>NC_133125.1:84597339-84939606 GCF_048418815.1 Hemitrygon akajei | reverse complement strand
GATGGGGGGGGACTGCTACATGGTGGATGGGGGGACTGCTACATGGTGGATGGGGGGGACTGCTACATGGTGAGTGGGGGGGACTGCTACATGGTGGATGGGGGGGACTGCTACATGGTGAGTGGGGGGGACTGCTACATGGTGGATGGGGGGTGACTGCTACATGGTGAGTGGGGGGGACTGCTACATGGTGAGTGGGGGGGACTGCTACATGGTGGATGGGGGGACTGCTACATGGTGGATGGGGGGGACTGCTACATGGTGGATGGGGGGGGACTGCTACATGGTGGATGGGGGGACTGCTACATGGTGAGTGGGGGGGACTGCTACATGGTGAGTGGGGGGGACTGCTACATGGTGAGTGGGGGGGGACTGCTACATGGTGGATGGGGGGGACTGCTACATGGTGGATGGGGGGGACTGCTACATGGTGGATGGGGGGGGACTGCTACATGGTGAGTGGGGGGGGACTGCTACATGGTGGATGGGGGGGACTGCTACATGGTGAGTGGGGGGGGGACTGCTACATGGTGGATGGGGGGGACTGCTACATGGTGGATGGGGGGTGACTGCTACATGGTGGATGGGGGGGGACTGCTACATGGTGGATGGGGGGGACTGCTACATGGTGAGTGGGGGGGGACTGCTACATGGTGAGTGGGGGGGACTGCTACATGGTGGATGGGGGGGGACTGCTACATGGTGAGTGGGGGGACTGCTACATGGTGAGTGGGGGGACTGCTACATGGTGGATGGGGGGGACTGCTACATGGTGAGTGGGGGGGACTGCTACATGGTGGATGGGGGGGACTGCTACATGGTGAGTGGGGGGGGGACTGCTACATGGTGGATGGGGGGGACTGCTACATGGTGGATGGGGGGGACTGCTACATGGTGGATGGGGGGGGGACTGCTACATGGTGAGTGGGGGGGACTGCTACATGGTGAGTGGGGGGGGACTGCTACATGGTGGATGGGGGGGGGACTGCTACATGGTGGATGGGGGGACTGCTACATGGTGGATGGGGGGGACTGCTACATGGTGAGTGGGGGGGACTGCTACATGGTGGATGGGGGGGACTGCTACATGGTGAGTGGGGGGGACTGCTACATGGTGGATGGGGGGGACTGCTACATGGTGGATGGGGGGGGACTGCTACATGGTGAGTGGGGGGGACTGCTACATGGTGGATGGGGGGGGACTGCTACATGGTGGATGGGGGGGACTGCTACATGGTGGATGGGGGGGGGACTGCTACATGGTGAGTGGGGGGGACTGCTACATGGTGGATGGGGGGGACTGCTACATGGTGGATGGGGGGGACTGCTACATGGTGGATGGGGGGGGGACTGCTACATGGTGGATGGGGGGACTGCTACATGGTGGATGGGGGGGACTGCTACATGGTGGATGGGGGGGACTGCTACATGGTGGATGGGGGGGACTGCTACATGGTGGATGGGGGGGACTGCTACATGGTGGATGGGGGGGGACTGCTACATGGTGGATGGGGGGGACTGCTACATGGTGGATGGGGGGGGACTGCTACATGGTGGATGGGGGGGACTGCTACATGGTGGATGGGGGGGACTGCTACATGGTGGATGGGGGGGGACTGCTACATGGTGGATGGGGGGGGGACTGCTACATGGTGGATGGGGGGACTGCTACATGGTGGATGGGGGGGACTGCTACATGGTGGATGGGGGGGGACTGCTACATGGTGAGTGGGGGGGACTGCTACATGGTGGATGGGGGGGACTGCTACATGGTGGATGGGGGGGACTGCTACATGGTGGATGGGGGGGGGACTGCTACATGGTGGATGGGGGGACTGCTACATGGTGGATGGGGGGGACTGCTACATGGTGAGTGGGGGGGACTGCTACATGGTGGATGGGGGGGACTGCTACATGGTGGATGGGGGGGGACTGCTACATGGTGAGTGGGGGGGGACTGCTACATGGTGACTGGGGGGGGACTGCTACATGGTGAGTGGGGGGGGACTGCTACATGGTGAGTGGGGGGGACTGCTACATGGTGAGTGGGGGGGGACTGCTACATGGTGAGTGGGGGGGACTGCTACATGGTGAGTGGGGGGGGACTGCTACATGGTGGATGGGGGGGACTGCTACATGGTGAGTGGGGGGGACTGCTACATGGTGGATGGGGGGGACTGCTACATGGTGGATGGGGGGGACTGCTACATGGTGAGTGGGGGGACTGCTACATGGTGAGTGGGGGGGACTGCTACATGGTGGATGGGGGGAACTGCTACATGGTGGATGGGGGGGACTGCTACATGGTGGATGGGGGGACTGCTACATGGTGAGTGGGGGGGACTGCTACATGGTGGATGGGGGGGACTGCTACATGGTGGATGGGGGGGACTGCTACATGGTGAGTGGGGGGACTGCTACATGGTGAGTGGGGGGGACTGCTACATGGTGGATGGGGGGAACTGCTACATGGTGGATGGGGGGGACTGCTACATGGTGGATGGGGGGACTGCTACATGGTGAGTGGGGGGGACTGCTACATGGTGAGTGGGGGGGACTGCTACATGGTGGATGGGGGGAACTGCTACATGGTGGATGGGGGGGACTGCTACATGGTGGATGGGGGGGGACTGCTACATGGTGGATGGGGGGACTGCTACATGGTGAGTGGGGGGGACTGCTACATGGTGGATGGGGGGAACTGCTACATGGTGGATGGGGGGGACTGCTACATGGTGAGTGGGGGGGACTGCTACATGGTGGATGGGGGGGACTGCTACATGGTGGATGGGGGGGACTGCTACATGGTGAGTGGGGGGACTGCTACATGGTGAGTGGGGGGGACTGCTACATGGTGGATGGGGGGGACTGCTACATGGTGAGTGGGGGGGACTGCTACATGGTGGATGGGGGGAACTGCTACATGGTGGATGGGGGGGACTGCTACATGGTGGATGGGGGGACTGCTACATGGTGAGTGGGGGGGACTGCTACATGGTGAGTGGGGGGGACTGCTACATGGTGGATGGGGGGAACTGCTACATGGTGGATGGGGGGACTGCTACATGGTGAGTGGGGGGACTGCTACATGGTGGATGGGGGGGGACTGCTACATGGTGAGTGGGGGGACTGCTACATGGTGAGTGGGGGGGACTGCTACATGGTGGATGGGGGGGGACTGCTACATGGTGGATGGGGGGACTGATGCATGGTGGATGGGGGGACTGCTACATGGTGAGTGGGGGGGACTGCTACATGGTGAGTGGGGGGGACTGCTACATGGTGAGTGGGGGGACTGCTACATGGTGAGTGGGGGGGGACTGCTACATGGTGAGTGGGGGGGACTGCTACATGGTGGATGGGGGGGGAACTGCTACATGGTGGATGGGGGGGACTGCTGCATGGGCAACTGCTTGCTCTTCAAATTGTACTCTCCTGGCTTGCAAAACACGTAGACATCCATGGCCGACTCCAACATTTAAAGAACACTGTTTATGTGTGCACAAGTTTACATACAGGAGTGTAGGAGCAAATTGAAAGATAGTGTTCAAAAATGATCACTGAGATAGTGTTCAAAAATGGGTGATTTATTAAAAACTGGTGCACCCCAGGAAACTAGCCAAAGCTGGTCTACCTGAGTCATGAATTTGGTACAGCTTTCACAGTCTCAGTTGACAAGATTACCAGTAAAGCTACATTTTGAGGTCATAATGGTGGCGACAGGAAGGCTTAATGAACTAACAGACTAAGTCCTTATTAAAGAATAAAGTGATTATCCACGGGTCTAACTGTAAATCCAATTTTCTATTACAATGAGTGCACTCCATAACATAATTAGTCAAGTTCCTGAAAGCTGGGTGTTGTCACTGCTGCATTTCATGCCTCTACTTTTGTCTGCATTTCTCTGTACCACATCAGCACAATCAACACGACCATTTACTAGCCATTACCTCTCACTGTTCTTTCCCCTGTGACAGGGAGCAAATGAGTGGATGCATTGTTTTTCTGCATGGATATCCTCAAACAAAGAGTGTCAATAAAATATTGGGATAATTTTGCATTTAAATTTGCTGGCCAAAGAAACTCAATTCCGGTTACGCAGTTGTTACCTCAGAGCAGAAAGGGTTGAAGGTGAAGATTTGCAACAAAACACAAGAGATTGCAGAGCTGCTCTTTTTCTTTGCCACACACACACAATTCTGGAGGAAATCAGCAGGTCAAGCAGCATCTATGGAAACTGTCAATGTTTTGTGCCGAGATTCTTCATCAGGACTGGAAAGGAAAGGGGAGGATGCTAGAACAAGAAGGTGGGAGAGGTGAAGGCAGACCACCTGTATTGGTCAGAGTGAGAGCGGTAATTACTGTCATGTGCTTTTATTGAACATTCAGACTTACTTTGTCAATTCAGGTGCTATTATTTTTGCACCAGATGGACATCAGATGGGAGTGCTATTCCAAATGATGGCTCTGAACTCTGGGAATAAAGTTAAATTGGATGCAGAGATATCTGCAATGCCATTAAAATTTAAATCAGGGCTGAAGTGAAAGCAGGAGAATGGTGTTTCTCCTGCTGAGATCTGCCCATTTATTTTCCTTTATTGCTGGTCTGTTTTGTTTTACCATCACACGTTTCAATTTTTAAATTAGCCCTGAAGATGAAATCAGTGACAAAGCACAAATTGACTACTATGGCTTTGACATTGGTAGTCAGCAGACGCTCCACAAGGCACTACAAGAGAGCATTCACAATCCCAGTTTTAAGAGTTATGCAAAGTGAATTTAATGAATGCTTGAATTCTATTGTGAAAGCAGAAATTTATTTATTTAGAGAGATAGTGCAGAACAGTCCCTTCCAGCCCAGTGAGCTGCACCACCCAGAAACTCACCCATTTTGACACTAACTTAATTACAGGACAATTTACAATGACCAATTAACTTACAAACCTGTACATCTTTGGACAACGGGGGGAAACTGCAGCATTTGGAGGAGACACACACATTCATGTGGAGAACACGTGGATGACACCGGAATTAAACTCTGAACTCCAGAATACTCTAAAATATCATAGCATCATGCTATGTGATGCATCCAAAGAAAGCAGGAAAAAGTTAGGTACGTTAACTTCAATTACTTTAAGAAGGACAAACAGTTGCATACTTGGAGTACCCTGAGCTGTTTCAGGTCCCATATCTAAGGATGTGGAGAGGGTCCAGAAGAGGTTCATGAGAATTATCCTGAGAATGAAAGGGTTAACACATGAAGCGCATTTGATGACTCTTGGTGTCTGCATAATGGAGTTTAGAATAATGAGGTGGTATCTCATTGAGACCAATCAAATACTGAAAGGCCTAGATAGAGGTGGAGAGGATGTTCCCTATAGTGGGGAATTCTAGAACCACAGAGCTCAGTCTCAGAATAGGATGTCCCTTTAGAACAGAGATGAGAAGGAATTTCTTCAGTCAGATGGTGATGAATCTGTGAAATTCAATGTCACATACAGCTGTGGAGATCAAGTTATTGGGTATACAGTATTTTAAGTGAAGGTTGATATATGTTTGAATAGTAAAGATAGAAACATAGAAAACCTACAGCACAATACAGGCCCTTCGGCCCACAAAGTTGTGCCAAACATGTCCCTACCTTAGAAATAACTAGGCTTACCTATAGCCCTCTATCTTTCTAAGCTTCATGTACCTATCCAAAAGTCTCTTAAAAGATCCTAGAGTATCCGCCTCCACCACTGTTGCCGGAAGCCCATTCCACACACTCACCACTCTCTGAGTAAAAAACTTACCCCTGATATCTCCTCTGTACCTATTCCCCAGCACCTTAAACCTGTGTCCTCTTGTGGCAACCATTTCAGCCCTGGGAAAAAGCCTCTGACTATCCACATGATCAATGTCTCTCATCATCTTATACACCTCTATCAGGTCACCTCTCATCCTCCTTCACTCCAAGGAAAAAAGGCCGAGTTCACTCAACCTATTCTCATAAGTCATGCTCCCCAATCCAGACAACATCTCTGTAAATCTCCTCTGCACCCTTTCTATGGTTTCCACATCCTTCCTGTAGTGAGGTGACCAGAATTGTGCACAGTACTCCAAGTGGGGTCTGACCAGGATCCTATATAGCTGCAACATTCCCTCTCTTCTTCTAAACTCAATCCCTCGATTGATGGAGGCCAATATACCATACGCCTTCTTAATCACAGAGTCAACCTGCATAGCAGCTTTGAGTGTCCTATGGACTTGGACTTGGACCCCAAGATCCCTCTGATCATCCACACTGTCAACAGTCTTAACATTAATACTATATTCTGTCATCATATTTGACCTACCAAAATTAACCACTTCACAGTTATCTGGATTGAACTCCACCTTCCACTTCTCAGCCCGGTTTTGCATCTTATCAATGTCCCGCTGTAACCTCTGACAGCCCTCCACACTAATCACAACACCTCCAACCTTTTTGTCATCAGCAGACTTACTAACCCATCCCTCCACTTCCTCATCTAGGTCATTTATAAAAATCACAAAGAGTAAGGGTCCCAGAACAGATCCCTGAGGCACACCACTGGTCACCGACCTCCATGCAGAATATGACCCATCTACAACCACTCTTTGCCTTCTGTGGGCAAGCCAGTTCTGGATCCACAAAGCAATGTCCCCTTGGATTCCATGCCTCCTTACTTTCTCAATAAGCCTTGCATGGGGTACCTTATCAAATGCCTTGCTGAAATCCATATACACTACATCTACTGTTCTTCCTTCATCAATGTATTTAGTCACATCCTGAAAAAATTCAATCAGGCTCGTAAGGCATGACCTATCCTAATCATATTATTCCTCTGCAAACATACATAGATCCTGCATCTCAGGATCTTCTCCATCAACTTACCAAACACTGAGGTAAGACTCACTGGACTATAATTTCCTGGGCTATCTCTACTCCCTTTCTTGAATAAAGGAACAATATCTGCAAACCTCCAATCCTCTGGAACCTCTCCCATCCCCATTGATGATGGCAAAGATCACTGGCAGAGGCTCAGTAATCTCCTCCCTCACCTCCCACAGTAGCCTGGGGTACATCTCATCCAGTCTCAGTGACTTACCCAACTTGATGCTTTCCAAAAGCTCCAGCACATCCTCTTTCTTAACATCTACATGCTCAAGCTTTTCAATCTGCTGCAAGTCATCACTACAATCACCAAGATCCTTTTCCATAGTGAATACTGAAGGAAAGTATTCATTAAGTACCTCTGCTATTTCCTCCGGTTCCATACACACTTTCCCAATGTCACACTTGATAGGCCCTATTCTTTCATGTCAAAGGTCATGGGGAGAAAGCAGGAGAATGGGGTTGAGAGAGATAATAAATCACCCATGATGGAACGGTGGAGCAGATTTGATGAGTCGAACACCTAATTCTGCTCCTATGTCTTATTTCTCACTGTACATTTAAACAATAGACACATTGAACTCTTTATTAAATGATACATGACATAGACTCTCAAAGCCAAACCATAGATGGGAATTATCAAACTTATTTTCATAATCAGTTCCGTTTCTATTCATCAACCATGAAACACAGTAATGGATTTGACAGATGGGGTAGCAGACAATATAAAACAAATTCACAGAGAAACTAACTAGAATGCATTTCCTCAAGGAGAATTTGGACAGTGGGAGAAAACCAGAAAATCTGGAGGAAACCCACACATTCACTGGGAGAAAGTATAGTCTCCTTACAGGCGGTACCGGAATTGAACTCCAAACTCCAGATGGCTGTCCCATCTGTCAAAAGCAACAGACAGACATCAAGAATATTGCTCAAACTGTGAGGAAAATGATATAGCTGAGTGAGGGCTAAAGTTCACCTGGCTAGTCTGTCAAAGGCTATTCGCACATTTGACCTGAAACAAAACCAAGCAGCCTGTTCTGGGGTTGGAGTTCGTGAGTGAGATGGTGGGAAAGGGGAGGAGAGTGTAGTGACACTTGAAGGCTGCCCTCCGCACATCCTCGACTGTTGTGGTTGCTAATACAACAAAAGGGTCTCGGCCCGAAATGTCAACAGTGCTTCCCCCTATAGATGCTGCCTGGCCTCCTGTGTTCCACCAGCATTTTGTGTGCATTGCAACACATTTCATTGTGTGTTTCGATGTACATCTGATAAATAAATCCAAATCTGAATGAGAATCTGAACATTGTACTTATTCACGGCTTTTACGATTGTGTTTAATAATAAGTGTGAGGTGTTGAATTTCGGGAGGTCAGATCTAAAGGGGACAGTCCACTGTTAATAGCAGGAAACCCGACAGTGCTGATACACAGAGAGCTTTTGAGGTCCATGCCTATTGCTCTCTGAAAGGGGCTGCACAAGTTGATAGCATGGTAAAGAAGGTGTGCGGCATACTAGCTATGTTGAGGCACTCAGTTCAAGAATGGAGAAGTTGCAACTTTATGCAACTCTGATGAGACTGCACCTGAAGCATTATATATCATCGTAGGAAGGCTGCAAAGACTTTGGAGAGAGTGCAGAAGAGGCTTACTAGGGATATGCCTGGATTACAGGGCATGTTCTATGAGCAGAGGCTCAAAAAACTTAAATTGTTTTCTGTGGAGTGGTGGTGTCAAAGGGGAGACCCAATGGGAGGCATGGTAGCCTAGTGGTTAGCACAACGCTTTACAGTATAGGCAGCGCAGGTTCAATTCCTGCCTCCACCTGTAAGGAGTTTGTACATTCTCCCCATGAATGCATGGGTTTTCTCTGGGTGTGTCGGTTTTCCACAGTCCAAAGGAGCATTGGTTGGTAAGTTAATTGGTCATTGTAAATTTTCCCGTGATTAGGTTAGGATTAAAATTGGGGGATTGCTGGGTGGTGTGGCTGAATAAATAAATAAAACTTGCAAGATTATGAGAGGCATAGATAATGGAGGTAGTCAGTATCTTTTCCCCAGGGATGAAAGGTCTAATACCAGAGGGCATTCATTTAAAGTGAGAAGAGATATGTTCAATGGAGGTGTGAGGGGCAACTCCTTTTTCACACAGAGTAGTTGGCACCTGGGATGCACTGCCAGGGAGTGGTAGTGGAAGTTAATCTAATAGAGGGATTTAACAGACTCTTAGATGGACACAGAAGTGTGTAGAAAATTGAGCAAATGGACATCATTTAGGAGGAAATTAGTTCTGTTGGGTATTTAATTACCAGTTTAGTTCGCTCATCACAACAGCTCTTTGTGCTGCACTGTTTTATGCTCTGTGATTGGAAGGTCCATTGTTCTGCTTTTCCTCATCTGTAGATCCAAAGTAGAGACAAACGCAGACAATGTCTCAAATCAATGCTTTCATCACTTTTAAAACTTTAGCTCTGTTTCTTGGAAAAGTTGAACAGCTTTGTAAGAAACCATTTCAATTATACAGGATAATTTATTACTGAATAAGGAATCCTGATTTTTTTGTCTGACATAGTCTCCCATTTAAGAAACGTAGGTAGGCACAAAGATGATAGTGAAATGGAGGGCTATGTAGGACAGAAAGTTTAGGTTGATCTTAGAGTAGATTAAAAGGTTGGCACAACATCATGGGCTGAAGGTGCTGTACTGTGCTGTAATGTCCTATAATTTATGTTCTCCCAACACACAAACAGTTGCAGCTCTCCAATTATTACAAACTGCAAGAAGAACGTGCCTGTAGTTAAACAGCACCTTTCACAACATCAGGATGCTCCAATGTGTTTTATAGCCAATGATGCTTCTCTTGTTAAGTCAAATCAGTGTAGCATCATATGCACAGGTACAGGCAGATATAGGTAGAAAGTTAACCTACCTTTCATTCAAGAGTCTCAGGTGGTAAAAGTGTGTGCAGTTGCTATTACTAAGAAGAAAGTGCTTGGGAAGCTGAAAGATCTGAATGTATACCAGACTTTCTTTTTGATATAATATTGATCCTTGGATGCTACGCTCCCAACTATGATCTTCGTTCAGCCACAACTCAGTGATCCCCACAGTGTCATACCTGCCAATCTCTAAACAGCTCTACAAGATCATCTACCTTATTCAGAATACGGCGTGCATTCAGATATAACACTTTTAATCCTGTATTCATCACCCTTTTCAATTTTACCACCATTGTTGGAAGTTAATTTCTTATCCCTTTATAAAGTTTTTGTCTTTTTATTTATTCTGGAAGCTTCTGTAATTAGTGCAAAAATAAAGCAATTAGACGCTTCTCAGGCAGTCACTAAGATTGAAAGGCACCCTACTTCTGCTCCATTTCTGTGTATCCTAAGACAGCTGATGGATCTAGAATAAGACCTACAAATTTCTCCACAGGTTGGGCAGAGAAACTGGGATGGGCTTGGTGAGTGAACAACTTCGGAGATGTTGTGCTTCAGAGAGTCATAAACTCACAGAGTGCCCTATCTAGTCCATGACAGACTATTATTCTGCCTGGTCCTATCAAGCTGCACCTGGGCCACAACCCTCCATTCACTTCCAATCCATGTACAATCCACCTCCAATCCATTAAGCTTCCCTTAAGTGTTGAAATCGAACCCACATGCACCACTTCCACTGGAAGCTCAGAAGTATTATCATTTGAAGTAATGTAGGAAGCAAGGCAGTCAATTTGTTTCCACCAGTCTCCCACAGATGGCAAAGTGGTAATAACCGACTGAGCAAAAAACAGAATGCAACAGATGTAAATAGGAAATGCTGGAAAACATAATCATGAGATGTTGGAAATCCAAAGCTACATACACAAAATGCTGGAGGAACTCAGCAGGTCAGGCAGCACCTATGGAAATTAATAAACAGTTGATGTTTTGTGTCGAGACCCTTCTTCAGAGCTGGTAAGGAAGGGACAGACGACATAATAAAAAGGTGGGAAGAGAGGAAGGAGGATACGTAAAAGGTGACAGGTGGGTGGGAAAGGTAAAGGGTTTTAGAGGAGGAAATCTGATAGGTGAGAACCACAGGAGAAGAGTGTAGGAGGAAGGGACCCATGGTGAGGTGATAGGCAGGTGAGAAAAGGCTGGAGTGGGGAAATAGAAGAAGGGAGGATGAGGGAACTTTTTTAACTGGAAGGAAAAATCGATATTCATGCCATCAGGTTGAAGGCTACCCAGATTGAATATAAGGCATTGATTCTCCACCCTGGGGGTGGCCTCATCTTGGCACAAGAGGATGCCATGGACCAACATGTCAGAATGAGAATGGGAATCAGAATTAAAATGTTTAGCCACTGGGAAGTTCCTCTCTGGTGAAAGGAGTGGATGCTGGAAATATTCAAGTCAAGTCAAGTTTACTGTCATGTTCACAAGTACAGATACAATGAAAACATGCTTGCAGCAGCCTCGGACATATAGGTACAGGCAACATAAAAACATAAATTATATAAGATTGTGAGAGAAAAAACAAGACGTTAGTGCAAAGAAACCCACATGCCTTGGACTCATTCCTCACCTTTTGCGATCATTGCTGAAGGGGACACCAGAGCTGGGTTTTGTATTGGGTTGAGGGTGGGCCCCTTCGCTCAGTGCTGCCCTCTACTGTTCATCAATGGAAGAACAGCTGGACCAGGAAAACTCAGGAACTTGAGCTATATTATTTTTTCTCTCTTTGTGACCGTATCTTTTTCTGAAATAGTAACCATATGTGCTATTTGTGCTATGTGCTGTGTGTTGTGTGTTGCTGGTAATGTGTTTTGTATCTTGGTCCCGGAAGAACGCTGTTTTGTTTGGCTATATTCATGTATGATGGAATGATAATTAATTTGAAACTTGAAAACTTGAGCAATCGGAGAGAAGACCACAGTACAAGAGGTGACCTGTTGTGTTCCATTGCTGTGGTGGGACAGGGTTGTGCATAGGAACCTGATAGTTTTGGGAAAGTAGCTGTTCCTGAACCTGGTAGTGTGGGACTTCAGGCTTCTGTGCTACCTACCTGGATGCTGGGCATTCTTGATGATAGATGCTGTCAACGGTGTGGAGATCTGTACTATACCCATGATGGGCTGGTCCGTTATTCAAGTTCAAGCTCGAGTTCAGTTTATTGCCATTCAACCGTACCCGTGTACACTGTCAGATGAAATAATATTCCTCTGGACCAAAGTGCACAACACAGTACGTTTAACTCACACACATAACAAACAAGTTAATATTACCACAAATAAATTAACAAATAGTAAGGTGTCTATATGATACAAGTTAAAAGTAAAGTAAAACTGGTGTTTCATACGTGATGAGACCTGGGTGGTGCCAAGGAGTTCAGTAGTCCTATAGCCTGGGGGAAGAAGCTGTGTTCCCAGCCTAACAGTTCTTGTCTGTATTCTACAGTATCTCCTCCCTTTTGGTATGGGGGTGGTCAGAGAGATTGTTAGATGAGTAGGAGGGATCATTGACAATGCTAAGCGTTACACCGCTGTCTCTGCAGACTCTTGCATTCCTGTGCATTGGAATTTTTGTACCAGGCCATGATGCAACTGGTCAGGATGCTTTCAACCGTGCATTTGTTCGAGTTTTTGATGACATACCAAATCTCCTTAAGCTTCTAAGATTTGAGCACAGCTGGTCTGCCGTCTTTCTGCCTGCATTGCTGAGCCGCAATATTCAGCAAGTCAGGCAGCATCTGAGGAGCGATATATGGAGTTTCAATTGTTGATGATCTTTCAACATAACCGGAAAAAAGAATATTGAGATAAATGATGAAGAGAGTGTTTGATAAGTTGAGCAAACTAGAGCTTTTCTCTTTGGAGCTAAGAAGGATGAGAGGTGATGTGATAGAGGTGTACAAGATAACAAGAAGCATAGACCGAGTGGATCTATGCCTTTTTTTCCCAGGATGGAAATGGTTAACAATGGTGAGGGGGAATAATTTTAAGGTGATTGCAAGGAAGTATAGGGGGGAATGACACACACGCTTTTTACACAAAGAGTGGTGGGTGCATGGAACACCCTGCCGGGGGGGAAGACACATTAAGACACACTCCTAGCTAGGCACAGGACGATAGAAAAATGGAGGGTTATGTAGGAGGGAAGGGTTAGATTGATTTTAGGGCAGTTTAAAAGGTTGGCACAACCTTGTGGACCAAGTGGTCTTTACTGTGATGTTCAATGTCCTAAGGTGGAAAGTTAGGAAAATGAAGTCTGTGATAGGTAGAAGGTGGAACAGAGGTGACAAGAAAATCATGGCAGGTCCTTTCAATATTTAAAAACTATCTCGATGAGAACTTGAATTGCTATTGTTTAGAAAACTGGTAAATGGGGTTAATATGATTGGGAACATTATGGTCAGCAAGGAGATAGTGGACCTGCTTTAATGCTGTTTGACTCTATGTCTCAAGATGAAATGTTGAAATGAATGACTGCATGAAGTGAAGGAGGGTAGAAAGGAAGCAAAAGAAAATGTGCAGAGTTACAAATGGTAGTTGCAAATTGCTCCTGTAAGTCATTGATCAGAAAGGTGATACAGTTTCAGGTGGATAAGTGAGATGCATGATCTTGATTCCAGATCATGTAAGTATAGTCAAAGTAGTCAATGAGATATGTACAAGATGATAAGAAGCACTAAGAGTGGATAGCCAGAGACCTTTCTCCAGGGCAGAAATGGCTAATATAAAGGGGTATATTTGTAGATAGTTGGCAGAAAGCATATAGAGGATGTCAGAAGTAAGTTATTTATACAGATGCGTGGAGTTCCCTGCGAGGGGTGGTAGTAGAGGGAGATATATTAGGAATATCTAAGAGACTCTTAGATAGGTACATGAATGATAGAAAATTGGAGGGCTATGTGGGAGGGAAGGGTTAGATTGGTCTTAGAGTAAGTTGAAAAGTCTACACAACATCGTGGACCAAAGGGCCTGTACTGTGCTGTAGTGTTCTAGGTTATGTATATCTTGCAAGAGATGAAACCATGGGAATAATTGTCTTACTTGTTGTGCAGAAATCCCACAGGACTGGATTCCTTTGGATTTCATTGGATGCTAAAATTAGCCAAATCATTAAAATTGCCTCCGATTATTCTGGCATCTTATCCCCTTTCTTTCCAGTCCTGATGAGGGGCCATGACCCAAATGTCAACTATTTACTCATTTCCATAGGTGTTTTTTGACCTACTGAGTTTCTCCAGCATTTTGTGTGTGTTGCTTTGGATTTCCAGCATCGGCAGATTTTATCATGTTTATCCTATTATTCCAGTTTGCCATGTAGTTATATTTGATATTACAGTACCAGGAGCTTTGAGAATGGGTTTAAATTTGTAGATAACTTTGCAAACCAGTTAACTGTTGGCTCATTATTCGCCAAAGTTGAGCTGTTAGCAGCAAAGTTGTTTGATCTCAGAAACTGAATTAACATTGAACTTTTTAGTTGACAGTGGGAGAGGTGAGTGGGGAATCAATTTGTAAATCATTCAGAGTTACTAATTCAGTATTGCCTTCAGGAAAATGAGATGTTAGACCAAATACATTATTAGCCTCCAGTACTCCTTAAGCTTAGCCAGTTAGTGGAGACCTTCGGATTGCACATAAGAAGCAGTAATTGGGTTAGCTTCCCAGCATTGAGAGGGAAAAAACCGAGAAAGGGCAAAGGTGAACATAGAAACAAAAATGTGTGCTGGGAATCTGAAAGTAAAAGTAGAAAGCTCTGTACCAAATACTGCAACTTGGCGAGGCAAAGGTAGTTAATATTTCAGTTTGATAAACTTACATCTGTGGAAAGACACGGAATGCAAAGTAAAATTGTGCCTCGGTGAGTATTTTCTGTTCAATTACTTGGCAAACCGGCTCAGATAACTTGGGGAGGAATCAGATATATTCAAGTTGTTCAATTCTCTTTGTATCTCAAATAGAACACACTCTTTTTGTTCAAGAATAGTAGCGGTGTGGATCTGTAGCCCAAAGCTGTAGAACAAAACCCAGCCAAAAATGGAGTAATACACCCAGTGGCCACTTTATTAAGTATCTAACAGGTAGCTAACAGAACTGCTGCTTACTGGATGCTTTTCACTTTTCTGCTAAATGTTTCGGATGAAATCCCAGGAGATCAGTGGTTTCTGCGATATCAAGCTACCCTGCCTGGCTCCAACAAGGTGACTTACATCACATTTCTTTCCCCTTCCGGAAGTTTGGTCTGAACAACTGAACCTCTTTATAATGTCTGCATGTTTTTATGCATTGAGTTGCTGCTACATGACTGGCTGATTAAATATTTGCATTAATGAGCAGGTGGACAGGTGTCGTAACGCAGTGGCCACTGAGTGTATTACAGCTCTGGCCTCTTTACTTGAGGAAGGATATACTGGCTTTGGAGGTTGTGCAGGGGAGGTTCTCCAGGATGATTCCAGGGGTGTGGGGTGCAGGCTATGAGGAGGAACTATACTTGTGCAATTCAGAAGAACAAAAGGGAATTGAACAGAAACATATAAAATTATGAAATTGATAAGTAAGATAGAGATAGGAAAGTTGCTTGTACTTGTAGGTGAGACTAGAACTGGAGAGATAGCCACAAGATTCGAATGAATGAATTTAGAAGAGGTGAGGAGAAACTGCTTTTCACAGAGAGTAGTGAATCCGAGCAATTCTCTCCCCAGGAAAGCAGTAGTAATGACATCATTAAATATACTTAAGTCACAGCTAGATAGATTTTTGTGTATTAGGGGAATTAATGGTTCTGGGTATAAGGCAGGTAGGTCAGGCTGAGTCCACGGCTAGAAAAGCTCTGATCTTATTGAATAGTGGAGCAAGCTTGATGGGCCAGATGGCCTACTCCTGTTCCTATTTCTTATGTTCCTATGTTCTTATATCTTCATTTACATCTACACTAGTTTTTTTTTACATCGTCCATCTGGAGACCGGGATTGAACAATGCTGGATATTTCAACATGCATCATTTGACACACACAACAAGAATGACCACCTTTTGATTTTAACTGTAAATTTTTGCTTTTGTTTTATTATAAAAACATTACTTACAGCAAAGGCAATTTAGCGAGTAAGAAATATATAAGACAACAGCTGGCCTGTTTTGATTCTCTTGTTACCTTACTAACAGGGACAATAAGCAACCGTGCCCATGGAGATCTGGTTTATCTTAATAGCTGCCATCTGGAGTATTGTTGGGCTGCTGATTATTTCATTGCCCAAATTAAATCATGTTAATGTCAAATTTCTGCTAATTTTCTATTGAAGTTTATTCCAGAATTGAAATAATTCCTATTTCCCAGCTTTCCCTCTTTTCTTGACCAGCACCTTCCAAGGGTTTTACTTAACCATCCATTGGTAAGGATGTCCCTTTGAATTTCTGGAGTTCAGCCTCAAATGTATTGTCTAAGTTAGACATAATAAAGTATCCCTGTTCATCACAAATTTTCCCTGCTCTCCATTGACTCTCTATACACTTCTCAATGTCTTTGGAAAGTTGTCAACATCATCAGGGACCCCTCCAAACAAAACCATTTTCTCTTCTCCACTTTCCCATCAGAAAGAAGATATGAAAATGTGTACAAATAGCTTCTATCTCACTGTTATAAGCCACTTGAATAGACCTCTTGTACTATTCTGCCCTCAATCAAGAGCCTTTCCCATTTTCTCAAGCAAGACAGATAGATAGCTCCAGTCCTAGCGTTGAAGACGAAAGTGGTTTTGTTATTCACCAGCATGTTACAGTACACAAGGAGCCAGTGTAAAAGGACAGTACTTCTCAGTGTTCTACCGAAAGGCAGACTCAAATATTAATTGAAATTCCTTCAACTTCTAACAAGTGCTTCTATTTACTAGTGACAGTGAAATGTACAAAGAATATAAAATGGGTGACCTGATGATGAAAGCTAATTGCTTAACAGCACAATATTGAGTAATCAACAACATCAGTGAAATCACAATTTAGCAATGAGGTCTAGTAATTTTAAATTAAATAACAATCCAAATCAGGAAAGAAATCACATATATGATAAAAATGAACTCTGAGTCTACCTCTTCATGGCCCTAACACTTTGACTCTCTGTTACTGTAGCACTATATTTGGCATTCTTTTATTCCCTGCTGCTCTACATTAGTGTCCTTATGTATCGTTGATATACTTACATATTGAGTGGGCTGTCTGGATAGCACACAAACAAAAGCTGTTCACTGTATCTCAGTTCCTGTGACGATAATAAACCATTGACAGCTTGCAGTTTCAGGATGGGCTTTTGCAGGTGTCTGATTTCTTACTATCCAGTGAGCTCTTACCCCTTATCCTTTACCCAACCCTCTTCCCTTTTTACTCCTATCGGCCTCATTATTATTGCTTTCTTTTTGTCTTCCTCCATCTATTATCCGCCTGCCTCTGTTTGCAAACTCTATTCCCCTCCCCTCCCCTACCTGGTGCAACCTACCCATCATCTTTCACCCCTCCTCAGTCCATCAATCACCTTGCATGTCTCATCACTCCCCCTCTCCTCTTTGTAGTGGCCATCTCTGTTCTCTGTCTCGATACAGAGTTTCAACCTGAAACATTGACAATTCCTTTCCTTCCACAGACGCTGCTCGACCTGTTGAGTTCCTGCAGCAGATTACTCATTGCTCATAATCTCCAACACTCCCTTGCTGTCTTTCCCTCAGGAACTGCCATTATACACTCAGTGTAGGAAGTACCTAATAGTGTGGCCACTAAGTGTAAGAGCATGCTGAGTGAAAAAATATTGAGACAGGAATTAACCACATTGTTGGTCATATTCATAATGTTGTCATAATAATAATGTCATCATAATGGGGTAGTTATAGTTACATTCAAATTAGTTAACAATGTTCCGTACACTGAGGAGATGTGTTTACTTCAAAAGTAGCCTTCATTAGCTGAACACAGTTGAAGCTGACCTCAAGAAAGGTGAGGGCTTCATGGTTCCTTAGTGGTTAGGACGAAGCTGGTACATCATCAGTCAGTCATCTGCAAGGAGGTTGTATGTTCCTCCTGTGAATGCATGGGTTTCCTCCAGGTGCTCCAGTTTCCTCCCACAATCCAAAACGTACCAGTTAATTGGTCATTGTAAATGTCCTGGGGTTAAGCTAGTATTAAATAGGTAGGTTGTTGGGCTGTGCTTTTCTTGGCACACCAAGGCATGCAATATTTCCTCTTTTGTTGGCTTGATATTTGTCAGACCAATAGACAAAGTAGAATGTTGATGGTTAGGTACAGATTAAGGCGTGAACACCAGACAGATCGAAATGTTGGTCACATAGGTGCATCGTGCATGTGTCCATGTACATTATTTTAGGAGATGGGTAACTAACTCTGACATTTCTTGAGTAAACATGAGATTGGTTTCTGAATTGCCCCACCCCCAATTTTCGTCATTGGCACAACCCTCCACACGATCAAGGAGATCTTCAAGAGGCAGTGTCTGAAAAAGTCAGCATCCTTCATTAAAGACCCTCACCATCCAGGACATGCTATCTTCTCTTTACCCTCAATGGGGAAGAAGTACAAGGGCCTGAAGAACTACATTCAACATTCTAAGATCAGCTTGTTCTCTTTCACCATCAAATTTTTTGAATGGTTCGTGAACCCATTAACACTACCTTTTTATGTGCCTTTTGTAGTATTTACTAACTTCTGTAACATTGTAATTTGCAGGAGTGAGAAAGTATTTGTACGTAAGCAACAAATTTTACAACATATGTCAATGATTAAAAACCTGATTCTGTTTCTGATTCTCCAGTGAATCTTAATCATTTACAACACGCCCGAAGGCATAGCAAAGCACCCTTTAGTTTAATCCATAAGATATATAGTAGGAGAAGAATCAGGCCATTTTGCCCATTGAGTTTGCTCCTCCATTCCATCATATCTGATTTAATAACCCTCTCAGCAACATTCCCCTGCCTTTTCCCCATAATCTTTAACATTCTTACTAATCAAGAACCTATCGATCTCTGCTTTAAATATACTCAATGATTTGGCCTCCAAGTAATTGTCAGTGGCAATGAATTCCACAGATTCACCACCCTCTGCCTAAAGAAATTCCTCCTCATCTCTGTTCTAAAGATATGTCCTTCTAATAAGGCTGTGCCACCTGGTCCTAGACTCCCCCCACTCCAGGAAACATCCTCTCCATGCCCATTCTATCCAGCCCTTCAATTTCATTCTGAATGAATCCATGACTCTGGAGAAACAAGCAATCTGCTGGAAGAAGTTAACAAGTCAGGCAGCACTTGTGGGAGGAAAGGAACTGCTGACATTTGGTTGAAGCCCCGTATCAGACACTCCAGATTCCAACATCTGCACTCTCTTGTGACTCCATGACTGCTACATGCCAGCAGCAATGTGTGGCTGCTAATGGGTATAAAGTACCCTCAGACTAATGCAGACCTACTTTTAAACAACTTTACAATGTTTCACAGGGGAAATGGTCTGACGTGTGATGATATTTTAATGGACCAAAGATAAATGCAGTCCGGTTTCTCAGCAGCTTGCTTCACTGACTTTTCCCAGCTCTAGCGACTGGTTATCAGTAGTGACTTTATTTCTCTGTAGTGACATTGTTGCATATACTGATATGGTCAATGTACACTCAGTGGCCACTTCGTTAATTAATGAGTGAATTCAATGTTGTCTTCTACTGTTGTACCCCATCTACTTCAATGTTTGATGTGCTGTGCATTTAGAAATGCTCTTCTACACACTAGTGTTGTAACTTGGGTTTACTATCGACTTCCTGTCACCTTGAACCAGTTTGGCCATTTTCCTCCGATCTCTCTAACACGATGTTTTCACCCACAAAATTGCCACTTGCTGGATTTTTTTACACCATTCTCTGTAAACTCCAGAGAGTGTTGTGTGTGAAAATTCCAGGAGGCCAGCAGTTTCTTAGCCAGCACCAACAATTACTCCATAGTGAAGGTCACTTAGATCACATTTCTTCCCCATTCTGTTGTTTGGTCTGAACAACAGCTGAACCTCTTGACCATGTCTACATACCTAACAGCATTCAGTTGCTGCCACAATTGGCTGATTAGATATTAGCATTAATGAGCAGGTGTACAGTGCGCCTAATCAAGTGGCCACTAAGTGCATTTCCCACTTTTCCTCTTCACATGTTCATATTCATGTTGGCATGGGGTAAAGAGTCTGTTCCCATTACCCAGTGACATGATCTACAGCCTCTTGTGGAATATGAGCCTGTGTAAATAGGTGTGATTGAATCAATTTTCTATCAATTATCACTGAAAAGGAGTGGCTGAGGCTGGTACAGTAATAAGAAAGAAGAGACATGTGTACAGGCATATTGATAAGAAAGGTCTAGAAGAATTTGTGCCAAATGTGGGTGTGAGACTAGCTTAGATGGGCATTTTGGTCAGCATAGACAGGTTGGGCTGAATGGCCTGTTTCTGTGCTCCCTTATTCTCTAACTCGAGACCTGCCTAATTCCTCCAGCGCTTTGTATGTTTTACAAAAGGGCTAAGAATTAAATCTGATCAGAGTCATACACATGAAAACAAACACTTCTGAAAGATTATGAAAGGTTCATAAAACTAGGTAATGATAAAGCTTATGAAAAGTTCAAAAAACTAGGTAATGGTAGAAATCTACAAAATTCTAAGGCTAGCAGGAATGAACTTAAGACTGAAATTAGGAGAGCCAGAAGGGGCCATGAGAAGGCCTTGGTAAGCAGGATTAAGGAAAACCCCAAGGCATTCTACAAATACGTGAAGAGCAAGAGGATAAGATGTGACAGAATAGAACCAATCAAGTGTGAAGTGGAAGACTGTGTATGGAACCGGAGGAGATAGCAGAGGTACTTAATGAATACTTTGCTTTACTATTCACTACTGAAAAGGACCTTGGTGATCGTAGGGATGACTTACAGTGGACTAAAAAGCTTGAGTATATAGACATTAAGAAAGAGGATATGCTAGAGCTTTTGGAAAGCATCAAGTTGGATAAGTCACCAGGAACAGACGAGATATAAACTAGGCTACCATAGGAGGCAAGAGAGGGGATTGCTGATCCTCTGGCAATTATCTTTGCATCATCAATGGGGACAGGAGAGGTTACGGAGTATTGGAGAATTGCAGATATTGCTCCTTTATTCAAGAAAGGGAGTAGAGATAGCCCAGGAAATTATAGACCAGTGAGTCTTACTTCAGTGGTTGGTAAGTTGATGGAGAAGATCCTGAAGGGCAGGATTTATGGACATTCGGAGACTATTATGATTAGGAATAGTCAGCATGGCTTTGTCAAGGGCAGGTTGTGCCTTATGAGACTGATTGAATTTTTTGAGGATGTGACCAAACACATTGATGAAGGTACAGCAGTAGATGTAGTACATATGGATTTCATCAAGGCATTTGCTACGGTCCCTCATGAAAGGCTTATTAAGAAAATAAGGAGATATAGGATCCAAGGGGACCTTCTTTTGTGGATCCAGAATTGGCTTGCCCACAGAAGGCAAGTGATTGTAGACGGGTCATATTCTGCATGGAGATTGGTGACCAGTGGTGTGCCTCAGGGATTTGTTCTGGGACCCCTTCTCTTTGTGATTTTTATAAATGACCTGGATGAGGAAGTGGAAGGATGGGTTAGTAAATTTGCTGATGACACAAAGGTCGGGGTGTTGTGGATAGTGTGGAAGGCTGTCAGAGGTTACAGTGGGACATTGATAGGATGCAAAACTGGACTGAGAAATGGCAGATGGAGTTCAACCCAGGTAAGTGTGAGGTGGCTCATTTTGGTAGGTCAAATACGATGGCAGAATATAGTGTTAATGGAAAGACTGTTGGCAGTCAGAGGGATCTTGGGGTCTGAGTTTATCGGATACTCAAAGCTGTTGTGCAGGTTGACTGTGTGATTACAAAGGGATATGTTGCATTGGTCTTAATCAACCCTGGGATTGAGTTTAAGAGCTGAGAGGTAATGTTATAGCTATATAGGACCCTGGTCAGACCCCAGTTGGAGTACTGTGCTCAGTTCTGGTCAATTCACTACAGGAAGAATGTGGAAACTATAGAAATAGTGCAGAGGAGATTTACAAGGATGTTGCCTTGATTGGGGAGCATGCCTTATGAGAATAGGTTGAGTGAACTGGGCCTTTTCTCCTTGGAGTGACGGAGGTTGAGAGGTGACCTGATAGAGGTGTATAAGATGATGTGAGGCATTGATCGTGTGGATAGTCAGAGGCTTTTTCCCAGGGGTGAAATGGCTAACATGAGAGGGCACGGTTTTTAAGTGCTTGGAAGTAGGTAGAATGGAGTTGACAGGAGCAAGTTTTTTATGCAGAGGGTGGTGAGGGCGTGGAATGGCTGCTGGCGACGGTGGTGGAGGCGGATATAATAGGGTCTTTTAAAAGACTCCTGGATAGATAGGTACATGGAGCGTAGAAAAATAGGGGGCTATGGGTAACCTTAGGTAATTTCTAAAATAAGTAAATGTTCCGCACAGCATTGTTGGCCAAAAGGCCTGTATTGTGCTGTAGGTTTTCTATGTTTCTAAACACATCTGCCCACAGAGTCTTCAAGTAGCCATTTGCATTAATCCCTTTTAAATCTCCCCAGACTCCCACCAACTCCTCCCAAGAATGTACCATTGAGCCTGACACCAAAAACAATTCTCAACTGCCAATTAACCTAGCAATCTGCACATCATGTGTGTATGGGAAAATAAATGCCTGAGCACACCAAGTGTAGGAGCAAGGAGCAAATAACAGGCGATTTTTTAAAACAAACTGGTGTGCACCAGGAGATTTGTCAAAGCTCATCTTTCTGAGCATGAATTTGGTACTGATTTTACATTCTCAGCTGACAAATTTACCAGTAAAACTATATTTTGAGAATAGGATGGTATCTACAGGAAGATTTAATTAAGTAACAGATTAAAGTTCAAAGTACATTTATTATCAAAGTAGGTATAAATTATACAACCTTGAGATTTGTTTCCTTACAGGCAGCCACAAAACAAGAAACCCAAAAGATTAAAAAAAAAGATTAACTAACACCCAATGTGCAGAGAGAGGGAAAAAAACACAAATCATGCAAACAATAAAAGCAAGTAACAGCATTCAGAACTAAAGTGAGTCGATTGGCAAAGCAGCCAGAACAAACTCACAGCCTCATCCTCAGTGCACAGAGGGCAGAGTAAACATTGCAGAGTAGCGAGCAGAACCCGCTCGACTCTCGCCTCTGCTATCAGCACCCGGCCTTTTCAATTCCTCCAGCTCAGTGTTTAAATTGTTCACCCCTCACTCTAGGACCTGGGCCCTGTTGCATCGATATGCTCTGGGCCTGGATCCTGCCTCCACGTTCCAGCCCGTATCTGACCTTTCCAAGTTGACCCGGCACTTAGATCAATCCAAACTCACTCTCGATTTAGGTGGGCAGGCTCCAAAACTCCTCCACTCTCACTTTTCTTTGCTTCACACATCCTGACTCTGCCTCGAACATGTCTTGACCTTTCATCGCCACTTCTCCTTCAGCATGCCTTGACCTCGCTCTGACTTTGCATCACTCCTGCACGCCTCGACCCTCGAGTCAGCCTTGCCTTCGCCTGACTCTTCATTGTTTGCAGTGATTGTTTACCACAATTTTCCACAGAAAGAGCACTATGAATAACGTATTTAGCTATATTTCTTGCTTTGTGAATCAGCAGTAAGCTGTCACCCCTCTTCAGTGGCACCATTGTGAACCTGATTAGGTTCTTATAGCAGAATGAAATGATTATCCACAGGTCTAACAGTATCAGAGGCTGCTGGATGGTGCAGCTCAAGGTGCTGCAAGGACCTGTTTCTTGCTGTATCACTACATAAATAAAATAAAAATTGGGCATCACAGTAGTGTAGGGGTTAGCAGGATGTTATTACAGCTTGGGGCATCGGAATTTGCAGTTCAATTCCGACGTCATCTGTAAGGAGTCTGAATGTCCTCCCTGTGTAGTACGTGGATTTTCTCTGGGTGCTTCCATTTCCTCCCACAGTCCAAAGACGTGTTGGTTAGTAGGTTAATTGCTCATTACCCGTGATTAGGCTATGGTTAAATCATGGGTTGCTGGGCAGTGCAGTTTGAAGGGCCAGCAACACCTATTCTATGTTGTATCTCTAAACAAATAAAATAAAAATTAAACCAATTATCTTTTGTAACAACGGGGGCACACCAAAACATAATTAGTGCAGTTCCTGAAAGCGGGATGTCATCGCAGTCTCTACTTTTGGTTGAAGCACCATGGTACCACATAAGAATGATCCACATCCACTAGTTGTGAGCCCTCACTAAGAAACCAGGAATAATTTAGGTAAGAATTTTTAGATCAGGGCATTGCTAAATCAGGAGTCATTGAGGTTTACTGAGCGCAAGGGTGACAGGGGAACAGGATTTGATGTGCTTTTGACACAGACAGCATAGAAATGTAATGGCACCTTCTCAATAGACAAGCTACACTGTCTGAGCCTGTGCTCTGTTATTGGACATTTGCTGCTCTCTTACAATGATAGAAACAAGACAGTTTCATCAAATGCATGAAAAATTAATCAACTTGCACATTTCTGGAATGGAGCCCTCAGCAATGATACTTCAGGGTTTCAATAAATCTTTCAGGAGACTGTGTGTGAAAAAGTCTGAAGGGCTGGAGTATTTAATTCAGATAGAAACTTGGGCCAAATAATTTTTCATGCGATTGTATTATTCCACATGGACCCTCAATGGCCTCTTGCCAGAAAACTGCCTTGTGAAAATGGCAAACAGAGATCGAAGAGCTTCATTACACATATAGGTAAAGGCAGATACTTATCCTGGGATCTGGAGGGAGTGGGCACAGCCCGACCAAAGCGGCTCTTACAATGCTCACTGCGTGAACAGTGAAGCTTATGAGCAGTTTGCATTGAGCTAAGCATGTGATGACTAGTAAATATCATACTCAGTATTGAGTATTTGACAAAGGAAATATGAACAAGATATACCATCACCTCAAAATGCAGACTGAACAATCAGGCGGAAATTATTAGCACAATGGATTGTGTTACTGAAAGTGTGCAGGAGATTCTTGCTGAGGAGTTTTCTACCTTGCATGGTTGTGGAGGATAGACCAATGGGGAATTTAGTAGAGGAATTAAGGTCTGGAGAGGTTAGCCATGATTATATAGAGTGACAGTGATGCCTTGATGGGTTGAGTGGCCTACCCCTACCCTTGCTATCTTATGTCATTATCAATTATGCTTTTTTCTGAAAGTGTAAGCATATGTGCTATTAGTGTTATTGCATGTTCTATATGCTGTTGGCAATGTGTGTTGCACCTGGGCCCGGTGGAACATTGTTTCATTTGACTATTTTCATGTATGGTTGAATAATAATTAAACTTCAGCTTGAACTTGAAACCCACAGAGCTACAAGTGGCTTTACGGCCAATCAAAGTCCTTCTGAACTATAGACACCATGTAGTAATCAAGGACATACAGGAGCAAATTAGCACAGGAAGTGCACACAAAATACAAATTCAGCAATAACTGGGTGAACTAAAGGGATTCTACATCTCTCTAGAACAGAGATGAGGAGGAATTTCTTTAAATAGGGAGCGGATACCCTGTGAAATTCAATTCCACAGACTACGGTGGAGGCAAGTCATTGGGTCCTTGATTAGTAAGAGCGTCAAAGGTTATGAAGAGGATGCAGGAGACTGGGGTTGGGAGGGATAATGCAGTAAACAAGTCGTAATGGAATATGGGAGAAAATTGATGGTTGAATGGCCTAACTCTGCTTCTATGCCTTATGGTCCAACAGCTTGAGTGATATTGACAGTGTGACCAATATTACTCAGGAATGTTCATGCCTTTCCCAAATCATGCTTTCAGTTACCCAAGGGGCTAGCTGGACTTGCTTTATTGTACCAATTAGGCTTCAATAGGTTTCAAAGGAACATTTAATGTCAGAGAAATGTATACAATATACATCCTGAAATGCTTTTTCTTTGTAAACATCCACGAAAACAGAGGAATGCCCCAAAGTATGAATGAGTTAAATGTTAGAACCCCAAAGCCCCCCCCCCAGCTCCCCCTCCCACACACAAACAGCAACAAGGTACCAACCACCCCAGCAAAAAGTATTGTCACTCTCCACCGAGAACTCAAGCATGCAGCAAAGCATCAATAAAGACACAGGCATGCAGTACCCCAATCACTACTCGTTCACCTGGTAATTCGACATTCCACACGATCTCTCTCAGCCTAGCAAGGGAAAAAGAGTCTCCATTTCTCAGCGAGAGGGGAGGCATAACAAGCAACTGGCTGATGTTAAAAGTCTGTTGCATCGCTTTTTCCGAGCTCTGCACCCAGAGAGTCAGCACCAGAAAGGCTCAGCTCTCCAGACACACATCCCCCGGAAGCTGACTCGCTGCTCCCAATGTTCCGTGTTCTCCCGCAACGCCTCAGTCAGGGGGGACCGGCCTAGAATCAACACGTCTTCAGAGCCACGAAAATCTGGCACCCTGAAGCCATGCTAGTCTTCCAGGCTGCATTCTTGGGATATCAAAATGCGGCCGATCGTGAGGCCCTGAGAGTGGGTCCCATTCCCGCAAAGGTCTGCTAGTTGAGATTTTATGCTCAAATCAAAATTCAAAATTCAAAGCAAATTTATTAACAAAGTACACTTATGTCACCATACACAACTTTGAGATTCATTTTTGCAGGCATCCACAGTAGAACAAAGAAATACAATAAAATTAATGAAAACCTAAACTCAAAGACTGACAAATAACTGTACAAAAGAAGAAAAACTAAGTAAGTACAAAAAATAATAATAAAGTAAATAAACAATACCATGAACATGAGCTGTATAATCCTTGAAAATGAGTCCATAGGTTGCGAAATCAGTTGAAGTTGAGGTGGGTGAAGTTATCCACAATGGTTCAGGAGCCAGATAGTTGAAGGGTAATAATGTTGCTGAACCTGTTGGTGAGGGATCTAAGGCACAAATGGCAGGAGTGAGAAAGAAAATTGAAATCAAATTGGTGTCTTTGTTAGAACACACCCAATTAAACTGGACTTCATTGTATTTGTTACAAACATTCCAAAATGCTTCAAGAATAATATTATTTTGCAGTGCAGCTATTTAGTTTAGTGGACAGAACAAGCACGTTTTAGTGCTTTGATTCCACAATGAGAATTGAGATGAATCACTTTTTGATTTGTTTCTGTTTGTTCTGTTTCTTAAAGGACAATTGATTCTCATCAATACTTTCTTTCAGGTAGCATCATGATTAATATCAAACACTCCTCCAAAGTCATGTATCTGTGTACGAGTATATTAGGAAATCCATTTCTTTTGAGGTAATTATGAAGATAAATCACAGACAAGAGCAGTAACATTCTACAACTTGATTGTCAGAATTCCCAACTATTCAATCTTTCTAGACATCAGAATCAGTTTTGAGTTTAATATCACTGGCATATGTTGTGAAATTTGTTGTTTTGCAGCAGCAGTACTTTGCAACGTATAATAATAAAAACTATAGATTACAATAAGAAATATATATACAGATATATATATATATATATATATATATATATATAAAATTAAGTAAGTAGTCCACTACAGCGCATCTTCAACATGAGTCTAGATCAGAGAAGAGTACCCAGACAGTGGAAAACATCTTGTATTGTCCCGGTACCGAAGAAACCACAACCAAAGGAGTTGAATGACTTCAGACCTGTTGCCTTGACGTCGCACGTGATGAAGACCATGGAGCGGCTGATAATACAGAATCTGAGGCCACAAACCAGGCACGCCCGGGATCCGCTTCAGTTTGCGTATAAGGAGAAGGTGGGAGTGGAGGATGCTATCACGTATTTGCTGCACAAATCACTCTCTCACCTAGATGGGGTCAGTTGTGCTGTGAGGATTACATTCCTTGACTTCTCTAGTGCCTTTAACACCATCCAGCCCAAGATCTTAAAGCACAAACTAACGGAGATGGGAGTAGACTCTCACATGCTGGATTGGATAGTGGACTACTTGACAGATAGACCTCCGGTCCTGTTCACCCTGTACACATCTGACTTCCAATATAACTCGGAGTCCTGCCATGTGCAGAAGTTCGCTGATGACACGGCCATAGTGGGGTGTGTCAGGAATGGACAGGAGGAGGAGTATAGGAAACTGATACAGGACTTTGTGATATGGTGCAACTCAAACTACCTGCGTCTCAATGTCACCAAGACCAAGGAGATGGTGGTGGACTTTAGGAGATCTAGGCCTCATATGGAGCCAGTGATCATTAATGGAGAATGTGTGGAGCAGGTTAAGACCTACAAGTATCTGGGAGTACAGTTGGACGAGAAGCTAGACTGGACTGCCAACACAGATGCCTTGTGCAGGAAGGCACAGAGTCGACTGTACTTCCTTAGAAGGTTGGCGTCATTCAATGTCTGCAGTGAGATGCTGAAGATGTTCTATAGGTCAGTTGTTAAGAGCGCCCTCTTCTTTGTGGTGGCGTGTTGGGGAGGAAGCATTAAGAAGAAGGACGCCTCACGTCTTAATAAGCTGATAAGGAAGGCGGGCTCTGTCGTGGGCAAAGTACTGGAGAGTTTAACATCAGTAGCTGAGCGAAGGGCGCTGAGTAGGCTACGGTCAATTATGGAAAACCCTGAACATCCTCTACATAGCACCATCCAGAGACAGAGAAGCAGTTTCAGCGACAGGTTACTGTCGATGCAATGCTCCTCAGACAGGATGAAGAGGTCAATACTCCCCAATGCCATTAGGCTTTACAATTCAACTGCCAGGACTTAAGAACTTTTTTTAAAGCTATTATTAATGCTTTTTGAGTTAGTGATTTAGATGCATATCATATTATTACTGAGTTAAGTATTGTATGTAATGAGTTTTTGCTACAACAAGTGTATGGGACATTGGAAAAAATGTTGAATTTCCCCATGGGGATGAATAAAGTATCTATCTATCTATCTATCTATCTAGTCCAATAAGAGAGGAAAAATACTGAGGCCGTATTCATGGGTTCATTGTCCATGTGGAAATCAGATGGCGAAGGGTAAGAAGATGTTTGTGAAACATTGAATGTGTGTCTTCAGGCTCCTGTACCCCCTCCTTGATGGTAGCAATGAGAAGAGGGCATGTCCAAGGATGGGGGTCCTTAATGATGGATGCCACCTTTTTGAAGCATCACTGTTTGAAGGTGTCCTCGGCAGTGTGGAGGCTACTGCCCATGGTGGAGCTAGCTGAGTTTACAACTTTCTGCAGCTTTTTCCAATCCTGCTGAAGAACGGCTTTTTTCTGCTGCTATCAGACTCTTGATCAGATTTCTTGTATAATCAAATGGACTCTTGACCTCAATCTACTTTGTTGATTGCTGCTCTTGTAACGATACGGCAACAATGAATATAGAATTGAGACAGGTTTTTTTTATAAACAAATAAACATTTATTTAAACTCTGCTCAATCAAAATGAAAAGTAAATGAACAACTAACTTAACTAGAAGTTAACTGCTATACGGTTCAAACAGTTCTTAAAGTGATAAATGCAAAAGTCCAAATGATTTATACAGTCAATTAGGAGAGACTTTACTGAAGTAACACATTCCTTGACGATGTGACGTTACTGCTGATCCCAGTCGGAATATGCCTTGCCCAGAGGATTCACAATGAAGGAAATAAAAACAGCTTGAAGAAACTGACTTTTTCTTCGGCAAATAACACTGCATCCAACCCTTTCTGCTCTTACAATGCATGGGATACCTCAGATGCAGGTTACTATTTCCGGAACGAAGATCCAATAAGGTCGATCCTGTATTAAACCGCCGACGACACCACCTTTACTCGATCCTTCGGGTTTCTGTACTTTGGTAAATCTTCACTCTCCAAAACTTAGACTTTAAAATTAAATCGAAGATACATCAAACATAACTGGCAGTGATTTTCAAAATGCCGACACAATGACAATTACAGTAAGAATTGAAACTCCATTTTAAAACAAAATTGCATCATGAAACCAAATACGCAGCATAACGGAGTAATGGACGACTTAAATGATGTCCCAACAAAACTCCTGCGTCACAGCAGGCTTTCCCCGTTTTATACCTGTTGGAACAGGCCATCACATGACCTCACACTGGCGGGAAATTACATCACCCCACCATCACAAGACCACAACATCATGCTCACCAGATACTCAATTATATCATGGTCATAAGACAGTCACAAGATACCCATAGGGTATGTAACAGTCTCCAGTGTTCACATGGTGCTGTTTCCAGGGTTCACTTGGGTAGAAGAACAAGCTTATCTATAGCCATGCTTCTCAGGGACTTGACTATATTACTTCTCTCTTTGTAACTGTATGTTTTTCTGAAATTATAACCACGTGTGTTATTTGTGCTAAGTACTAAGTGCAGTGTGCTGTGTGATGTTGGTAATATGCCTTGCACCTTGAACCTGTTCTTTTGGCTATATTCATGTATGGTTGAATGCTAATTAATCTTGACCTTTGAACTTGACCTTGACCTTGTTCTGATCTCGCACTTTGTTGTTTACTTGCAGTGCACTTTATAACTTTTATGTTTTATTCTGCATCGTTATGGTTTTATCGTGTTCTACCTCAATGCACTGTGTAATGATTTGATTTGTATGAACAGTATGCAAGACAAGTTTTTCGCTGTATCTTGGTATATATGCCAATAGAAAACCAGTTGCTGTTTCCCTCCTGTGTGGCTTGATGGAATGAAAAAGTGGGAAAATGAGCAGTTAGGAAAGAGGAAATAGAAAAATTTACATGTGGCATAGAAAATGCTAGGGCAAGGGGACAGATTGTGTGTGATCTGAGGTACTGATTTTGGAGATGTTGAGTTGTCATCGTCGTTAGGTCGCATCTGGAATTTCCAGTTGGCAGACGACTTCCCTCCACACTGCTCTGTCCAGACACTTGTCCACAACATCCCTAGTCTTGTCCAGCTCGGTCCAATCCTTGATGTTATCCAGCCACATTGTTCTTTGCCTTCCTCTTCCTTTCTTTCCCTCCACCTTTCCATGTAGCAAGTCTGACAAGATGTTATCTCTCCGCCTAACATGTCCACAATAAGCAACTTTTAACTTCATAATCTTCTCCTTTAATATCCATGGTGGGACGATTGTCCTAACTCTGCTCCTATGTCTTACGACCTTACGGACCTAGTGATAGGAGTTTGTGGGCAATGGGCAGATAGAATGGGAAAAAGAGGATGTGAGGGGGTCTAGAGTTGGGTGCGTGTAAGTGGAGTTGGGTGGATCTCAAGGAGAGAGAAAGGGACAGAAGAGAGCAGTTTTTAATAATGTACACATTCACGCATTCTGACCTGCATTGACTCGTCTGAAGAGGCACATTTCACATAACATACAGAACATCTATATCAATATCTCATTTTCTCTAAAACTCTTAACCTTTCCATGAGACATTTCATAATGCTTCGTGTTCTTTGCAAGACCTCGCCAGATGTCCTGGGATCTTGAATTCTTTGACAATTTGTCTATCAATTTTATTGATGATTGCTCTTGTGAACCATAACAATATTTCAGTTAGGGTGTTCCTATTTTCCCCCAGTAAAAGTAATCATCATTATTGTTTCTCAGTTGCAACTTCAACTCTTTCCCAGTCTCTCACTTCCACTAGATGTTATGCATTTCAACTCTTCAAAGGGTGCAGAAGATGTTTACCAGGATGTTCCCTGGATTATAGGGTATATGCAATAATGAGAGTTTGGCCAACTTGGGTTGTTTTCTCTGGAGAGGCAAAGGCTGTGGGGAGATCAGATGGAGGTTTACACGGTAATTAGATCGAGTAGACAGACAATATCTTTTTCCAAGGATTGAAATGTCTAATTCCAGAGGACATGTATTTAAGGTGAGAGGGGGTAATTTCAAAGGAGATGTGAGGGGAAAGTTTTCTGCACAGACAGTGGTGGGTGCCTGGAATGCACTGCCTGGGGTGGTGGTAGAAGCAGAATCATAGGAGATGTTTAAGGAACATTTAGATAAGCACATGAATGTGAGGAAAATGGAAGGACATGGACATGTGTTGGCAAAAGAAACTAGTTAGTTATTTGATTTCTAACTCAATTGGTTGAGCACAACATTGTGTGTTAAAGGACTTGTTCCTGTGTTTTACCATTCTATGCTCTATGTTCTATAAAAATCTTACGCCTGTTCTCAAATCCTTCTGTAATCCTACTCTTCCTTACACCTCATTTCCTTAAATACTGTAAACTTCCAAAATAATTCTCCTCTAATTCTAGTTTTTTGCAAGACAATTCACAATGACTAATTATTCTATATAATGTTGCTTCTTTAGTCTGTGGGAGGAAACTAGAGCACCAGGAGGAAACCAATGTGGTTCACAGGGAGAACATACAAACTCCATACAGACGGCACTGGAATTGAACTCCAGACTCTGCAGTGCCCCAAACTATAATAGTGCTGTGCTACTATGCCAGCGCAAGATTAAGGGAGGCAAAATTAATGAAGGACAAGCCTACCAGGGCATCAGTTCTGAAAATATTTCTCTGCCTTCTCTTTCCCATTTTAAGACATTCCTTAAAACCTAGCTCTTTAATCAATCTTTAGGCCATCATCACCAAAGTGAGACCATAAGACAAAAACAAGAATAAGACTGTTTGACCCATCGAGACTGTTCTGCTATGCAATAATGCCTGATTTATTTTTCTATCCAATTCTTTCACCTCCCCATAATCCTTAACTCTCTAACCAATCAAAAATCTATCAGTCTGTGCCTTAAACACAATTACCTGGTCTCCACAGCCCTCTGTTGCAAGAATTCCACAGATTCACCAACCTCTGGCTGAAGAAATTCCTGCTGATCTCAAATATAAAGGAACATCCAGTTGTTCTAAGGTTGTGGCCATAGATACAAGTCTCTCCTACAAATAGAAACATCTGCTCTATGTCCACTCTATCCAGACTCTTTGGTATCCTATTGGATTCAATGAGATTCCCCTCATCCTTCTGAATTCCACTGAGTAGAGACATCAAATGTTCCTGATATGTCAAGTCTCTGATTATTATTGTGAACCTCCTCAGGGCTCTCACTATGGCCAGCACAGCCCAGAATTGTTTATGATATTCCAAAGGTGGCCTGACCAATGCCTTAGAAAGCATCATCAGTAGATCATAGCTATTATGATCTAGTCCTGTCATAAGCCAAAAGGCCTGTACTGTTGTATGTTCCATTACATTGCCTTCTTCACTTCTGGCTCAGCTGCAATATACTCTGAAACACAAGAGATTCTGCAGATACTGGAAATCCAGAGTAATGCACGCACTCTCTCTCTCTCTCTCTCTCTCTCTCTCTCTCTCTCTCTCTCTCTCTCTCTCTCTCTCTCCTCTCTCTCTCTCTCTCTCTCTCTCATCTCTCTCTCTCTCTCTCTCTCTCTCTCTCTCTCTCTCTCTCTCTCTCTCTCTCCCTCTCTCTCTCTCCCTCTCTCTCCCTCTCTCTCCCTCTCTCCCCCTCCCCTCCCTCCCTCTCTCTCCAGGCCAGGCAGAATCTATGAAAAGGTCTCAGCCCAAAACACCAGCTCTTTATTTCTTTCCATAGATACTCCCTGAGTTCTTCCAGCATTTTGGAAACTGGCATATTCTTCACTATGACCCTCATGTCCACTTGCACCTTCAATTTCTGAATTCACCTTGATGTTTTTACTTTGTTCCAAGAAACATTTTGCAACATTTTGTGTTGTTAAAGGCACTGTACAAATGGGAGTTTTGTTGGTAGATTGCTCCTTTAGCTGTTTCCTTGATGATGACTGGAGTTTCTGTTTAAAGGTTGCCACCTCTCCAGGATGCTAATTGTCTTCTGTGTATGTTCCACCTCTTACTTCCAACAAGTGAGTTTGCACTGATTGTTGTGAGTTCATAAGCCCTCTCTGAATTTCAATTACCAGCATCAAATTAGAGCAGCATACCCCTCCGGAATTCAAGTTTCTTATTTCATTTCTTTAATCATCAATTTCCCACTTCTATGTGTTATTTTGGTCACTCAGCTTCAAATATTCATTTTATGTAGTGCAATAAAGAGCAACCAAATCATCACGGGTGGATTGCAACATCAGTCAGGCAGGATGATCCATCAGTCTGGTCATCCGGAACCACCCTCATTTCCTGTGCAATTATGTCTCTATAGCTTTTTAAATTTATTAACCATGAATGCCTTCAGATGTCATGGACTTACAGACTCCCATTTTTGAACTCATTAAAGTTTGCTGTTCAACACCAGGAATTGATGCAGTAATAGAAATCTTCCCCAGAGAACTCTGGTTGCTGCGTCAACAGCAGCTTTCAGGAATGAGTGGGACAGGCTGTCATTAGACATAAACAGGGGAGATTCTGCAGATGCTGGAAAACCAGACTAACGTACACAAAATGCTGGAGGAATTCAGCAGGTAAAGCAGCATCTATGGAAAGAAATGAAGAGTCAATGTTTTGGGCCGAGACCCTATATCATGATTCAGCTAAGCACACAAATAAATACAAATTTCCCCACTGATTTGTGGGAATCTCGGGCCCATAATCACTAAACGAGGAGAAAGGATATTCAGGACTGTTTCGAGAAATACCAGAAGTCACGCTGACTGCATTGAGATGTTGTACACCTCCACACAAAGCACCCACAAACTTGTTCCACCAGTCACTTCCTGGCTAACCAGTGGAAAAATTTGCCCACCCCACATTGACTTAATTAGTGTTTAGTGCAAGTAAATCACTCTTGAACATATGGGAGTACCCAAGGGAAGAGATCAGCATCATTCATCCAAATGGTCGTTCTGGTGAAGGGACTCAATCAGAATCAGGTTTAATATTACAGGTGTTTGTCATGAAATTTGTTGTTTTTGTAGCAGCAGTACATTGCAATACAGTACATAATAATAAAACTAGAAATTATAATAAGAATATTGCATATGTATAAAAACTAATTAAGTAAGTAGCGCAAAAGAGAGGTAAGTGAGACTGTATTCATGGATACATTGTTCGTTTGGAAATCTGATGGCAGAGGGGAAGAAGTTCCCTGAAATTTTGAGTGTGTGACTTTAAGCTCTTGTACTCTCTCCCTGATGATTGCAATGGGAACAGGGCATGTCCTGGGTGATGGTGGTCCTTAATAATGGATGCCGCCATTTTGAGGCATCACCTTTGAAGGTGTCCTCAATGCTGGGGAGGCTAGTGATCATGATGGAGTCGGCTAAGTTTACAATTCTCTACAGCTTTTTCCAACACTGTGCAGTGACCACGCCGTACCATACAGTGATGCATCCAGTTAGCATTCTCTTCACGGTACATCTGTAGGAATATACGAGTATCTTTGGTGACATACCAGTCACTGCTACACTAGTGGCACAAGACTGTGAGACCAAGATAGTTAATCATGTTGTATTATAACTTAGTCACAATGTGCTATATATATTGTGCTGTACAATCTGAGTATCTTCAAAAGTCACCATCTCCTAGCAGAGTTGGCAGTGCTGAGGAGTCATAGATTAAATCGTGTGGCATATCAGTGTAGATAGTAGATTCTCATCATTCAAGTGACCCCAGTTTATTTGGGGAAGCACGGTAGCGTAGTTTGCCAGCGATCACTGATCAGAGTTCAATTCCAACTGCTGTTAGTAAGGGGTTTGTTCATTTTCCCCATGACTACGTAGATTTCCTCCAAGTGATCAAGTTTCTTCCCAAATTACAAAGATGTACATTTAGGGTTAATGAGTTTTAGGCATGCTATGTTGGCACCGGAAGTTTGGCTGGAATTGCAGTCTGCCCAACACAATTCCCACTGATTTTATTTGTTACAAACATTGTTCTTAATCTTTAATCGATAATATTAATTGACCTCTAGTGCTCTCTAAGTGGATATTGTATGTCCTCCCTATGATTGCATAAGTTTCTTCTGGGTGCTTCAATATTGTCCCACAAACAAAAGAAAATGAGCAGGTTCATAAGTATTTGTAATTGCCCCTAGTGTATGAGTGGTACAGTTTGATGGGAGAATTGATGAGAATGTGGGAAATATAGGTTACAGAGGAAAATAGTGGAAGAACGGATTTGCTCTGTGATGGCAAAGACTTAATGGGCCCCTTCTGTATCAGAGGGAAATATGGACATTAATTAATAAGATGATTAGGGGACAATTGAGAGTCTCATCTTAGTCAATGAGAGGTGAGAAGATCCAGAACTTACTGTTTTAAGGGGACGTGGAGGCCATTTGGATGAAGTCTTGAAGAACCATTACTTACAAGTCCATATAGAGTCTGCTGGAAAGGATTCAAGATTCAAGATTGTTTCATGTCATTTCCAATACACAGGTGTTAAGGAGAACAGCATAATTGTTTCTCCAGATACAATATAGCACAAAAAAAACTCAATAAGATAAAGGACACAACAATAAATACAAATACATAAGATAGCTTATATATACTTAGATTGATTTTATTGTTTGTGAAAAGAAGATGCAGATTTGCCAGCATAAATATAATGAGCCATATGGTCTCATCAGTTCAGATCAGATCAGTTTTGTTTATTATCAAAAGCACAAGAGATTCTGCAGATGCTGGAAATCCAGAACAACTCACACAAAATGCTAGAGGAACTCATCAGGTCAGGCAGCATCTGTGGAGGGGAATATGCAGCCAACGTCTTGGGTTGAGACATTGTTTATTGTCATATCTTTATTTTTTATATATGCCAGAGCACAATGCTCTTCCTTAAATATGTGACACTATTATTGCATTTGTTACCACTGTACTTGGTAACAATAAATCCAGCAACAAGTGCAAAACAACAGAATAATGCAAAGAGAAATGCTAAAGTGACAATAACGGAATAATTAAGAGAAACAGTCTCTGACAAGGTGGTAACCCGTCAGGAAGGGGATGTTAAAGTGGTGGTGAGTTCAGAAATCTGATTCTGTACAATACACCACAAGACTTCTCTACAAGCCGTTCATAACCTCAGGATGCAAACAAGACCAGTATTGGTATTAATTTATTATTGTCTCATGTTCGAAGATTCGGTGAAAAGCTTGACTTGTATGCTGCCCATACAGATCAAACCTTTACAGCAGGCATTGAGCTCTAATAAGGTAAAACAATAACAATGCGGAATCAAGTGTAAAATGCTACCAAAGAAGTGCAGTGCAGGTAAACGATAAAGTGCAAGATCAGAACAAGATAGATTGTGAAGTCAGAAGAGCATCTTATCATACAAGAGGTCTATTCAACAGTCTGATAACTGTGGGATAGAAGCTGTCCTTGAACATGGAAGTACAGGCTTTTGTATCTTCTGCCTGATGGGAGAGGGAAGAAGAAACGACATGCAAGGTGGGTCTTTGATTATACTGCTTGTTTTACTGGAGCAGCGAGAAGTATAGATAGTGGCAATGGTACCACAGCTCTGCACCGTTTCTTGCGGGCACAACAATCAGATGCCATACCAAGCTGTCATACATCCTGGCAGAATGCTTTCTACAGTAATTAATATCCATCCCTAATTGCTTGCATAACAATGATGGGTTCATAAGTTACGATTTTAAACCACCAAAGCTCTTCCACTGAAGGTACTCTCAAGAACAGTTGGGTAGAGGTTACCAAGATTCAAACATCTCTTGAATCCCAGATCCTGGTATCTTCTCTCAGTATCCACCTTAGAGAGTTCTCAATATCTAAAAAAAATATTTATATGCAGGCATCATGGACTTTGTTCTGAGTTAAAAAGGCCCATTTAAGACTCTGTGCTGCATGCAAGTTTCCATTTCAAAGTTCATACACACTTCTATAGGAACTGATGAATAAACAATGCATGTATAATATCAGCGATTTAGCTCGAATTTCCTTGATGAAGAGGTTATGCTCCAAAGGTCAACCATCATTAAAGGTGTGAATGAGATTTTAATTCTTTTGATTTTCACACATTTTCAGGAACATCCAAGAATTTAAGAAATACCGTAGATTCCGGACTACAGAGCGCACCTGATTTTAAGCCGCTGGCACTAATTTTAGAAATAAAATCATTTTTTAAATGTAAAGGCCGCACCGGATTTTAGGCCGCACCGGATTTTCGGCCGCAGGTGTCCCACGTTGTAATATGAGATATTTACACAGAAAGATATTACACGTGAGGATTTTTTTAACTTTTAATTAAATCCATATGGTAACAAAAACAAATACATATTGCAAATGCTTTTTTTCGAACCGTGCCCGTACGCGGCTACTTTTAAATATACGTTGCGTATACTTCTTTACTGAACAACATTCCAATATCTCCTAACGACTGGTAAAAAATATATATACTGCAGCCTACCAGGAAAAGTTATTGATACCTTTAACTTAAAAGCAGAGTTCGCTCAGATCCAAAGCCGCTCGCGTAATCCGCTCCCCCCCCTCCTTTCCGTTTCATCGCAAACGGCATTTAAAAGCAGAGTTCGCTCGGATCCAAAGCCGCTCGCGTAATCCGCTCCCCCCCTCCTTTCCGTTTCATCGCAAACGGCATTTTCCCACAAGACGCCGCGAAACCGGGTGTGACGTCATAGCATCCCGCGATGTAGTACAGAAAACAAATATAGTTTAAACTAAGTAGGGTAGGTAGCACAATGCTTCGAGTGTTTTCCATGTTGATGAGGGTGAGTACAAATGACTGATTTACAATAATTTAATTGTGAAAGTGCGCTTGATTTATCGTACAATTTTCATTGGACCTCTGTGAACTACTCATCAATTTTATTGGTCTACTGTTATGAGGCAAAATGTTTACGAGGCGGCATGAAAAAAACCTTGCATTAGCCGCTTCGGATTATTGGCCGCAAAGTTCAAAGCTGTTCAAAATGTGGGAAAAAAGTAGCGGCTTAAAATCCGGAATCTACGGTAATATTTAAAAGTAAAATTAAAAGTAAATCAAGAATATGCATACAGTTAGATAAATTGAAACCAACTGAATCAAATTAAATAAGACATTTACTCACTGATCTCCTAGGAGCCAATCCTTTCCATTTTTTTGTAAAGTGCCATTGAAACTTCAAGAGATTTAACCTGCTGTTAGCACAACAGGTAGAACTTCTTACAGAAGAAATTTGTGTTTCCTTAGTGCAGGGGCAGCTAATGAAAAACGTCAAAGTTCAAACTTCAAAGTAAATTTATTATTAAAGTGCATATATACCACTACATGAATTTGAATTTATGTAAATCTTGCATCTGTCCCACAACGTGCATGAGAAAAAATCTTTGCGTTATGACTCCGTTTGCAATGTGCAGACATGTGAATTCATAAATCTAATACTTGTAGAAAAGGCATCCTATAGCCCACTGGTCCTGTCTTTAATGCTGCAGTACTGTTTGCCAGACAGAAGTAGCTGAAACCATTTATGGTTGGGGTGACCGGTGTCCCCAGTGATCTTCCAGTCGTTCTTTATGCACCTGCTGCTTTAAATGTCCTCAATGGAGGGATGTTCTCATCCACAGATGCACTGGGCTGTCCGTACCACTCTTTGCAGTGCCCAGCAATCAAGGTTGGTGCAGTTCCTGTACCAGGTGTTGATACAGCCAGTCAGGATGCTCTCAATGGTGCCCTGTGGAAGGTCTTGAGGATTTGGGGGCTCAAGCCAAACTTCTTCAGTTGCCTGAGGTGAAGAGATGCTGTTGTGTGTACAGTCCAGGTGAGATCTTCAGTGATGTGTATACTGAGGAATTTGAAACCACTCACTCTCTCAACTGCAGTCCTATTGATGTTGATTGGGGCGAGCCTGTTTCTGTTGCTCCTGTAAACCACAATCACCTCACTATACATAATCATTATCACTATATACAATCCTGAGATTCATTTTCTTGCATATATTCATAGTAAGTTCAAGAAACACAATAGAATCAATGAAAGACTGCACACAACGGAACAGACAAACAACCAATGTGCAAATGATAAGAAAACTGCGCAAATACAAAAAGGAAAATATAAAATGACAAATAAATTAACAATAAATATCAAGAACATGAGATGTAGAGTCCTTGAATGTGAGTCCATAAGTCGCAGGAACATTTTAGTGCTGGGGAGAGTGATGTTGAGTTCCCCTCTTGTTCAAGTGCCTGATTGTTGGAGGGGTAATAACTGTTCCTGAACCTGACAAGGTGGCTCCTGAGGCTCCTGTACCTCCTTCATGATGGCAGTGGCAAGAAGAGAGCATGTCCTGGATGGAGGAGGTCCTCGATGATGGATGCTGCTTTCCTGTGACAACGCTCCTAATAGATCTGTTCAGTGGTGGGGAAGACTTTACCCATGATATACTGGGCTGTATCCACTACTTTTGTTGGCTTTTCTGTTTAAGGGTGTTGATATTTCCATAACAGGCCATGATGCAACCAGCCGATACGCTCACCACTGCACATTTATAGAAGTTTGTCAAAGTTTTAAATGATATGCCAAATCTTCTAAGTAAAGGCACTGCTATGTTTTCTTCATAATGACAAGGGACAGATCCTCTAAAAGGAGAGCATTTAATAGGAACTAGGGTATAACTTTTAAACCAAAGCATGATCAGTCTATGGAAAGAACAATTAAGGAAAGAGATTGAAGCAGGTACATTAACAACATTTAAAATGTACTTGGACAGGTACGTGGATCCGAAAGGATTAGAGGGATATGGGCCAAACTTGTGAAAATGGGACTTGGTTAGATTGGAATCTTGGTTAGCATGAATTAGTTGGGATGAAGGGCCTTTTTCTGCACTGTATGACTCAGTGACACTGATTCTAATCGACTGTGGGCTGCTGCTACTATTGTTCAAAAATGAACTCAGCATTTGAACAAATCTTTGAATGACATTGCTGTGAATTGAGAGATCTACGTGACTGAGAGACTTCTATAAGTCACATGGGATCTGTGCAAACAAGGCCAGCTACTGCACTATTTCTCACCGTCAGTAACACTTCACTCCTGCCCACAATGAGCAGGACTCATGTCTCAGATTCAGAATCAGAATCCAATTTAATATTACTGGCAAATGTTGTCAAGTTTGTTGTTTTGCAGCAGCAGTACATTGCAATACATAATAATAAAAATAGCTATAAATTACAATAAGAGGTATATATTAAAAAATTAAATTAAAAACTAGCAGAAAAAGACAGCAAAAAATATTGTGGTTGTCTACAAGGGTTCATTGTCCATTCAGAAATCTGAAGGCAAATGGGAAGAAGCCATTCTTAAACTGAGGAGTGTGTTTTTAGGTTTCTGTACCTCCTCCTTGATGGTAGCAATGAGAGGAGAGCATGTCATAAGCAATGGAGATCCTTAATGATGGATGCCACCTTTTTGAGGCATTAGAGTCAGGTTTAATATCACCAGAATTTATCATGAAATTTGTTGTCGTAGTGGCATCTTCTTGAGGCATCACTCATTGAAGATGTCTTGGATACCACTGAGGCTAGCGTCCATGATGGAGCTGAGTAAGTTTACAACTCTCTGCAGCTTATTTATATCCTGTGCAGTAGCTTCCCCCCCCCCCCCCAATACCAGCCAGTTAGAATGCTCTCCATGGTACATCTGTAGAAATTTGTGAGTGTTTTTAGTGACATACCAAGTCTCCTCAAAATCCTAATGAAATTTAGCCACTGGTGTGTCTTCTTTGTAGCTGCATTGATATGTTGAGTCCAGGTTAGATCCTCAGAGATATTGACATCAAGGAACTTGAAATTGCTAACTCTTTCCTCTTCTGATCCCTCTATGATGACTGGTGTGTGTTCCCTTGTCTGACAGTTTTTGAAGTCCACAATCAGTTCTATGGTCTTACTGCTGGTAAGTATAAGGTTGTTGCTACGACACCACTCAACTAGCTGATACATCTCGCCCCTACATGTCCTCTCACCACCATCAGAAATTCTGCCAACATTCATCTTTTGAAAGTGTCCTCAATACTGGGGAGGTTAGTGTCGATAAGTTTGCATTTTTCTGTAGGTTTTTTCTGATCGCCTGCTGTCGCACCTCCATACCAGATGGTGATGCAACCAGTTACAATAGATAGTGTTGTCTAAGTCAGTTCAACCCCACTGCAGGCACATGAATACGGAAGTCCTCAGAGCATCAGAGAATAGAATTGTACAATTGTACAGGCCAACTCACCCATTCTATCCAACGGACATCATTCTATTTAAATCACATCTCCTGCCACTATATTCATAGCCCTCAAAATAAGTTTTTTATGTGTTCACTTAAACACTCCATAAACGCTGTCAGTGATGTAGCTTCAGGCTCTCCCTTAGGCTGTGCATTCCACTCTCTGGGTGAGGAGGGTTCCCTTCATATCCCCCCCCCCCCCCATTAATCTCTTCATCTTACTCTAAATCCATTGTCTCCAGTTGTATCTGCCTTTTAACTGGGGGAAGTTTCCTGCTGCAATCACACAAAATACTTCAGGAATTCAGCAGGTCAGGCAACGTACATGGAGAGGAATAAACAGCCAACGTTTCAGGCCAAGGCCTTTCTTCAGATCAAGGTCAATATTGTTTACTATTCTTTCCAGTACTCAGGTATAAAGGAGATTGAACTCATTGTTACTCCGGCTCCAGTACAGCACAGAAAAAACAAAATAAGATAAAGATTCAGTGCTGGTTGTCTGTCATACCCAATGATGACAGGAAACCTGTGCCGGAGAGTTTTTAAAGTGGAAAACCATTGCTCTGGGGCAGTTCCACTCTTTCAACCTTGAAGGAATACAATAATAATGAAAACACAATAAATATAAATATATAAGATAGCATATAAATGCTGTATACTACCCATAACATGATGCTAGGCACAGGAGTGTCAGTGAGGTGTTGATCAGGCTTACTGCTGGGGAAAATAACTGTTTTTGAGTTTGGTGGTCCTGGCATGGATGCTACGTAGCCTCCTACCTGATGAGAGTGGGACAAATCCGATGAAGGTTGGGATACTGGCTCTTTTTCAGCACCTGTCTGGGACCATGAGAGTTTGTATGAGATGTGCACTCCCAGTAGTTTGAAACTGCTCGAAGTTTCCAATGCTGTGCCACTGATGTGTATGGTGCAGGTTTCCCTGAAGTCGATATCCATCTCCTTTGTTTTGATGACATTAAGGAAGAGGTTATTTTGCCTGACACCAGGCCTCAAGCTCTTCCACCTCCTCTCTTTAGCCCATCTCGTCATTGTTGGTAATGAGCCCCACCACTGTCATCGGTAAACTTGACAATGTGATTGATCATGTGATTGGCCACACAGTCATGTGTGAGTAGAGTGTACAGCAGTGGGCTCAGCACTCAGCCCTTGGGGGCACCGACGGCTGATGGAGAGGGAGGAGTGGTTGTACATCCTGATTGTCTGAGGTCTGTTGGCTAGCAACACTCAGCAGTGGTGTATTTGGACCAAGGAGTAGGAGCTCGTTCACCAAGTCTGTGGAACAATAGTATTGAATGCCAAACTGAAATCCAGAAGCAGCAATCTGATATAATTGTCCTCATTTTCTAGGTGTGTCAGGCCCAGATGCATTACAGGTGATATAGTATCTGTCGTAGAGCAGTTCTATCCATAAGCACATTGGTGAGTTTCCAATGTAGGATATGTGCCAATACCCACTACTCAAAGCACTTCATGATGACTGGCATCAGCCACCGGGTAGTTAGTTGTGAAGTTGTAAGGTTCTTTGGTACAGCGATGATGGTGGCTGATTTGAAGCATGTGGGGACAGCCCCTTGGATGAGTGAAGTATTGAAGATATCTGTGAAGTTGTCAGTGAGCTGGTGTGCACATTCCCTGAGGACTTGGCCCAGTTGCCAGAAAGAGGACAAGCTGGAGGGAAGGGGGACAAGCTGACAAATGATAGGGGAAACCAGGCGAGGGGGGAAGGTAGGTGGGTGGAGGAATAGGGGGATGAAGTGAGAAGCTGGCAGGTGATATGTGGAAGAGGTAAAGGGCTGAAGAAGAAAGGCAGCATCCATTATTAATGACCTCTGGCATCCAGGGCATGCCCTTTTCTCACTGTTACCATCAGACAGGAGGCACAGAAGCCTGAAGGCACACACTCAGCGATTCAGGAGCAGCTTCTTCCCCTCTGCCATCCGATTCCTAAATGGACATTGAATCTTTGGACACTACCTCACTTTTATTTCAAAATACAGTATTTCTGTTTTTGCACATTTTTTAATCTATTCAATATACATAATTGATTTACTTGTTTATTATTATTATTATTATTATTATTATTATTATTATTATTATTATTATTTTCTCTGCTAGATTATGTATTGCATTGAACTGCTGCTGCTAAGTTAACAAATTTCACATCACATGCCGGTGATAATAAACCTGATTCTGATTCTGAATTTAAGAGGAGAGTAGACCACATGAAGAAGGGAATGATGAAGGGCATCACAGGGATAGGAGATCAGGTGAGGATAGCAGAAGAGATAAGAGGGAAGCCAGTAAAGGAAACTGTATAAGTAAGAAGGTAGTGAGAGGAGGAATTAGTGGAAGCTGGAGAAATTGATGTTCATGCCATTAGGTTGGAGACTACCCAGACGGATTATGAGGTGTTGCTTCTCCGAGCTGACAGTGGCCCCATTATGGCTGTAGAGGAGGCAATAGACTGACTTGTCAGAATGGGAATGGAAAGCAGAATTTAAATGGGTGGCCACTGGGAATGCCCATCTTGTGTGGTGGACGAAGTGTAAGTGCTCCACCAAGCGGCCCATCTCTCTATGTCCTGCTGTCAACTCTATTCTGCAGTGTGATGGAGTCAATATAAACGCATATTCACCTTTCTCAAAATTTTCTTCCCATGAATCAAAAGTTTAAAATTTTATTACCAATTTCCAAGCTCATAGCAAAGCTCCAAGTAAGCAAATATTTGCATTCAATTCAATAGTTTCCATACATTTAACATAGACTCAGGGGAAGTTTATGACAGAGTGAATTAAAGAGGTGCAGCTTTGTCTTCTGATGGAGTGACATTAACTTCTTACTGCAGTGCTTCTGTAAGCAATGTGTCAGGAAAAGAAAATCTTTGTAAAGAGAGTGTAACCACCTGGACTAAAAATACAACTGAAATAAGTGAGCAGAAGCAGAATTCAGAGAATGGGCAGGTGACAGTGGGTTCATAAAGAAGGATTTGGGGAGTTTTTATGATACACAGCATTGCAGCACAGGCACAGGGCCGACAGCACAGAAATAGGCTTCAAAGAATATCAAAATGGATAATGAAAGCTTTGTCAAGTATGTAAAAAAATAAAAGGGAGATGAGAGTGGATACAGGACCACTAGAAAATGAGGCCGGAGGAATAATAACAGGGACAAGGAAATGGCAGATGAACTAAATGAGTATTTTGTATCAGCCTTCACTGTGGAGGACAATAACAGTGCGCCAGATGTTGTAGTGTGTGAAGTGGGTGCAGTTGCTATTACAAGGGAGAAGGTGCTCAAAAAACTGAAAGACCAAAGGTACATAAGTCACCCAGACCAGATGAACTGCACTCTAGGGTTCTGAAAGAGGTAGTGGTAGAGATTGTGGAGGCATTAGTAATGATCTTTCAGAAATAATTGGACTCTGGCATGGTTCCAGAGGACTGGAAAATTGCAAGCGTCACTTCTCAATTTAAAAAAGGAGGAAGGCAGCAGAAAGTGCTGGTGAGGAAAGCACCCCCCCCCCCCCCCACCCCAGGGGGCTAGGCACTCTGTCCGTTTGAAGCTGAAGTGAAGAAGATCCTGGCCAGAGTCAACACACACAAAGCTGTGAGGCCCAATAATTTATCAGGTCAGGTTTTGAAAGACTGCACAGCCCAGCTGATAGAGGTGCTGACGGATATATTCAATATCGCTATGGAACAGCCCATTGTCCTCTTGGCTTTCAAGACATTCCAGTGTCAAAGAAGGTGACAGTAACCTGTCTAAATGATTATCATCTGGTGGCATTAGCGTCAACCACTATGAAATGCTTTGAGCGGCTGGTCATGGAGTACATCAAAGCCTTTTTCCGAGCTACACCGGATCCTTTCCAGTTTGTTTATCACTCCAATTGATCCATTGATGATGCAATAGACTCTGCCCTCTACTCGGTCTTGTCCCACCTGGAAAATGGAGTCTCATATGCCAGACTTCAGTTCAGCTTTTAACACAATCATTCCTCAGAGACTGGTGGGGAAGTTGCCCTTGCTGGGTTTCAGCACCACCTCTCTGCAGCTGGATTCTGTACTTACTAACGAAAGGCCACAGTCAGTCTATGTGGACAGGAATGTCTCTCATCCCATTACACTGAGCACTGGCACTCCCCAGGGCTGTGTGCTCAGCACCCAGCTGTTCACACTACTGACGCATGACTGTGTCGCAGGATCCAGCTCGAACTGTGTCATCGTTTACGGATGACATAACAGTGGTTGGCCTTATCAAGAACGATGATGAGACTGAGTGTAGAGAGGAAGTGGAGCGGCCGGTGGATTGGTGTGAGAAGACCAACCTAAGCCTGAATGTGGAGAAGACAAACGAAATCATTGTAGTCTTCTGGAAGGTGCAGGTGAACCATCCTCCTCTGCGAGTACATGGCTCCTCCATAAAAAGAGTTAAGTGCACCAAGTTCCTGGGAGTTCACATCATGGATGTACTCCACCTGGTGCCTTAATATCATCTCACACTATAAGAAGGCACAGCAGCACCTCCACTTCCTAAGGAGATTGAGCCAATCGTGGCTCCCATCTCCACCTTAACTGAATTAATAGGAGCAGCATTGAGAGCATTCTGCCAAGCTGCATCACCAACTGGTATGGGAGCAGTTCAACAGCAGACCAGTCGTCCCTTATGGCTGAGAGGATCATAGGGGTCTTCCTACCATCCACTGGGGACACTTATCAGGAGTGCTGCATACACCGGGCCCTTAGAATTATCAAGGATCCCACCCATCCATCCAACATCCTCTTTGACTTTCTACCATCAGGCAGGAGACTACAATGCATAAAAACAAGAATGGTTAGATTGAGAAACAGTTTCTTCCCTCAGGCCATTAGGCTTCTAAACTCCCTGCCACAAAGTGTCACTGGTTAATCTGTTCCATACCTTACAATAGTTAATTTATGCACTTTACTTTGTTTATTTATCACTAATTCATCTGTAGATTTTATCTTTACTTTCCTAAGTTATAGCATGTTATATGTGTGTTATGTGTACTACTGTGCTTTACACCCTGGTTCGGAGAAACGCCGTCTCATTTGACGGTATATGTGTATATAGTTAAATTACAATAAACTTGAATTGACTAGCCTATCTAGCTTTGGAATGTTGGAGGAAACCAGATCACCTGAAGGAAACCCATACAATCACGGGGAGTTGTACAAACAAACTCATTATAGACTATGGTGGGTATTGAACCCAGGCCACTGGCACTGTGAAGCATTATGCTAAACATGCCACCCTGTTCCATGAACATTATCTGCAAAGTTGGAGACACAAGAGACTGCAGATGCTAGGACCTGGAGCAAAAGATGTGACGCTGGAGAAACTCAGCAGGTCAGGGAACATAGATTCCAAATTGCCTTGGTTCCTTTCAACATTTTACTTATGGTATGGTTGCTAGCATCATATATCTCTGGACAAAATTCCATTTCCCTTTTCAGAATATTGATATACTTTCAAAATCAAAAGCATTCCATCTCTTATCAATGACATAGCCACATTTTGGTATCATGCACAAATTTCTTTCCTGTATACATTTAAATGTATGTAGTTAATATTCTCTTCAAAATGCCAGATACAAAATCATTCCAGGCATAAAGAGACCCACGGACTGTTGTATCTTGTTCCCTCCAATGATCTATTTCTAGATTCAAGTTGTCACTCTCCCCTGATCCTAATGACGCTGGTATTCTCCCAACAGCCACACATTCTTGTACATGACCACCCCAACCTACACATATTTTTATTGCTTCAAATACAAATCACATCCATTGATCACTGCTGGATGGCCTTCGCCATTTCAAGGCATGTATTCTGGATCACATGAACTATCGATATAAAATGAAGTATTTTCACAAAATTCCTATGTTAGTGTAATACAGCATGATTCTAATCACTGAGAACTCCTTTCAAACACAAGTCATGAATTATGAATTGGCCACTAGGTAGAGCTCTGTTACAGATTCTCTAGTTAAAATGAGCTCCAGGACATTACAGTCCAGAAAACAATAGCGACGTTAAGTATCCATAATCAGCTAATCAGCATTCAAATGTAAATCAGCTAGTTGAAGAAACTTACAACTCTATATTTTAGTTGTTAATTGACCTAGTATAACGATATGCCACTTTCCCACACACTTCAACCTTCAACCATCAGGCTTTTGAACCAGAGGGGATAAATTCACTCAACTTCACTCACCCCATCAATGAACTGTTCCCACAACCTATGGACTCACTCTCAAGGACTCTTCATCTCATGTTCTCGATATTCATTGCTTATTTATTATTGTTTTTATAATTGTTTCTTTTTTCTTCTTTCATTTTGTATTTGCAGAGTTTGCTGTCTTTTTCACATTGGTTGTTTGTGGGTCCTGTTGGGGTAATTCTATCGTGTTTCTTGTAGTTACTATGAATGCACCGCAAGCAATTAAATCTCAGGATTGTATATGGTGACATGTTACGCACTTTGATAATAAATTTACTTCGAACTTTTGAAATTTTAAATATCGTTTGCCACTTTACTCTTCAAAAGACCTTCAAATCAATTATCTTCTTGCAATCTCACCACATGGACATTTTTCTTTTGCATCATTTGCAAATTTCTTTATCATGCCTCAATATTTCAGCTTAAATCATGGACATAAACAATAAAAAGCAATGAGCCAGTTGTTAATCTTGCTGGATTATACTGGTAACAGAATCAGAATCAGGATTATTGTCACTGGCATTGGTCATTAAATTTGTTGTTTTATAGCAGCGATACATTGCAGGCATAATACATTACTATAAGTTACAATAATTTTTTCAAGTACAAAGGAGAAATAATGAAGTACTGTTCATTGATTCATGAGCCGTTCAGAAATCTGATGGCAGAAGAGTGTACTCCACAACTATTCAGGTTGTGGAGTAGACTGGATGAGCCCAATGAGCACAATGACTTAATTCTCCCAATGCCTAATTCTCCCAAAGATAGTAAAGAACAGAATGCATATGCTGGATGGTGACGATGGATGGACCTAACTCACTTTCTTGAGTTAGATAGACAGGCATCCGTTAGTTTGCAGGGTTGTATGAGAGACCGGCAGTTGCCCATGCTGAAAGTCTCCCCTCTCCACGCCACCAATATTGTTCAAGGGAATGGCAAGGGCTGATACAGGATACAACACACTGCCTTAGCTGAGGCTCGAACTAGCGACCTTCAGATCACTAAACCAACGCCTTAACCATTTGGCTATGGACCAACACACAGTTACCGCTTTTGAAAATGTCCTTGATAGTGAAAAGATTGTGCCCATGATGAAGTTGACTGAGTAACGCTCTGAAGCCTATTCTGAACCTTTGCATTGCCTCCATTTCCTCAAATTATAATGCTTTCCATGATATATCTGTAGGAATTTGCTAGAATCTTTGGTGATAAACCAAATCCTGTCAAGCTCCTAATGAAGTATAGCCAATAACATGCCTTAATCATGATTGTATCAATATGGTAAGCCCAGGATAGATCCTTTGAGAAGCTGATCATACAAGCATCCAGCAAGTAATACTCTTGACTGCTTCCACAGAAATTTTGAATCTGGTTTGCTAATCCTCACTGAACCCAGGTTTTCTTGTTTTTTAGAACCATAGAACATTACAGCACAGAAACAGGCCTTTTGGCTCTTCTTGGCTGTGCCAAACCATTTTTCTGCCCAGTCCCACTAACCTGCACCTGGACCATATCCCTCCATATACCTCTCATCCATGTACCTGTCCAAGTTTTTCTTAAATGTTAAAAGTGAGCCCGCATTTACCACTTCATCTGGCAGCTCATTCCATACTCCCACCACTCTCTGTGTGAAGAAGCCCCCCTAATGTTCCCTTTAAACTTTTCCCCCTTCATCCTTAACCCAGTCCTCTGGTTTCTTTCTCCACTAACCTCAGTGGGAAAAGCCTGCTTACATTCACTATCTATACCCATTATAATTTTATACACCTCTATCAAGTCTCCCCTCACTCTTCTATGCTCCAGGGAATAAAGTCCTAACCTATTCAACCTTTCTCTGTAACTCAGTTTCTCAAGTCCCGGCAACATCCTTGTAAACCTTCTCTGCACTCTTTCAACCTTATTAATATCCTTCTTGTAATTTGGTGACCAAAACTACATTTGATCAGCGTTTCAAGTGGAACCTTGGAACTATCAATTAAACACCATTGTGGGTGTGCCTTCACCAAATGCATTGCAATTGTTCAGGTATTTTCAATACCGCCATCTTCTCAAGGATGATTAGGAATTTTTTAAAAGTATATAAAGGGTGAAAGAGAGTTGAGGGTAGATATAAGACCAATAGAAAATGATGCTGGAGATATTATAATGAGAGATGCAGAGGAACTGAATGTGTATTTTGTATCAGTCTTCACTGTGGAAGATGTCTGCAGTATACCGGACATTCAAGAGTGTCAGGGAAGTGAAGTTTGTGCAGTGAAGATTACGACTGAGAATGTACTCAGGAAGCTTAATGGTCTGAGGGTAAATAAATCTCCTGGCCCTGATGGAATGCACCCTCAGGTTCTGAAGGAAGTAGCTGGAGAGATTGCAAAGGCATTAACATTGATCTTTCATGAATCAATAGATTCTGGCATTGTACTGGATGTCAGGAAAATTGCAAATGTTACTCCGCTATTTAAGAAGGGTGGGAGGCAGCAGAAAGTAAACTATAGACCTGTTAGCCTGACATCAGTGGTTGGGAAGTTGTTGGAATTGATTGTTAGGGATGAGATTACGGAGTACCTGGAGGCACATGACAAGATAGGTCAAAGCCAGCATGGTTTCCTGAAAGGAAAATCCTGCCTGACTAACCTACTGCAATTCTTTGAGGAAATTACAAGCAGGGTAGACAAATAAGATACAGTAGATGTGGTGTATTTGGATTTTCTGAAGGCCTTTGACAAGGTGCCGTACATAAGGCTGCTTAGAAAGATAAGAGCCATTGGAATTACAGGGAAGTTACTAGCATGCACGGAGCATTGGCTGATCGTCAGAAAACAGAGAGTGGGAATAGGGGGATCTTATTCTGGCTGGTTGCCAGTTACCAGTGGAGTTCCACAGGGGTTGGTGTTGGGACTGCTGCTTTTTACAATGTATGTCAATAATTTGGACTATGGAATTAATGGATTTGTGGCTAAATTTGCCGATGATACAAAGATAGGTGGAGGAGGGGAAAGTGTTGAGGAAACAGTGCCTGCAGAGAGATGTAGATAGTTTAAGGGAATGAGCAAAGAAATGGCAAATGAAATGCAATTTTGGAAAGTGTATGGTCATGCACTTAGGTGGAAGAAATAAACAGGCAGAATTATTTAGATGGGGAGAGAATTCAAAATGCAGAGATGCAAAGGGACTTGGGAGTCCTTGTGCAGGATACCCTAAAGGTTAACCTCCAGTTTGAGTCGGTGGTGCAGAAGGCGAATACAATATTGGCATTCATTTCTAGAGGTATAGAATATACGAGCAGGGATGTGATGTTGAGGCTCTATAAGGCACTCTTGAGACCACACTTGGAGTATTGTGTGCGCAGTTTTGGGCTCTCTATTTTACTAAGGATATACTGTACTGACATTGGAGAGGGTACAGATAAAATTCACGAGAATAATTCCAGGAATGAAAGGATTACCATATGAGGATCATCTGGCAGCTCTTGGGCTGTATTCCCTGGAGTTCAGGAGAATGAGGGGATTTCCCATGGTAGAGGATTCTAGGACAAGAGGGCATGACTTCAGGATTGAAGAGAGATGCGGAGAAATTACTTTAGTCAGAGGGTGGTAAATCTGTGGAATTTGTTGTCATGAGCGGCTATGGAGGCTAAGTCATTGGGTGCATTTAAGGCAGAGATAGATAGGTTCTTGATTAGCCAGGACATCAAAGGGTTTGGGGAGAAGACAGGGGAATGGGGATGACTGGAAGAATTGGATGAGCCCATGATTGAATGGTGGAGCAGACTCGATGGGCCAAATGGCCTACTTCTGCTCCTGTATATTATGGTCTTATAGACAATAAATGGTATCCTTGCTAGTGATGCTCAGATTCCAAAAAAATCAGCTTTAAAAAAATGGAACTTGATTCTACATCATAGCTCCATCCATCAGTCAAGTTGTCAGCTCAAAACATTGACAGTTCTGTTACAAGGATTATCCCCTGGTAATGATGATTAGTTAGGCACGGAGAGAATCTGTATTTACAGACAAGTACCTTTATTGGCTCCGTTCAGAAGCACGTGAATTTACACAAATGTGTGCACACCTACTAAGTTTCCCTGACCCTCCATGAACAATCAAAAAGGAAAGGTGATACCCAGGAAAAAGTTGCCTTTTCCTCATGGTCCCAATGTGATCTCCATGTGTCTGACATGGGGTCTTCCGAATCCACAATTGTCTCCAGAGAATTCTTGCTGCTGAGACCCCAAAATCATCTATGCTTATACTTTTTCTTATCAGGACCTTATGATATCTTTTCCTTCTGATCTTTCAAATTCATTGGCTCAAGTTCGTCTGACTGACCTGTGTGAGGTTCCAATTGGATGTAGCCCAGGGCTACAAGCAGTATTGTTCTATGGCCTTCACCTTCAACTTTGTGCCTTAGATTACTTCTTTTTTTCTATTCATCTCTGTTGGGATCAACCAAGTTAAACTGGGTTACTGAGGCTATGTCTACACTACACCGGATAAATCCGTAACCGAAGATTTATCTCTTCGTTATTACCCGCCGTCCACACTAAAACGGCATTTTCATCCCCCAAAACTGGAGCTTTTCAGAAACACTCCCCAAAATTTGTATTTTTGAAAATGCCGCTTGGGCAGATCAGTGTGGATGGGGGAACCGGAGAAATCTAAAACCGCTGTCAGACAGCAGCGCGCCATTTCATTGTTTTCCTGAACGCAACCTAACAATTTCAGAACAGACGGCAACGAGACTGAAGCCAGAAGAGTTAGAAATGTACTCACCAAATACTTTGACCCATAACTTACTGAATAAAAAAGTATACTCACTTTGTCCTGTTTTCTGTCTTTGCTCGTATGAAGGTGGTTTACCTATTTATGCAAGTACTTCTCTGACAATAGATGTGTAACAGCCTAATGTAACATTGTATGGAAATACAAGATAACACTGATGCAGACATGTTTTACACATTTAACAAGGGGCTTTATTAATGCAACAGAGTTAGTCAGTTTTTCAATGTTCATCGTCAGCTGGGTCATACTGTCCGTGAACTCCATGTCGGTTGCCTCCATACGCTTCAGTATTTGTTTTTTTTTACTTTTAAGTCCTCCTGTGCGAGAGCCAACAGCTGCCTGTCGTTTAAGTTTTTCTAGTCTGTAACTGAACAAACGCACAGCAATTCTTTCACAGCAAGATTCAACACCAAACATGTCGCTTGTTTTCGGTAGATGTGTCCTGTGCATGCGCAGTAGCATGCGCCGAAATCTCCGTTTCAATGTGGACGGAGATATTTTTTAAAACGCATAGTGTGGACGCCTATCGTTTTTATGTGAAACCGGCGTTTTCAAAATTATCCGGTCTAGTGTGGATGTAGCCTCAGACACTGGGACTAGATGATGAGATTACATCTGCAAACCTGCTATTTTACACAATAAAACAGCCTCATATTTGAGAACGGTTTCAGGTTTAGCTGATCATTAGCAGAAACTCTTTGTGCCCATGTTCAATTGCTCCAATTAAGTCATCACAGAGCTAGAATCAGTTCATCAAACAGTTTACAAAATCATGACTACAAGGATAGTCTCACAAGATGGCTGTCTCCATTCCTGTTTACTGATTACAGTTCTTTCTGACCAACAGCTTTTTACCTCCCAAAGATGCTCTCAACCAGCTGAGTTCTTCCAGCAATTTGTTTGTTGCTCCAGATTCCAGCATCAGCAGCCTCTTGTGTCTCAAAGGGTTTAATCACACTTCATTTCCTAACAAAATACTTCAAAAGATTCTAATGTAAGTGGATAATGGTTATTTGGTATATGCTTGCTACCTATATTGAGATATGGTGAAAACACTTACTTTTTATGCCATCCAGATTGTTCCATAGAGAAGAACAACCAGGTAACACAAAAAGAGAAATTAAAGAACAAACTGCAAAATATAATGTTAGTTTCAGAGAAAGTGTAACCATATAAAGTGTAAGGACCATGACTGAGAGGTCAAGAGTTCATCTTTATTGTACAAGAGATCCATTCTAGAGTTTCATAACAATGGGAGGGAAATAGTTCTTGAGCCTGGTGGTACATGTTCTCAAGCTCTTGTATCTTCTCTCATAGAAGACAGGTGAAGAAAGAGTGACTTTAAAATGAGGGGTCCTGATTATATTGTCTTAAGGATGATATCATTTAATATTTCTTTCTTTTATTTATTTACGCAGATAAACATGATCAACATTACCCAACTCTGATTACCTTTGAACGATGTTCCGTTTAGCTCTATACATGTGTAGGGTTGAATGACAATTAAAGTAGAACTTGAACTTGAACTTAAACCTATGAGGCCACTTCAGAGTCAAAACACAGAACTAATTTTTTAATTCAATTTCACATTTTCAACATCGCCATAAGACCTTAAGACATAGGAGCAGAATTAGGCCATTTGGCCTTTTGAGTCTGCTCTGCCATTCCATCATGGCTGACCCATTATCCCTCTTAACCCCACTGCCCTGCCTTGAAGAGGCTATTCCAAGAGGAATGAAGGATTCCAGATATTATTTGTTTAAGCAATATTTTGTTTAACCAAAATATTTTGTTTGGATCTGAACTCACAACTATGATTCACCAGTTCAGGTCTCTGAATGGCTGGTCCAATTATTTAACTAAAGATCCCATAGCCCATTACAGCTCATCATAAATCAATGAATCAGAATGAAAAATAGCCAGAAGGCAAAGTAAATATAATAAAATGCTAATGTCAGAATAAAATGTGGTGTATCTGCATTCATATTTCCCAATTCAGATATGCTAATCAGCCTTTTATCCCTGTTCTGCGCTGGCTGTTGTGTTAGTTTTTTGGCAAGTGGGGATACAATGTGGCACACTTGCATTTTAATGCATCATTGTTTTCTGTCACAATAATAGATGAATATAAACTTGGCCTAAAAACACTTTTCATTGCAAAAAGAGTCAAATTCCTTTAATGCAGGAGGTCATGACAAACAGAGACACCCCAAGGCAAGATTAGAGGCAACTCAACAAATTGTTCCCTTTCACTCACTCCTGACATCCACACTGCAATGGATTACACAAATGTATAAATATTAAAGACACCTACACTGAAGATCTCTCACACATTAAAACTGTTTTCATGACAAAGATAGCTACAGAGCCTTGGAAGAAAGACCATCCAAACAGCCATCTTCTGGGCCCGAAATGTTGACTGCGCTTCTCCCTATAGATGCTGCCAGGCCTGCTGTGCTCCACCAGCATTTTGTGTGTGTTGCTTGAATTTCCAGCATCTGCAGATTTCCTCGTGTCAGCCATCTTCTGTAATTTTCCCATTAGTTTCCAGATACTATTCTGTATATTCATGCTGTGTTCCCAAGGCAAATAAAACTTTGAAATAGAAAGAAAGTCAGTTATGATGAAGGATCTTTGATCCAAAATGTCAACTCTATTTCTAATATGTGGGGAACGATACTGTTGTAATCCAGTTCTGGGCTTTTGCTTGCTGTGGCAAAACTTCTAGCCCCTTGTACAACCAATATGGATAGCTAATAAAATTGTAACCTGCGTGGAATGGAAAGAACATTGACTCGCTCAGTTGATTGACTATCCACCGGAGGCTGGACAGGCCATGCATATGTATTTACCGTCTTATCTTGATTTAAGCCACTGAAAAATGAGAGAGAGCACAAATGCTTCCACTTCAGTGTCAGCTATGGACCTTCCTGGTGTCCACTCGAGCATGACAGATTTTATGCTGTCTTGGGTAATCCATTAGGCAATGTGCAGGTATTTACTGAAGAATGTGTCTCCTTTTTCATTTTCTTCTTTATGCTCTTACTGCTCTTCCTTATCCTTGGCTGAAGAGTTGATGTCTTCGCATTCATTTGTGTCCAGCCTTCACTGCTCTGCTATGTTGCTATTCCACCACCAGACTTTCAAATGCTGACAGATGTATAAAGTATTAAAAAAAATCAAAGCACATGAACATATTTACAATAATTGTAACAACCTTTCTAGATTCAAGCTTTAAGATTCATGTTTATTTTTCATGTGTACATCAAGCCATGAAGTGAAATGTAATTGGAAACTTTTTTGAAAATTGCCACCCAGGCTCCATAAATGGGTGCAATTTTTCAGGTAGAGTAATTGGTAAACGGGGACCTTGGTAGCGGAGTGGTTAGTGCCATGTTCGGGCATCAGAATTCAGAGACCAATCCAATTCCAACATCATCTGTAAGGAGTCTGTACGTCCTCTTCATGGAAAGCATGGGTTTCCTCTGGATCCTCTGGTTTCCTCCCACAGTTCAATGACATATCAGTTAGTAGGCTAATTCAAAGGTCAAAGGTTCATTTATAATCAAATTATACAACTCTGAAATTCTTCTTCTCCAGATAGTCATGAAGCCAAGAAAGGAAAGAACGGCAGCACAATCATCAACCCCCAAATCTCTCCACCCCACACAAAAAAAATGAACAAAATTGGAACAGGAATGCTGACCCCCAAAGCCCTCTCCGCAGCACAAAAAAACCTGAGAAAGATCGGGTGAAAAACACAGAACATAAAATAAACCATAAGATTGAAAAAAAGTCTACAGTCCAAGTTCATATCCAAAACACAGAAAATCTGTTTAACATTCTCCCTCTCCGAAGAGCAATCCCACCAGCAATAAAAAGGTAGCCTCTCCTCTCTGTAGCAGAGCGATGTCCCAGCTGTAAAAAAGCAGGCAGCGGGCGCTCACCTTCTGCATTCACCTTGATGCTTCAATCACCCTTGTCACCCTTGTCTCATCAGTCGAACGATGAGTCAGCTTACAGAGAGGAGGTGCAGCGGCTAACAGACTGGTGCAGAGCCAACAACCTGTCTCTGAATGTGAACAAAACAAAAGAGATGGTTGTTGACTTCAGGAGGGCACGGAGCGACCACTCCCCGCTGAACATCGACGGCTCCTCAGTAGAGATTGTAAAGAACACCAAATTTCTTGGTGTTCACCTGAAGGAGAATCTCACCTGGTCCCTCAATACCAGCTCCATAGCAAAGAAAGCCCAGCAGCGTTTCTACTTTCTGCGATGGCTGAGGAAAGTCCATCTCCCACCCCCCCCCCCCCCCCCCATCCTCATCACATTCTACAGGGGCTGTATTGAGAGCATCCTGAGCAGCTGCATCACTGCCTGGTTCGGAAATTGCACCATCTCAGATCACAAGACCCTGCAGCGGATAGTGAGGTCAGCTGAGAAGATCATCGGGGTCTCTCTTCCTGCCATCACGGACATTTACACTACACGCTGCACCCGCAAAGGAAACAGCATTATGAAGGACCCCATGCACCCGTCATACAATCTCTTCTCCCTCCTGCCGGTCTGGGAAAAGGCTCCAAAGCATTCGGGCTCTCACAACCAGACTATGTAACAGTTTCTTCCCCCAAGCTATCAGACTCCTCAATACCCGAAGCCTGGACTGACACCTTGCCCTACTGTCCTGTTTATTATTTATTGTAATGCCTGCAATGTTTTTGTGCACTTTATGCAGTCCAATGTAGGTATGTAGTCTAGTGTAGCTTTCTCTGTGGTTTTTTTATTACGTAGATCCGTCTAGTTTTTGTACTGTGTCATGTAACACCATGGTCCTGAAAAACATTGTCTCATTTTTACTATGCACTGTACCAGCAGTTATGGTCGAAATGACAATAAAAGTTGACTTGACTTGACTTAATCGGCACACAATAGAGTTGAACTCGTGCCCTGTCCCGCAGCCTTTGCAACATGAAGTTTCTGCACACTGCCTCTGCCTTCTGAAATCCTCTCGGAGAACTGCTGAGTGCTAAAACAGTCAAATGATCTCCAAACTGTAAATCATAGGCTCTAACAGTTCCAGAATAACATCTAAGATGAAAAGCAAACATAAATGACACGAAAGAAGAGAAATATATAGTTTTATGATCTATCCAGAAGATGCCAACTGAAGACTAACTGTGAGGTCATTGTAAGTTGTCTCATAATTAGGCTAGGGTTAAATTGGGGGTTGCTAGAAGGTGCAGCTTGAATGGCCAGAAAGGCATATTCCACACTGTAACCCTAAATATAATAAAATAAGTAAAATAAAATAAATGTAGGTGAAAAGTAAATCACCAATATTCCTTTTGAACTCTGTTACTCGTTTCAGTTCAAATCTGTTTGATTTTTGTTTTTGCAGGGTTGTCTTGAACAGACAGCAATCAACACCCTTCATACAGAGAAAATGTTTTGGTCTGCCTGCTACTGATTATGCCTCAGTCTGTGACTGATGGGATTGTGTATTAGGAAGAACAGTGCTCATCAACCTGCCTTGGGTGATTTGATTCATTACTTGGTACAGGCCTTTACACTTCAAGTCAGACAGTCTCAAATGACCTATCTCTGCATAAAGTGCCAACAGCTTCCTGTTAGGAGCTTCAATGGAGTTCATTCATCAGCAGAAAGCCACAGGGTGGAACTTTATAATTAAATTTACTTTTCATACCAGAGAGGCTAAGTGATTTGAATAACACTATTGGCTTTAGGCTTTCTCCTACTAATTCATCAGTTGTAAAGCATTTTAGATATCAGACAAGCTGATAAAGCACAACATAAATATTCTTCTGCTCTTTACACCTAGCTGGTGTTGCAGGCTTTTTCTTCTGATTTATTTTATTTTATTTAGACACACATCGTGGAAACGTTCTTCCAGCCCTACGAACCACACCACTCAGTAACCCACCTATTTAACCCTAGCCTAATCACAGACAAATTAATCTACTAACCGATCTTTGAATCATCTTTGAATCTGGATGAGTATGCTGCAGTTGTTACCGATTTCATTAAACCCTGTGCAGATGCGTGTGTGCCTACAAACACTTATTGTACATTCCCAAACCAAAAGCTATGGATGAACCAGGAGGTACATCATGTGCTGAAGTCTAGATCTGTGGCATTCAAGTCTGGCAACCCAGGCCTGTACCAGAACACCAGGTATGATTTATGGAGGGTTATTTCAAGGGGGAAGAGACAATTTTGAATGAGGTTGGAGGCGATATCAGGTGCACGGCAACTCTGGCAGGGTCTGCAAGACATTACTTCCTACAAAGCGAAACCCAATAGTATGAATGGCAGCAATGCTTCACTACCAGATGAATTCAATGTCTTCTATGCACGCTTTGAATGGGAGAATATAACTACAGCTGTGAAGATCCCTGCTGCACCTGATGACTGTGATCTCTGTCTCAGAGGCCGATGTTAGACTGTCTTTAAAGAGAGTAAACTCTCGTAAGGCAGAAGGTCCCAATGAAGTACCTGGTAAGGCTCTGAAAGCCTGTGCCAACCAACTAGCAGGAGTGTTCAAGGACATTTGCAACCTCTCACTGCTATGAGCAGAAGTTCCCACTTGCTTCAAAAAGGCAACAATTATACCAATGCCAAAGAAGGATAATGTGAGCTGCCTTAATGACTATCACCTGGTAGCACTCACATCGACAGTGATGAAATGCTTTAAGAGGTTGGTCATGACTAGACTGAACTCCTGCCTCAGCAAGGACCTGGACCCACTGCAATTTGTCTATCATCACAACAGGTCAACGGCGGACACAATCTGCATGGCTCTCCACACGGCTTTAGACCATCTAGACAACTCAAACAGATACATCAGGATGCTGTTCGTTGGCTAAGCTCAGCGTTTAATACCATCACTCCCACAATCCTTATTGAGAAGTTGCAGAACCTGGGCCTCTGTACCTCCCTCTGCAATTGAATCCTCGACTTCCTAAACAAAAGACTGTGCAGATTTGTGGTAACATATTCTCCTCGCTGATGATCAACACTGGTGCACCTCAGGGGTGTGTGCTTAGCCCACTGCTCTACTCTCTGTATACACATGACTGTGTGGCTAGGCATAGCTCAAATACCATCTACAAATTTGCTGACAATACAACCACTGTTGGTAGAATCTCAGGTGGTGATGAGAGGGCGTACAGGAGTGAGATATGCTGACTAGTGGAATGGTGCCACAGCAACAACCTGGCACTCAACGTCAGTAAGACGAAAGAGCTGATTGTGGACTTCAGGAAGGGTGAGACGAAGGAACACATACCAATCCTCATAGAGGGATCAGAAGAGGAGAGCGCGAGCAGCTTCAAGTTCCTGGGCGTCAAGATCTTTGAGGATCTGACCTGGTCCCAGCATATTAATGTAGTCATAAAGAAGGCAAGACAGCAGCTATACTTTATTAGGAGTTTGAAGAGATTTGACATGTCAAGAAATACACTCAAAAATTTCTATAGTTGTACTGTGGAGAGCATCCTGACAGGCTGAATCACTGTCTGGTTTGGAGGGGCTACTGCACAGGACCGAAAGAAGCTGCAGAAGGTTGTAAATCTAACACGAGGAAATCTGCAGATGCTGGAAATTCAAACAACACACACAAAGTGCTGGTGGAACACAGCAGGCCAGGTGCCATGGTTTCTCGTGCCCCACAAATGACCAGGAGACGCAGAAGATTCTTCAAGAAGTATTAAACTTTAATTTGCAAATCAAAGCTGAGACAGTCATTGAGCTAGTCGCTGATTGCCCACCGATCCTTGGACACAGCATTTTTTATAGCAATCTCCTGGTTTAGTTGCATTAGCATATCCAATCGGTCTATAGTTGTGTATCACATGTACATCCGCCACTATTGTTTCTACCCATTGACTTAATCATGTTCTAATCTGCATCTCTTAGCTACCTCTCATTAACACACCATTGTCTTCTACATTCTTAAGATTTCGTTCTCCTACAGAATTGGATACATGCATAGCAAATAGCAAGTTTCAAAACTGACTACATAGTTTTGGTTACACAGCAAAATTTATACTCCAATACAGGCAGCATCTACAGGGAGAAGCACTGTCGATATTTCAGGCCGAGACCCTTCGTTAATCCTGACGAAGGGTCTTGGCCCGAAACGTTGACAGTGCTTCTCCCTATAGATGCTGCCTGGCCTGCTGTGTTCCACCAGCATTTTGTGTGTGTAGGTTGTAAATCTAGTCAGCTCCATCTTGGGCACTAGCCTACAAAGTACCCAGGAGATCTTCAGGGAACAGTGTCTCAGAAAGGCAGCGTCCATTATTAAGGACCTCCAGCACCCAGAACATGCCCTTTTCTCACTGTTACCATCAGGTAGGAGGTACAGAAGCCTGAAGGCACACACTCAGTGATTCAGGAACAACTTCTTCCCCTCTGCCATCCAATTCCTAAATGGACATTAAAGCTTTAGACTCTACCTCCGTTTTTTTAATACACAGTATTTCTGTTTTTGCACATTTTTAAAAAATCTATTCAATATATGTAATTGATTTATTTGTTTATTTATTACATTTTGTTCTAGTTATTATTATTTTTTTCTCTCTCTGCTAGATTATGTATTGCATTGAACTGCTGCTGCTAAATTAGCAAATTTCACATCACATGCTGGTGATAATAAACCTGATTCTGATTCTGACGTCTCCTTGGACTGTGGGAGGAAAGCAGAGCACCTGAAGGAAACCATGCAGTCCATGGGGAGAACATACACATTCCTTACAGAAGATGCCGAGATTGAACTTTGAACTCCGACGATCTGATCTGCAATAACATTGAGCTAACCTGTATACTACTGTGTCATTGTCAATGCAAATTATTTTACTGCTTCATCTCCATGTTTGTTCATTTCAGATTGAACTATTTTGTGGCCCCAAAGGCAAAACACTGCAGAAGCTGCAAAGGTGAAATAAATCTGTAAGTGCAAGAGATACACCCAGTGGCTATTTTATTAGGTACCCCTATACACCTGCTCATTATGGCAAATATATAAAATCAGCTAATCATGTGGCAGCAACTGAATGTATAAAATCATGCAGACATGATCAAGAGGTTCTGCTGTTGTTCAGACCAAACATAAGAAAGGGGAAGAAATGTGTTCTAAGTGACTTTGTGACTTTGATTGTGGAATGATTGTTGGTGCCAGATAGAGTGGTTTGACTATCTCAGAAATTGCTGATCTCCTGGTGTTTTCATGCACAACCGTTTCTGGTGTTTACACAAAATGGTGCAAAAGATAAAAAAAATATATATATCCAGTGAGCAGCAGTTCTGTGGGTGCAAATGTCTTGTTAGTGAGAGAGGTCAGAAGAGAATGGCCAGACAGGTTCAAGCTAGCGGGATGATGACAGTAACTCAGATATCCACATGTTACAATGGTGATGTGTCGAAGATCATCTCTGAACGCACAACAAATCTAACCTTGAGGTGAATGGGCCACAGCAGGAGAAAACAACAAGCATACACACTGTGGCTTCTATTACTACAGAAGGTACCTAATAAAATGTTGAATGAGTGTACTTTGCAGGTCAGGGAGCATCCGTGCCGAGAAAATAACAATGGTAATGTGTCATATTTCATCAGAAGTGAGTGATGTGTTGGAGATAATAAAAGCTGCAGAGAAAGGGCAAGGGTTAGAGAGAGCAAGTGGAAAGCTCAAGGATAGGTTAGATGGCAGAATAAATTGAAACATATAAGTAGTGACAGAGCCTATGAAAGTAAGTGATACAAACTAGTAAATAGCAAAAGACATACCTGAATTATTCCGATGTCTTCTTACCCGACAAATCGTACCATCTATTAACTAGAGTTCAATCTACTCCTGATTCCTTGCAACTTAAGTCACCATGTTGTATTTGTGTTTGTGTTGCTGAATTAGAGACCCAGAGAAATCCCACCACATCTGCTGGAGAATTAAATGTTGTTAATTGAACAAACCCAGAGTTAAGAAGATGTTGGCAATGGTGCCAAAACTGTTGGCTTCACTATTTGGTAGCGTCAAATGAAACTCAAATGTAGAAAAGTGAAATACTACAGACGCTGGAAATCAGAAAAGAAAATGTTTCAAGTACTCAACAGGACAGGTAACAGCAGATTTCAACGATCTTGTCAGAATACTCCACATATGCTTTCCAATCTGCTGAGTATCTGCAGCCTTCCCTGCTTTCACCTCCATCTAGCTGAAAGACATTTTAGGATCGACCATAAGACCGTAACACATTTGAGTAGAATCAGGCTATTCAGCCCATTGATTTTCTCGGGTCATTACTTCCTACAAGGTGAAATTTAGCATCATGAATGGCTGTGATGCTTCATTCCCAGATGAGCTCAAAGCCTTTTATGCATGCTTTGAAAGAGAGAATAAAACTATACTGTGGAACCCTTGCAACATCCGATGATCTTGAGATCTCTGACTCAGAGACTGATATCAGAATATCTTTCAAGAGGGTGAACCCTCACAAGGAGTCAGGCCCTGATGGTGTACCCGGGAGGGGGGAGAACTGATACCTGTGCCTCCATCTGGTGTGAGTGTTCAGGGACATCTTCAGACTCTCTTGCTGCAGTCAGAGGTTCCCACCTGCTCCAAAAGAGCAACAATAACACCAGTGATCAAGAAATGCAAGGTGAACAGCTTCTATGACTATTGCCCAGCTGCGGTCACATCTACCGTGATGAAGAGCTTTGAGAAGTCCGTCATGGTCAGAATCAACTGCTGCCTAAGCAAGGACCTGGACCTGCATCCACTGCAATTTGTCTATCACCACAATGGGTCTACAGCGAATGCAATCTCACTGTCTCTCCACTCGGCCATGGATCATCTGGACAAAAGCAATACCTACATCAGGCTACTGTTTATTTATTGAGATACAATATGGAATAGGCACTTCCAATCCTTCAAACCGTGCTGCCAAGCAATCCTCCAATTTAATCCTACCCTAATCACAAAACACTTTATAATGTCTAATTGACCTACCAAATGGCAGGTCTGGGAGGAAACTGGAGCACCTGGAGGAAACCCACAGGGTCACAGGAAGAACATGTGGAAATTGAACCTGAAGTGAATTGAAATTGAAGCAGAATAGATATAAAGTCATACAGTTTGATTCAACACTTAACTGCTCCAACCAAACCAGCAGAAATGAGTTTTACTGATATTGTCAAAGCAATGCAAGTTTATTTAGAATTGAAGCCATTGTTGTTTGAGAACACTTTACATTTCATTAGCAGAATCAAAAAGAAAGTATGTCCATTTCAACATAAGAGGCTGAATTGAAGAGATTGTTTGAGCAATTTCAGTTTGGTAATGGGCTTAATGATGCATTCAGACATCGTTTAGTTTGTAGAATCTTACAAGAAAGTATTCAATAATGGTTCATAACTGAAGCACAACTTACGTTTAAAAGAGCAGTTGAAACCTCTGTTTCAATGGAAACTGCAGACAGAGATGTAATTAAGTTGCTGTCAGGAATGAAAGTGAGCATGAATAAAGTTGTAACATCTAAACAGAAGCCAGACTGGCTGAAAAAATATTGTTACCGTTGTGGCAGGGGCTCACGTACACCTGTATGATGCCCTAGGATAGAACAGCAGATCAAGCAGCTTTTCATGGAACTCTTCGGGATGCCTCTCCATCCCTGGGAATGGCCTGCATTACCCTGGCAGAGGGTAATTCATGCAGATTTTACTGGCCCACTCATGGGTACAAATTTCTTGGTTGTAATGGATGCAACTGCAAAGTGGCCAGAGGTGTTCTTAATAGCTTCTACTATAGCCTCACACACTGCTAATGTGTTGAGTAGGCTCGTCACAAAGATTGGTGTTCCAGATACTTAGTCAGTGACAATAGACCACAATTTGTGAGGGAACAGTTTCAATCATTCCTAAGGATGAATGGAATAAGACATATTACACCTGCACCGTACCACCTGCTACAAATGGCTTGGCAGAAAGGTTCGCCCAGTGCCTAAAGAATGCACAGTGAGCAATGCCAGCAGAACACACTCCACTAACACTGAATCAGAAGCTCACCAATTTCTTCCTTGCACTTCGTGATGCAACACACTCCACAACCAACAACTCATCAGCTACACCGTTCTTGGGTAGCCCTTGCGTTAACACTTGGATCTCCTCAAACCCAGTCTCAGAAGGACAAACGGCTGGGACAAATTGAAGGTTCCTCAAACAATGAGGTTCAATGTTTCACTACTAGGCAAGCAGTCCTGCTGAGGGACTACAGAGGTAATCAAAAGGGTGTACTTGGAAAGACTAAGGACAGAACAGAACCACTCTCCTACACAGTAGAGATTGTGTCTGATATCATCTGGAGATGACGTATTGATCAGTCAAGAACAGCAGAGTCATTATTAGAGAAGAAAGTTGGATACCACTTCCTCAGAGTCAACTTCCACAACAACCACAGAGGAGCCCCCAGAACCTGAAATTGTTTCACAGCCACAAGTCTCACCTGCCAAGCAGTGATCCAGCACTCCAGGAAAGATGTTATCCCACAAGAGTAAGAAATCCTCCAGAGTGATTAGAACTTTAGGTCTGAATGGGACAATAGGGTCTCGGCCCAAAACGTCGACAGTGCTTCTCCTTATAGATGCTGCCTGGCCTGCTGTGTTCTACCAGCATTTTGTGTGTGTTGTTAAAATTTATTATGTTTGAATACTTGTATATAGTAGTTGTATTATATAATATACTGTGTATGTACTTGAGATGCATTCGCTATTAAGTTGATGTAAATAGCTGAGCTGGAAGGAGTGTTGTGTGTTTAATATTGCTGTAATATTTGTATATATATATAGTTTGATTAAGCATTCTTATTCTTTTAAATAATTCATTATGGATTATATATATAAATAAGTGCATTGCATTTGTCATCACGCTACCACATGACACATGCACGCCTCGCTTAAAGTAAACCCAAAGTTAGACCAGCATTTCAGACTCCCGTGTCTTCCTTTGAATTAGTTTAATGTTTTGAAGTTACAAAGTATAACAGCTGCATCCATTATTAAGGATCGTCCTCACCCAGGACATGCCCTCTTCTCATTGCTACCATCCAGGAGGAGGTACAGGAGCCTGAAGACATACACTCAATATTTTAAGAACAGCTTTTCCCCAACCACCATCAGATCTCAGAAAGGACAATGAACCCATGTACATGAACAGGCTACTCATTTTTTTTTAGTTTTTTGGTTCTCAATTTGTACTACTCATTTAATTTAATGCTGTGATACATTTCTGATTGTAATTTATAGCTTTTGTTATTATTGTTATTTTACACACCACTGCTGCTGCAAAACAACAAATTTCATTGCAAATGCCAGTGATATTAAACCTGATTCTGATTCTGAATCTGACATTCAATCGTGGTTGATTTATTTTCTTTTTCAATGCCATCTCCCTGTCTTCATCTGATATCCTTACTGACCAAGAACCTATTAACTTACACTTTAAACATACTGAATATACCATATGACTTCTCCTTCACAGCCACCTGTAACAATGAAATCCACAGATTCATCAACCTTTGGCTAAAGAAGTTCGTGCTCTAACTTTGTGGAAACAGTGGCAAATTTATACTTGGTGAATTCAGTTTACTTTAGTTGGAATACAAAATTAATTAACAAAATAACAAAAAAAAACTATTGGAGGAGCTCAGAAGAGCGAGCTGCATCTGTTGGAGAATGGAAATGTCGCTCTCTCAGGTCAAGGCCCTGCAGCAGACATGGAGTGTCAGGCATCTGGTATGAAGTAGAGAGGTGGAGAAATAAGACAGAGACTGGTTGGTGACAAATGAACCTAGTTTCTCTCTGATCAGCTCGGAGACAGTTTACCTGCATTCTGGAAAAAGCATTGAGATCCTGGGGGAAGATGACAGAAAGTCATAGAGTCATTGAGTTGTACAGCTGTAAAACAGCTCTTCAAACCACCATATTCATTGTCAGTATTATATTTATCAAAACCAAACCCATTTACTCGAATTAAGCCTGACCGTTTCTATGCCCAGGCCATTTAAATGTCTGTCCAAGTGCTTCTTAAAAGTGATTAAATCTACCTCCATCACCTTGTGAATTCTGTGTGCCTTGTGCCTTCCAGACATCAGCTCTCCTCATGGGGAAAAAAAAACAACTCTCTAATCCTCTTTAAAAATCTTCTTTCTCACTTCAAACTTACGACCTGCGGTGTTAGACATTGTCATTCTAGGAAAAAGGATTCTCACTATTTATTCTACCAATGCTTTTCATAACTTTAGATATCTCTATCAGGTCACACCTCAAGGCAATCTTACAACTAAGATCATAAGACCATAAGATAGAGGAGCAGAATCCAGCCATTTGGCCCATCTAGTCTGCTGCACCATTCCATCATACTTAATTTATTACCCTCTCAACTCCATTATCCTGCCTTCTCTCCATAACCTTTGATGCCCTTACTAATCAACAACCTATCAACTTCAGCTTTAATTATACCAATGACATAGGCTCCACAAACATTGGAGGCAGTGAGTTCCACAAGTTAACATCATCTGGCTCTTGAAATTGCTCTCTGTTTTTGTTCTAAAGGGACATCTTTCTGTTCTGAGGCTTTGTCCTCTGGTGCTAGACCCGCCACTATAGGTACATACTCTCCACCCCAATCGAGGCAATATCTTAGTGAATCTGCTCTGCACTCTCTTCGATACAGAGAGGATCTTCAGGTCAAATATCTGAGGGCACTGCCTCAGAATAATGAAATATCCCTTTAAAACGGAGATGAGGAGTGTACCGTACAGCCTACATTATAATAAGGGACTACTATATGTTTTAGTAACATGTTGTTGCATGCGCTATTAGGCGCGTATTGATCATGCGCTATTAGGCACGTATTGATCTGTATGTGTGTGCAGAGTTTGGAGTATGCTACTAAAGAACCATGAAACTTAGCTCCCATCTCCAGCGTTTTTATTAATAACATTGTTGTGTAACCAGGCCACATACACAACGACTTGGCGACAAGAATTATGAACCTACATCTTATCAGAACTCCGTGTTTTAGTTGATAACTACACTTGGAGGAGAAGAGAGAGAATCTAGATGCATCTAGACAAAGTGTGCCTGTGGCGCTAGCAAGAAGGACACGTGAGTCAAAAAGAAAACAAGGGGAGGACGAGGCTAAATTAACATAACAAAAATGGTGATGATTGGAACCATTACAGCATTTTATAGTGGCATTGAAGACTGGGCAACTTACATTGAAAGAGTGGAGTTATATTGTGAGGCTAACGGTGTTAATGATGAAAAGAAAGCCAGGGTCTTACTCACTATTATGGCAGCAAAAACATATGGGTTGCTACGGAGCTTGTTAACCCCTGAAAAGCCAGCTGACAAAATGTTCAAGCAAATAGTAGACACTCTCCAACAGCATTTAAACCCCAAACCATTGGACATTGCTGATTTAAATTTCACAAACAGAATCAGAGCAAAAATGAATGCATTTCCAAATATTGCGCAAATGATCAGAACATTGTCAATTTGGAGCTGGTCTATCGGACACATTGAGGGACATTGGCATGCACTGTGAAAACACACAGAAGAAGCTTCTGTGTGAAAGAGACCTTACATTAGAGAAGGCACTGAACATTGCAATATCAATGGAAATAGCAGCACGGAGTGCTTCAGAGATACAACAAAAATCTTTGGAATATGCTACCAATAAAATATCACTGAATAGAAATGAAGGAAAGAAATGTTACCATTATGGGAACAGATCATAGGACCCTGATGACTGTTGGTTTAAAGACAAAGAATGCAGAAACTGTGGTAAACAGGGCCACATTGGCAGAGTATACAAAGCTAGTAAACAGCAGAAAAATGACAAAATACAGAGAAACAAAAACCCCAGAAAGGAAAGTACAACAATGTACACAAAATGAAAGAAAGCAGTTCTGATGAAAGTATCTCAGACAAAAGTGCATTGTCTTGTCTGAAACTTTACAGCATTAAAGAGACAGATGATCAAAGAGTAATATGGATTACTCCACAAGTGGCAGACGTGAGACTGAAAGTGGAGTTGGACACAGGCTCAGCTTTAACAATGAACTACAAATGACTGTTTTCTCACATACCTCTGAAACAAACTAAACTACTGCTAAAGACTTACACAGGACAGAAAGTGCATCCCTAAATCAAAATTAAAGTGACAGTGACCTATGGAGACAAGAGCCAGTAGTTGAACCTCTATGTACTGAAAAATGGAGGACCACTGTTGCTGGGACGTGAATGGCTCAGGAAAATCCAGTTGGATTGGCACACCATCAAGGCACTAGTGTCAGTAAAGGACACCAAGGCTACATCTGAGAGACTGTCACAAATACTTGCTGACTCTGAGGAAGTGTTTGTGAAAGGAATAGGAACACCAGGGCATGAAGGCAAAGACTGAGATTGAGGAAAATGCATGTCCAAAATTTCACAAAGCCAGACCAGTGCCATATGCAACCTGTCCTACAGTAGAGGCTGAGCTGAAAAATCTGGAGCAGCCTGGAGTCCTGTCAAAGGTGGATTGGAGTGAATGGGCCACACCTATTGTTCCAGTGATGAAGAAAATCTCCAGCACAAAACCAGGAAAACCAAGCAAGGTGCGCATATGTGGAGACTTTAAAGTGACTGTTAACCCAGTTTTCCACACAGTACAGAGTCCTCTACCTCGTATTGAGAACATCTTTGCTTCCCTGTCAGGAGGGGAACATTTCACAAAAATCAATTTGAGCCAGGCTTATCTCCAAATGGAAATCGAGGAAGCATTCAAGAAATACCTGACAATAAATACACACAAAGGACTTTACCAGTACAGCAGGTTGGTGTTTGGGATAACATCAGTGCCTGCAATCTGGCAAAGGGCAATGGACCAGGTCCTGCAAGGGATTCCAGGGACTCAATGTTACCTGGATGACATCATTGTCACCGACAAAGATGACGACAAGCATGTTTCTAACCTTGAACAAGTGCTCACCAGGTTATGAGAATATGGGCTCAGAGCTAATTGACAGAAATGTGAGCTTTTCAAAAAGGAAATCTCATACTGTAGGTATGTGATCAACAAGGATGGCTTACACATGTCTCAAGACAAGACAGAAGTGGTGCTTAAGGCACCACCTCCTGAAAAAGTGTCTCAGCTGAGAGCATATCTTGGTCTAGTGAACTACTACCACAAGTTCTTGCCTAACCCATCCACAGTCCTAAACCCACAGAATGCACCATTACAGACAGGGACACAATGGAAGTGGACTGAGAACTGTGAGGAAGTATTTCAAGAAACTCATAACTTCAGAAGGGGTGCTCGCACACCTCCTTACAAATCCAACTGCCTTGTGATGCCTCACCCTATGGGATAGGAGCTGTGTTATCACACAAGTTTCCAGATGGCTCAGAAAAACCAATAGCCTTTGCCTCAAGAACACTTACTTCAGCTGAACGCAACTACGCACAGATTGACAGAGAGGCCCTAAGCCTTGTGTGGGGAGTCAAGAAATTCAGTCACTACCCGTATGGTCAAAAGTTTACACTGTTGACTGACCATCAGCCTCTCATGTCAATCTTCAACCCAAGGAAAGGTGTTCCAGTGATGACAGCACAAAGGCTGCAGTGATGGTCCCTTTTCTTCGGAGGTCACAGGTACGACATTGAACACAAGGGGACCAAGCAACATGGCAACGCAGATGGTTTGTCATGTTTACCACTGTCAACTTCAGAGATAACTACACAAATGGACTCAGCAGAGGTCTTTCACACAACAATGGTTGAACAATTACCAGTGACAAACAGCCTCATTGAAAGGGAAACACGCAATGACCCTATATTGTCAAAAGTGTATGACATCACGGTAAAGGGATGGCCAGCGCGAGGAAGGAGCAGTTGTCAGTGTGTCGGGGAACACTAATGTGTGGTTCACGAGTTGTGATTCCTCCCAAGCTATGCACTAGAGTGGTGGAGGAACTGCACGTGGGGCACCTGGGTACCATGAAGATGAGAAGTCTTGCCCGTGCCTATGTGTGGTGGCCAAGAATCAATAAACAGATTGAGGACTTGACCAAGAACTGCTCTGGATGTCAAAAGATCCAGAACACACCACCATAAGCCCCTCTCCATCCATGGAAGTGGCCCTCATCACCATGGCAACGTGCACATCGACTTTGCTGGACCATTCACGGTCTCTACCTTTGTAATCACCATTGATGCACATTCCAAATGGCCAGAGGTCATCAAAATGAAAACAACCACATTGGAAAAGATAATTATAGTTCTGAGGACCATGTTTGCCAGGAATGGCATACCAGAGCAAATCTGCATAGTCAATGGACAACAATTTGTCTCTGAAGAGTTCCAAAGTTTTGTGAAGAACAATGGAATCAAGCACTTTACATCTGCCCCTTACCACCCATCCACAAATGGCTTGGCAGAAAGATTTGTGCAGACATTCAAGAAAGCCATCAAGGCAATCGACGGTGAAAATCAACCACTGAAACACAAGATAGACAACTTCCTCCTTGCCTATCGTAATGCAGTACATGCAACCACTAATCAGACTCCAGCAGGGATGTTTCTGAACAGGAACCTAAGGTCCCACATGGATCTTCTCAAACCAGATGTATGGCATGATGTGGAGAACAGACAGTTCAAACACTTGAATGCTAAGTCAACACGGAGCTTCAGTGTGGGACAGTCAGTTCTTGCACATGATTACTGGACTGAAAAGTAGCAGCCGGGTACAATTTCGGCCATAGACAAGCCACTGATGTACAGAGTACAGGTGGGAGAGAATGTATGGAGACGTCATGTGGACCAAATCCTGGATGCTCAGGTGAAAAACACAACAACACCTTGCCCGGACTGCCTGGACATAGAAGCAAACACTCCTGATGTGACCACATCAGCCTCATCCACAGATAAGCCTGTCGTCAGTGCTGATCACCCACCTGATGTACCTGTGGAGACTCCATCCCCAAAGCAAACGTTTCAGGACAGACATTACCCAGAGAGGCAGAGAAGACCCCTTCAGAGACTTGAGTTATAAATGGGTCTTAGACCAAAAGTTAAAAAAAAAGGATTGTTATAATTCGATATTATTACGTTACTTTGTTAATTTGATATTATTAAGTTGCTAAGTAAACAAATAGTAGGCATTTGTATGTTAAGGATAAGCATATTTGTTTAGCTTAGTGCCCCAGTAAAAAACAGTTGATACACTATTAAAATAAAAGGGGAGGAGTGTACTGTACAGCCTACATTATAATAAAGGACTACTTTATATTTTAGTAACACGTCATTGCATGTGCTATTAGGCGCGTATTGATCATGCGCTATTGGGCGCATATTGATCTGTACGTGTGTGCTGAGTTCAGATTATGCCAGTAAAGAACCATGAAACTTAGCTCCCGTCTCCAGCATTTTTATTAACAGCACTGTTGTGTAACCAGGCCACAAACACAACAAGGAGGAATTTCTTCATCCAGAGGATTGTGAATCTGTGGAATCATTGCAACAGACAGAGGCCTAGTCACTGGGTGTATTAAGACAGAGATTGATAAGATCTCAGTTGGTAACTGGGTTAAGGGTTATGGAGAGAAGATGGGAAAATGAGTCTGAATAAAAATCAGCCCTGATTGAATGGTGGTACAGACTAAATAGGTCAAATGGCCTAATTCTGCTCCTATATCTTATGGTCTAATGGTGTTATGGTCAAAGGCAGATCTGACTCTAAAATTTTATCCTTGGAACTAATGAGTATTTGATTTCACATCTATCAGCATTGATTGATTGTTAATATATTATTACAGGACAATTATTTTTGATTTACTCCACCATTGTGGTTTTTATCATATCTGGTTCTGCTGTACACTAAGTAATCGAGATTGATTGCTATGATTATCCTGCAGCTCTGTTAACCGCACACCAGAATGGCAAAGGGTGACCTGCACGGGCCTTTGTCTCTTCTTGTTTACAACTCTTGCAATTTCTGCACTTATTCTGTATACATCCAATAAAGACTAGACAGGAACAGAGTCCAGCTTGCTATTGATTTAGGTGACTAATTATCTTTTTAGACTTTCACAGGCTTCATTAAGGATAACTAGGTTTTCAATGGACACTAAAATAGATGGTAATAAATATATTTTTTTAAATTCCTGCCTCTGATTAGAACAACAAGCTCATTTTAATTGATTTAACAATTATTGGATAACACGACATTCAATGTGCGTTAAAGCTGAAATAATAAGTAGGAGCTATACATTTTGGATTCATTGACAATTATATTGTTCCAAAAATAAACACATAGACTATGGTGCCACTGCGTGTAAGCCACTGGCTTGGTAAAGGTCTATACCATCGATTGAGATGTTTGAATCGAGTAGTGTTCCCTCCCATCTGTGCAACAATTTCTTTGACCCTCTACCATCTGGCTGGAGATACGGTAGTATTAGGACAAGAATTGCTAAAGAGAGAAACAGCTTCTTCCCCCAGGCCATAACACTACTGAACTCCCTGCCACAACCCAAGACTCTTCACATATGAAGCACCAATAGCATTATACTGTTTACTTTATATATTGCATTGTATATGCACCTTATTATTTTTAATTTAGTTAGAGTAATATTACTTCCAGTGTTATATGTGTGAGTTACAGTGCCTATAAAAAGTATTCATCCCCTCTTGGAAGTTTTCATGTTTTATTGTGTTACAACATTAAATCACAGTGGATTTAATTTGGCTTTTTTGACACTGATCAGCAGAAAAAGACTCTTTTGTGTCAAAGTGAAAGCAGATCTCCACAAGGTGATGTAACTTAATTCCAAATATAAGACAAAAAAAATTGATTGCATAAGTATTCCCCCCCCCACCCCCCCCCCCCGCCCGTCTGTATTTAGCAATTTAGCAGATACAGCTTTGGTAACAATTGAAGCCGTGAGTCTGTATGGATAGATCTCTATCAGCTTTGCACATCTGAACACTGCTAATTTCTCCATTCTTCTTTACAAAACTGCTTAAGCTCTGTCAGATTGCACGGGGATCGTGAGTGAACAGCCCTTTTCAATTCCAGCCACAAATTCTCGATTGGATTGAGGTCTGGATTCTGACTTGGCCACTCCAGGACATTAACTTTGTTGTTTTTTAGCCTTTCATGTGTAGCTTTGGCTTTATGCTTGGGATCATTGTCTTGCTGGAAAACAAATCCTGTCCCAATTTGCAGCTCTCTTGCAGACTGCATCAGGTTTTCCTCCAGGATTTCCCTGTATTTTGCTGCATTCATTTTACCCTCTCCTTCACATGCCTTCCAAGACCTGCTGCAGTGTGATGCAGCCACCACCATGCTTCACAGTAGGGATGGTGTGTTTTTGATGATGTGCAGTGTTTGGCTTAAACCAAATATAGCATTTAGTATGATGCCCAAAAAGCTCAATTTTGGTTTTATCAGTTCTTCCAACTGGAAAACTCTAACTGAGATTTCATAGAAACATAGAAACATAGAAAACCTACAGCACAATACAAGCCCTTTGGCCCACAATGCTGTGCTGAACATGTACTTACTTTAGGAACTACCTCGGGTTATCCATAGTCCTCTATTTTTCTAAGCTCCAGGTACCTATCCAGGAGCCTCTTAAAAGACCCTATTGTATCCGCCTCCACCACCGTCACCAGCAGCCCATTCCACACATTCACCACTCTCTGCATAAAAAAACATGCCCTTGACATCTCCTCTGTACCTACTTCCAAGCACCATAAAACTGTGTCCTCTCTTATTTGCCATTTCAGCCTCTGACTATCCACACGATCAATGTCTCTCATCATCTTATACACCTCTATCAGGTCACCTTTTATCCTACATCACTTCAAGGAGAAAAGGCCAAGTTTACTCAACATATTCTCATAAGGCATGCTCCCCAATCCAGGCAACATCCTTGTAAATCTCCTCTGCACCCTTTCTATAGTTTCCACATTGTTCCTGTAGTGAGGTAACCAGATCTGAGCACAGTACTCCAAGTAATACATTTTGTGTGTTTTTTTTCAACAGTGGCTTTCTCTTTGCCACTCTTCCATAAAACTATGACTGGTGAAGCACCCAGGCAACAGCTGTTGTATGCACAGTCTCTCCCATCTCAGCCACTGAAGCCTGTAACTGCTCCAGAGTAGGCACAAGTCTCTTGGTGGCCTCCCTCACTAGCCCCCTTCTTGCACAGTCACTGAATTTTTGAGGGCTGCCTGCTCTAGACAGATTTACACCTGTGCCATATTCTTTCCATTTCTTGATGATTGACTTAACTATGCTCCAAATGATATTCAGTGACTTGGAAATTTTCTTGTATCCATCTCTTGATTTGTGCTTTTCAATAACCTTTTTCTGGAGTTGTTTGGAGTGTTCTTTTGCCAAGATACAGTTGGACCTTCCAGACAGAAGTGTATTTTTTACTAGTGTAACGCCCTGGGAAAGGTTTCACTGCTAATGTATTGGTTGCTGTGTAGTAGCGGTGTTTGGGTTATGGCTAGAGATAACGGGGGCTAAATTGTTTAATTGCATAAGTGTACTGTCTGTTATTTTCTGGTACTGACTTGTAATGGGGATCACATCATGCAACATCCACACAAACAAGAGGTTTTGCGCCTCAGATTTTGCACATTTGGTGGGGCCAGAAGCTGTCTTTCCCTAGACTAACGCCACTGGCCGAACCTGAGGGTTACACTTCAATCAGCTGAAACACCTTGACTGCACATAGGTCTCCAAAAACAGATCTCCATTTAATTAATTATGTGACTTCTAAAACCAATTGGCTGCACCAGTGATGATTTGGTGAGTCATATTAAAGGGGGTGAATACTTGTGCATTCAATTATTTTGTGTTTTATATTTGTAATTACTTTAGATCACTTTGCAGAGATCTGTTTTCACTTTTACACCAAAGAGTCATTTTCTGTTGATCAGTGCCAAAAAGCCAAATTAAATCCAATGTGATTCAATGTTGTAGAACAATAAAACATGAAAATTCCCAAGAGGGTGAATACTTTTTATAGGCACTGTATATGTACTGTGTTGTGCATCTTGGTCCAGAGGAAAGTTGTCTTAAATAGCAGCATTCATGTGCAAAGTTGAATGAAAATAAACACTGAACTTGAACTTGAAGTTCAATTTGCACTTAGTCATAGAGGGATGGAGTGATATAGTACCGAAACAGGTTACTTTGGGGAAGTTGTTCATACAGACCAAGGTACCTTACTGACCTAGTCTCATTTGACTATGTTTGCCAAACTCCTTCTAAACCTGCACAGAAGGGTAAACACTGTAACATAGCAGTTAATGCAGTGCTTTACTGTGCCATCTGTAAGATCAGGGTTCGATTCCTGCCACTGTCTGTAGGGACTTTGTGAAACCCAATGGCATGAATGGCAGCAATGCTTCACCACCAGATGAACTCAACACCTTCTATGCCCGCTTTAAAAGGGAGCTGTAAAGATCCCTGCTGCAACTGATGACCATGTGATCTCTATCTCAGAGGCCGATGTTAGGCTGTATTTAAAGAGAGTGAACCCTCAAAATGCAGAAGGCTCCAATGGAATACCTGGGAAGGCCCTGAAAACTTGTGCCAAACAACCAGCTGGATTATTTAAGGACTTTTTCAACCTCTCACTACTACAGGCGGAAGTTCCCACTTGCTTCAAAAAGGCAACAATTATAACAGTGCCTAAGAAGAGTAATAACGAGCTGCCACAATGACTATCGCCCAATAGCACTCACATCTATCATCCTTGAGAGGTTGGTCTCGACTAGACCGAACTCTTACCTCGACAAGGACCTGGACCCACAGTAATTTGCCAATCACCACAATAGGTTAACAGCAGACACAATCTCAATGGCTCTTCACATGGCCTCAGACCTCTTCGACAATACCAACACGTATGTCAGGATGTTGTTTATCGACTATAGCTCAGCATTTAACACCATCATTTCCACAATCCTGATTGAGAAGTTACAGAAGCTGAGCCTCTGTGCCTCCCTTTGCAATTGGATCCTCAAATTCCTAACCAGAAAACCACGATCTATGCAAATTGATGATAATATCTCCTCCTCGCTGATGTTAACACTGGTGCACCTCAGGGGTGTGTGCTTAGCCCATTGCTCCACTCTCTCTATACCCATGACTGTGTGGCAAAGCATAGCTTCAACACCATCTATAAATTTGCTAAAGATTCAACCATTGCCGGTTGAATCTCAGATGGTGACAAGAAGGTGTACAGGAGTGAGATATGCCAACTCGTGGAGTGGTGTCACAGCAACAAACTTGCACTCAACGTCAGTAAGACAAAAGAGCTGATTGTTGACTTCAGAAAGGGTAAGACGAAGAAACACATACTAATCCTCATAGAGGGATCAGAAGTGAAGAGAGTGAGCAGCTTCAAGTTCCTGGGTGTCAAGGTTTCTGAGGATCTAATCTGGTCCCAACATATTGATGCAGTTATAAAGAAGGCAAGACAGCAACTATACTTCATTAGGAGTTTGAAGAGATTTGATATGTCAACAAAAACATTCAGATACTTCTATAGATGTACTGTGGAGAGCATTCTGACAGTCCACCTCATTGTCTGGTATGGGAGGGAAGGGGGCAACTGCACAGGATCGAAAGAAGCTGCAGAGGGTTGTAAATTTAGTCGGTTCCATTTTGGGTACTAGCCAACAAAGTACCCAGGACATCTTCAAGGAGCGGTGTCTCAGAAAGGCAGCGTTCATTATTAAGAACCTTCAGCACCCAGGGCATGCCCTTTTCTCACTGTTACCATCAGGTAGAAGGTACAGAAGCCTGAAGGCACACACTCAGTGATTCAGGAACAGCTTCTTCCCCTCTGCCATCCGATTCCTAAATGGACATTGAACCCATGAACACTACCTCAGTTTTTAAATATATATTATTTCTGTTTTTGCATGATTTTTAATCTATTCAATATACATATACTGTAATTTATTTATTTATTTATTCTTCTATGTAACATATTGTATTGAACTGCTACTGCCAAGTTAACAAATTTCATAACACTTACCAGTGATAATGAACCTGATTGTGATTCTGACTTTGGACATTATTTGTGACCACGAGGGTTTCCTCTGGGCACTTGTTTCCTCCTACATTCCAAAAACATATGTAATGACTTCTTTGTAATGTTTCCCTGCTAAGGCTAATGTAATGGCTTCTCTGTAATGTTCACTGCTTAGGTAACAGTTTCTCTGTGGCAGCAATGTTTGGGTTATGGCTAGAGATAACGGGGCTTTGGAATGCAGGGGTTAGCCAATCAGGAGTTTGTTGCCCTGCCTTGTGATTCTGGAAGCAGTTGATTTCACAGGCTTTTGCCAGAAGGAGAGGGAGAGAGAAAGAAATGAAGAGAGAAGACGCGAATGGAGAGATTTGCTAGACCGCCGGACAGGGTAGACTCGGAGCGGGGGGTCCAAAGGTCGGCGATGCTCGGAGGAGACCGATGGTGGAAGAAGGACTACTAAACTGCATGAGCTCCAACTTGAGTGCACAGACTGTTTAATAAGATTTGGGCCCTTTTTCTTTTATATTTTGTTTCTCTACTAAACATATAGTCAAAATAAGAGTTATAAAGCTTAATTGTTTAATCACATATTGTGTACTGTTTGTTATCTCGGGGTACTGATTTGTAACAGGGGACACATCATGCAGCATCCACCCAAATGAGATTTCTTAAGTTTGGCCTGGCAGGGGGTTATCACCCCTATATTAAGCCACTAGGTGAAGCGAGTGTTACACATACTATTAGGGATAGTGAGCTGTGGGCATGCTATGTTGGTGCTGGAATTGTGGTGACACTTGTGGGCATCCCCCAGCACAATCCTTGCTGATTTAACATGATTTGATGCCATTCATGTACATTGTATGTTTCAATGTATATGTGACAAATAAAGCTAACTTTAAAAAAAATCTTTGTAACCTGTCCGGATGTCTTTTACATGTTGTCATTGTATCTGCATCTACCACCAGCAGCTCATTCCATATACCCATCACTCTCTGTGTGAAAAATTTACCCTCAGGTCTCCTTTGAATCTTTATCCTTAAAATTAAGCCCTCTAGTTTTAGACTCTCCTATGTTGGGTTAAAGGCTATGACCATTCAACTCATCTACAATGCCTATAAAATGTATTCACCCCCATTGGAAGTTTTCATGTTCTATTGTTTTACAACATTGAATCTCAGTGGATTTAATTTGGCTTTTTTGACACTGATCAACAGAAACAGAAAACAGAACTCTACAAATTGATCTAAATTATAAAAATATAAAATACAATATAATTTATTGAACCCCTTTCAAGTTAGTAGCTCAAGCTCTGTCAGATTGCAATGGGGATTGTGAGTGAACAGCCCTTTTCAATACAACCACAAATTCTCAATTGGATTGAGGTCTAGCCACTCCAGGACATTAACTTTGTTGTCTTTAAGCCATTCCTGTGTAGCTTTGGCTTTATGCTTGGGATTATCATCTTGCTCAAAAACAAATCCAGTCCTAATTCGCAGTTCTCTTGCAGACTGTATCAGATTTTCATCCAGGACTTCCCTGTATCTTGTAACATTAATTTTACCCTCTACCTTCACAAGCCTCCCAGTCCTGCTACAGTGAATCATCCTCACAGAGTGATGCAGCCACCACCACGTTTCATGGTAGGGATGGTGTGTTTTTGATTATGTGCGGTGTTTGAAAACTGGTGAAGCACCCAGGCAACAATTGTTGTATGCACAATCTCTTCCATCACAGCCACTGCAGCTTGTAACTCCTCCAGAGTTGTCATAGGTCTCTTGGTGACCTCCCTTACTGGTCTGTTCTTATACAGTCACTCAGTTTTTCAGGATGGCCTGCTCTAGTCAGATTTATAGCTGTGCCACATTCCTTTCAGTTCCTGATGATTGACTTAACTGTAATCCACTGGATATCCAGTGACTTGAACATTTTCTTCTATCCATCTCCTGATTTGTGCTTTTCAATACTCTTTTCATGGAGTTGCTTGGAGTGTTCTTTTGTCTTCACAGTGTAGTTTTTACCAGGGTACTGACTCACCGGCATTTGGACCTTCCAGATACAGGTGTATTTTTACGACAATCAATTGAAGCAGCTTGACTGCACACAGGTCTCCAAAAACAGATCTCCATTACTGTCGATGCAATGCTCCTCAGACAGGATGAAGAGGTCAATACTCCCCAATGCCATTAGGCTTTACAATTCAACTGCCAGGACTTAAGAACTTTTTAAAGCTATTATTAATGCTTTTTGAGCTAGTGATTTAGATGCATATCATATTATTACTGAGTTAAGTATTGTATTGTATGTAATGAGTTTTTGCTACAACAAGTGTATGGGACATTGGAAAAAAATGTTGAATTTCCCCATGGGGATGAATAAAGTATCTATCTATCTATCTATCTATCTATCTATCTATCTATCTATGTGACTTCTAAAACCAATTGGCTGCACCAGTGATGATTTGGTGTGTCATATTAAAGGGGGCAGGTGAATCCTTGTGCAATCAATTATTTTGCATTTTATATTTGTAATTACTTTAGATTACCTTGTTGAGATCTGTTTTCACTTTGACACAAAAGAATATTTTTGATAGATCAGAGTCAAAAAGCCAAGTTAAATCCAATGTGATTCAGTGCTGTAAAACAATAAAACATGAAAACTTCCATGTGGGGTTAATGCATTTTATAGACACTGCATGCTCCCCATAATTTTATAAAGTTTGACAGGGTTCTCTTAACCTCCTGTACCCAGAGAAAATGGGTACACTCTTTGCAGTCTCGCTTTATAACTCAGGTTCAGATTTTTTTTATCACACATACATCATTTATCATGTATCATTTACGTTAACAACTGGGGGCAGCCTGCCAGTCTCACCACACATTCCAGCCCCAACATAAGATGCCTACAATGTTCCACAGAACAACACAAGCAACAACAGCAACAACAATAAAGTAAGACAACAACCCGAAAGCAAGCCCCTATCCCATTTCTCCCACCCACAGCTCCTGGGCAAGGGCTGGTTATCCTGAACAATCTAGTTCGATACTCTGTAACTCTATGAACTCTGCTGTTGTGGGGAATAGATTTCAACCAATATTAATTAACCCGAAGGCAATGAAGATTTCTCTTGTTTCTTGTCTGAGCTCTAAACATCTCATTCAGAGCCCTAGATGTTTATATATCCCACAAGACCCTTTCCACTTGTTATCCAAACATGTAGACCATCCTCAATCTATCAACCAGACAGCTCCATAAACTATGTGCTATCCCAACATTCCATGCCTTAAAATTAACTTGTTTCCTCTCTTTCTTAGTTCAAATGAAAGCAAATTGACTGGAAAAGTAGAGGTTGCTTCTCCTTCCATGGCCCTATTTGACCTGTTCAGCCTTCCCAGCATTTTCTGCTATATTAAACCATAACTTTAACCATTTCTTCTCCCTCCTAGGTTTATTCAATTTCCTCTTAAAACCATCTGTGCTATTCAATTTCCAATATACTCTGGCAAAATATATTTTCCATGACTTTTCTATTAGATCTATTTGTGATCATTTTATTTTTATGACTTTTTGTTCTGGCATTTTGGCACATGGAGATGAAATTATCAGAAATTGTAGTCTTCCAGTTCTGATTTAATTTAGTTAGACCATAAGACCATGAGGTACATGAGCAGAATTAGGCCATTTGGCCCATTGAGTCTATTCTACCATTTCATCACGGCTGATCCAATTTTCCTCTCAGCCCCATCTCCTGCCTTCTCCCTGTATCTCTTCATGCCCTGATCAATTAAGAATCTATAAATCTCTGCCACAAATATACATAAAGCCTTGGCCTCAACAACTACCTGTGGCAAAGAATTCCACAGGTTTGCCACTTCTAGGCTGAAGAAATTCCTTCTCACCTCTATTCTAAAAGGGCGTGCTTCTATTCTGAGGATGAGTCCTCTGGTCTTAGACTCTCCCTCCATTGAAAACATCCACTCCACATCCACTTTATGAAGGCTTTTCACCGGTCAATAGCTTTCAATGAGGTCACTCCTCATTCTTCTGAATTCCAGTGAATACAGACCCGGCACAATCAAATGCTTTTCATATGACAACCCATTCAATCTTGGATTCATTTTGTGAACCTCCTTTGAACCTTCTTCAATGTCAGTTCATCATTTCTTAAATAGGGGGCCCAAAACTGCTCACAATACTCCAATGAGGCCTCACCAGTGCTTTATAAAATCTGCTTTTATATTCCAGTCCTTTGAAATGAATGCCAGCATTGTATTTGCCTTCCTCACCACAGACTCAATCTACCAAGTAACCTTTAGGGAATCCTACACAGAGACTTCCAAGTCATTTTGTGCCTCAGTTTTTTGTATTTTCTCTCCATTTAGAAAATACTCAACCCTTTCATTTCTTCTTCCAAAGTACATGACCAGACATTTTTCTGACTCTGCATCCCACCTGCCAACTCTTTGTCCATTCTCCTAATCTGTCTAAGTCCTTCTGTAGTCTCTCTACTTCCTCAAAACTACCTGCCTCTCCACCTATCTTCATATCATTTGCAAACTTTGCAACAAAGCCATCAATTCCATCATCCAAGCCATTGACATATAATTTAAAAAGAATCGGTCCCAACACAAGCCCTTGTGGAACACCACTAGTCACCGGCAGCCAACAGGAAAAGGCTCCCTTTATTCGCACTCTTTGCCTCCTGCCAATCAGCCACTGCCTTAACCATGCTAGAACCTTTCCTGTAATACCATGGGCTCGTTGCTTGTTAAGCAGCCTCATGTGTGGCACCTTGTCAAAAGCCTTCTGAAAATTCAAGTACAGAGCATCAATCGATTCTCTGACTTGATATTTCTTCAAAGAATTCCAGCAGATTTGTTAGGTAAGATTTTCCCTTGAAGAAACCATTCTGACTAAGATATATTTTATCATGTACCTCCAAGTACCCAGAAACCTCATCTTTAATAATCAACTCCAATATCTTTCCAACCACTGAGGTCAGATTAACTGGCCTATAGTTTCCTTTCTTCTGCCTTCCTCCCTTCTTGAAGAGTCGAGTGACATTTGCACTTTTACAATCTTCCGGAACCATTCCAGAATCTAGTGATCCTTGAAAGATCATTACAAATGCCTCCACAATCTCTTCAGCCACCTCATTCGGAACTCTGGGGTACATCCCATCTGGTTCAGGTGACTTATTCACCTTCAGACCTTTCAGTTTCCCAAGAACCTTCTCTCTAATTATGGTAAATTCACACATTTCATGCCCCCTGACATCTGGAACCCAGCGTACCGCTAATGTCTTCCACAGTGAAGACTGATGCAAAATACTTATTTGGTTTGTCCACTTTTTCCTTGTCCCCCATTACTACCTGGCCAGCATTGTTTTTCAACAGTATGATATCCACACTTGCCTCTCTTTTACACTTTATATATCTGAAGAAGCTTTTGGGATCCTCTTTAATATCATTGGGCATCTTACTTTTGTATTCCATCTTTATATTCTTAATGACTTTTTAGTTACCTTCTGTCACGTTTTAAAAGCTTCCCAATCCTCTAGCTTCCCACTAATTTTTGTTCTATATTAAGTGCCCTTGCATTGGCTTTTATATTGGCTTTGACTTTTCTTGTTAGCCATGGTTCTGTCATCATTCCTTTAGAATACTTCTTCCTCTTTGGGATGTATATATCCTGTGCCCTCTGAATTGCTTCCAGAAATACTAGCCATTGCTGGTCTGCCATCACCCCTGCCAGTGTTCTTTTCTAATCAATTCTGGCCAACTCCTCTCTCATGTCTCTGTAATTCCCTTTACTCCACTGTACTCCCTTTACTTAATCCAATTCCAGATTTTCTTTTATTAAACATATAGGTTTGCATTAGAATTGCTCACAGTATATAACGTGCAGAATAAATAAATTTTAGACCAGTCATCATAAAAAATAGTCTTACCCCCTTTGACTGTCTACACTTTCCACTGCCTCAGGAACACAGCTTACATAGTCAAGGCCCCTTCCTACCCCTATCTTCTCCAGGAACTGCACCCCATTGGAAAGGAGGATCTATGACTGGTGGTCAGAACTGTCCAACACATCACTGGCACCAGTCTACCTGCCATCAAAGACATACCGTACATACAGAAAAGGGCCAGTAACAACAGGAAGAATTCCTCACATGCTGCTCAAGGACTGTTTGTTGCACTCCCATAGGGGTGCAGGCTATGTAGCATCCACACCCCAGGACCACCATTCTCAGCAACATTTACTTTCCCCTAGCAGTAAGGCTGATCAACACCTCCACCCCCTAACTCCACCACTACTTTATTATTTCCCATCAGTTATGTTAAGTACAGCCTTTATGGACATACAATCAATTTATGTATTTATATTATGTGTGTTTTTATTATTAATATTATTATTGTGCTATTTATTTGGTTTTTTTTGTACTTCATCAGATCCAGAGTAATAATTATTTTGTTCTCCTTCCACTTGTGTGCAGGAAATGACATTAAATATTAAACAATCTTGAATCTTCTTGCTCACATGGGGCAGAAAATACAAAAGCTTGAAAACACTTACCACCATGCTCAAGGGCAGCTTCTGCACAGCCGTTACAAAATTCTTGAGCCAAGTTTTATATAATAATGATGAACTCTTGATCTCTCAGTCTACCTCATCATGACCTTATCGTTTATCTCTATTGCACTTCCACTATAACGGTAACACTATATTCTGCATTGTTTTGTTCTTTGTTTCCTACTAACATAATGCTCACATAATGCCAGTGCTGATGGAGGGGCTCAGCCAGAAATGGCAACTGTTATTCCTGTCTATAGAAGCTGCCTGACTTGCTGAAATCCCCCAGCATTTTGTGTGTGATGCTTATAATGTATTTTATGCATCGCGTGAAAGCAAAAGGTTTTCACTGAATCTCAGTACTGTAGCAAGAATAAATCACTTACCGATTACTTACAAAGCAAAACAAAATGAATATGATGATAATTAGATACAAAACAATAAAACCTGGAAGTAATCAGCAGGTCAGGCAGCATCTGTGGAGCAACTTTTCAGTTCAACGACCTTTTATCAAGGTCACAGAGGTCTCCAAAAGCTCTATTTTTACAGCTTGCGGAGAAAAGATGCACTGTGTGAAATCTGACCACACCAAGATATATTTGTATCGATTTATTATTGTCACATTTACCAAGATACTGTGAAAAGTTTGTTTTGCATACTGTTCATACAGATCAAATCAATATGCAGTACATTAAGGTAGGAAAAGGTAAAACAAAAACAATGCAGATTAAAGTATAACAGTTACAGAGCATTAGAGGCAAACTGTAACAACAAGGTAGATTGTGCAATCAGGAGTCCATTTTATTGTACAAGAATTCCTGTCAAGCATTTGAGAGCAGTGAAATAGAATCTGACCTTGAGCCCGGTGGTACATGATTTTAAGCTTCTGTGCTTTCTATCCAATGGGAGAGGTGAGAATGAAATGTCCAAGTTTGATTATGCTGGAGGCTTTACTGAGGCAGCAAAAAGTACAGACAGATTCCATGGAGCAGAGGTTGGTTTCTATAGTATGCTGAGTTTTATGAACTTTCTGCAATTTCATGCTGAAAGTTGCAGAGCATTTGCCATTACAAGTTGCAATGCATCCAGATAGGATGCTTTCTATGGTGGATCAATAAAATTTCGTAAGGTTGACAGGGGCATGCCAAATTTCTATAACTTCCTGAGGAAGTAAAGACATTGCTGAGATTTCTTGGCCATAATGTCAACATGATTGCACTAGGACATGTTATTATTTATTGTTTATTGTTTAAAAGGCAAGAGGTAATGTTGCAGTTATATAGGACCCTGGTCAGACCCCACTTGGGGTACTGTGCTCAGTTCTGGTCACCTCACTACAGGAAGGATGTGGAAACCATAGAAAAGGTGCAGAGGAGATTTACAAGGATGTTGCCTAGATTGGGGAGCATGCCTTATGAGAATAGGTTGAGTAAACTCAGCCTTTTCTCCTTAGAGCGATGGAGGATGAGAGGTGATCTGATAGAGGTGTATAAGATGATGAGAGTCATTGACCGTGTGGATAGTCAGAGGTTTTTTCCCAGGGCTGAAATGGCTAACACGAGAGGGCACAGTTTTGAGGTGCTTGGAGGTAGGTACAGAGGACATGTCAGGGGTAAGTTTTTTACGCAATGAGTGGTGAGTGCGTGGAATAGGCTGCCGGTAACAGTGGTGGAGGCAGATATGATAGGGTCTTTTAAGAAACTCCTGGATAGGTACATTGAGCTTAGAAAAATAGAGGGCTATGGGTAACCCTAGGTAATTTCTAAATTAAGTACAGCACAGCATTGTGGGCCGAGGACCTGTATTGTGCTGTAGGTTTTCTACGTTTCTATGTTTCTCTCCTAGAACTTGAAACAATCAACTCTCTCAACCTCAACATTTTTGATGTAAGGAAAAAGTTTAATATGATTCCTTCTTGATATATGCTAAAATAAAATGGAAGTCTGTAAGACAAAATGGTGCTAGGATTGTTTTGAGAATGTGCAAGAGAACAGGTCCACAGCAATGTTCAGAGAAACTTAAGGGAGAACAAGTCTACAGCCATTCCAGTGGAAAATGGTGAAGAACATGTTTTTCATGGGAAGGCAAGGACATTGTGCAGGTGCAGATACCAAATGCATGGAAAAGTACCAGTGTAAAGGGCTTTGAAGGGTATAAAGGGGCACCTTCTTGGTACAAGGAGGATAGTTTTATCCTGGGCTAGCTCACGTCTGGTGGTGAGTGCAAGATAGGAAACTTTGAGAGAATCTGATGCACCATCAATAACTCTCGGAGACGGGAGGTGAACAATAGGCTTTTATTAGCAGCAACTCGGAGACTGAGGGAGTAGCTGTGCCTCCAATCGCCTTTATACAGGGGTCTGTGGGAGGAGCCACAGGAGCAGTCAGCAGAGGGGCATGTCCAGACAGGTATACATAGTTTATCACAGAGTCAGAGTTACACAGTTAGACGGAGGGGGGGTGCCAGGTGTAGAGATTGAGAGAGAGAGAGGGAGCGAGAGGGAAAGGGAGAGGGGGAAAGAGAGAGAGAGAGAGAAACTGTGCGAAAGTCTATTGGCATTCTGCCGATCAGCTCATTTAGAGGATGATAAGTAGTATTTTGATTTCTGTGCTGCTATTGAGATTTGTTTTTCTTTTGTATTGCATTTTGCCAGTTCTAATAAAGTGTCTTCTTGTGGCCTTGTCATCTCCTTTGTTTGTGAATACATATGTGGATACCCTGAGCTGAACAAGGAAAGAACACATAACAAATCTTAAAATAATTTTCATTTACAGTTGGTGTAGACAGGCGCCGCCCCCTTTGTCTTCAGCAAAGAACTTCAACGAATGAAGTGCTTTGTCTTGTTGACATTGAGGGAAAATTCATGACACCACATGATTAAGCTGTCTATCACCTTCCTGTACTCTGCCAGGAAGTACAATTGTGTGAGAGAAAGTGGGTGAACATTAGGTACACTCAGATGAATTGCACATGGAAATATGCAGGCCAAGTTCCTGACAGGAACTTCACCCTTTCATTACGAGTCTAGTTCTAATGAAATGTTATTGACTGAAACATCGATCTAATTTTTTTTCTTCTCTCCAAGATGTTGCCTGACATGCTGAGCTTTTCTTGTGTTTGCTGCCTTTATTTCAATCAATGTATCATAAGCTCAGCACCTTCCAATTCTACCCCAATGAATATTAACCCCTTTGGCCTGTTTGAGGGATCTGTCAGCACGCAGGCAGCTAAATATAGGCTGTGTGAATCTGAGCAGTGAGGGCAGCTGGAAGGTGATGGCAGAGTTTCACAGCTTCCCCACATGTGTAAAGATCAAAGGGAGGAAATTGGATAGGGGTCGGGGTTCATGGTGTGGAGACATCAAGAACTTTTCAAACATGTGGTGAGTTAAGAGTTAATTTACTGTATACTCTTTTCTGAAGATGATAAATGATTATAATAAGAGTATTTACCTTTTTACCATGACTTTATTTGACTAATTTGGATTGATTTTTAAATTAAATATTTGCTCATTTGAATTATATTTTCTCTTTTCCTGTTTTAAATCATTTTTTTCCTAGCATCACTTTTGTTTATGGCATTTAATTTTCAATCTTCGACTCTGCCAGGTTTGTTTATGCATATTGCTCAGATTGGATCTTTATTTGATTTGTGGAAAACAAAACCCTGAATCAACCCACACAAATTGCTGGAAGAATTCAACCAGTCAGGCAGCACCTATGGAAAGGAATATTTCAGCAGGGACCCTTTGTCAGGATTGGAAAGAAAGGCAGCAGAAAGAAGAATAAGAAAATGGTGGAGGGGGAGAGGAAGAGCACAGGCTGGCAGGTGATAGGTGAGTACAGGTGAGGGTGAAGATGGGTGGAGGAGGGTGGATGAAGTAAGAAGCTGGGAAGTGATCACTGGAAGAGGTAAAGGACTGAAGAAGAAGGAATCTAATAAGAAGGGACAGTGGACCATGGAAGAAAGGAAAGGGGGAAGGGATAGTCAGGTAGGGGGAAATAGAAGGGGTGAGAGAGTAATCAGAACAGGGAATGGTAAAAGAGAGAAGGAAGGAGGGGTGAGAAATTACCGGCAGTTAGAGAAATCAATATTCATGCTATCAGGTAGGAAGAATATGAGGTGTTACTCCTCTGATCTAAGTGTGACCTCACTGTAGCAGTAGAGGAGGCCATAGACAGATATGCAGACATAGAACATAGAACATAGAATAGTACAGCACATTACAGGCCCTTCAGCCCAGTGTTGTGCTGACCCTCAAACCCTGTCTCACATATAACCCCCCACCTTAAATTCCTCCATATACCTGTCTAGTAGTCTCTTAAACTTCACTAGTGTATCTGCCTCCACCACTGACTCAGGCAGTGCATTCCACGCACCAACCACTCTCTGAGTGAAAAACCTTCCTCTAATATCCCCCTTGAACTTCCCTCCCATTATTTTAAAGCCACATCCTCTTGTACTGAGCAGTGGTGCCCTGGGGAAGTGATGCACCATCAATAACTCACTCTGAGACGTAGGAAGCGAGGTATCGGCTTTTATTGACTGGAAGAATGAACAACACTACATCCTGGGGAATGAGGCTGGGCAACAGGCCTCAGTCACCTTTATACAGGGGTCTGTGGGAGGAGCCACAGGAGCAGTCAGCAGGGGTCTGTGGGAGGAGCCACAGGAGCAGTCCAGACAGGTATATGTAGTTCACCACAGGAAGAGGCGCTGGCTGTCCACTCTGTCTATTCCTCTGAATATCTTGTACACCTCTATCATGTCTCCTCTCATCCTGCTTCTCTCCAAAGAGAGAAGCCCTAGCTCCCTTAATCTCTGATCATAATGCATACTTTCTAAACCAGGCAGCATCCTGGTAAATCTCCTCTGTACCCTTTCCAATGCTTCCACATCCTTCCTATACTGAGACAACCAGAACTGGACACAGTACTCCAAGTGTGGCCTAACTAGAGTTTTATAGAGCTGCATCATTATATTGTGTCTCTTAAACTCCATCCCTCAACTTATGAAAGCTAACACCCCATAAGCTTTCTTAACCACCCTATCTACCTATGAGGCAACTTTCAGGGATCTGTGGACATGTACCCCCAGATCCCTCTGCTCCTCCACACTACCAAGTATCCTGCCATTTACTTTGTACTCTGCCTTGGAGTTTGTCCTTCCAAAGTGTACCACCTCACACTTCTCTGGGTTGAACTCCATCTGCCACTTCTCAGCCCACTTCTGCATCCTATCAATGTCTCTCTGCAATCTTCGACAATCCTCTACACTATCTACAACACCACCAATCTTTGTGTTGTCTGCAAACTTGCCAACCCACCCTTCTACCCCCACATCGAGGTCGTTAATAAAAATCACAAAAAGTAGAGGTCCCAGAACAGATCCTTGTGGGACATCACTAGTCACAACCCTCCAATTTGAATGTACTCCCTCCACCACAACCCTCTGTCTTATGCAGGCAAGCCAATTCTGAATCCACCTGGACAAACTTCCCTGGATCCCATGCCTTCTGACTTTCTGAATAAGACTACCGTGTGGATCCTTGTCAAATGCCTTACTAAAATCCATGTAGATCACATCCACTGCACTACCCTCATCTACATGCCTGGTCACCTCCTCAAAGAACTCTATCAGGCTTGTTAGACACGATCTGCCCTTCACAAAGCCATGCTGACTGTCCCTGATCAGACCATGATTCTCTAAGTGCCCATAGATCCTATCTCTAAGAATCTTTTCCAACAGCTTTCCCACCACAGACGTAAGGCTCACTGGTCTATAATTACCTGGACTATCCCTACTACCTTTTTTGAACAAGGGGACAACATTCGCCTCCCTCCAATCCTCCGGTACCATTCCCGTGGACAATGAGGACATAAAGATCCTAGCCAGATGCTCAGCAATCTCTTCCCTTGCCTCGTGGAGCAGCCTGGGGAATATTCCGTCAGGCCCCGGGGACTTATCCGTCCTAATATATTTTAACAACTCCAACATCTCCTCTCCCTTAATATCAACATGCTCCAGAACATCAACCTTACTCATATTGTCCTCATCGTCATCAAGTTCCCTCTCTTTGGTGAATACCGAAGAGAAGTATTCTTTGAGGACCTCGCTCACTTCCACAGCCTCCAGGCACATCTTCCCACCTTTATCTCTAATCGGTCCTACCTTCACTCCTGTCATCCTTTTGTTCTTCACATAATTGAAGAATGCCTTGGTGTTTTCCTTTACACCACTCACCAAGGCCTTCTCATGCCCTCTTCTTGCTCTTCTCAGCCCCTTCTTAAGCTTCTTTCTTGCTACCCTATATTCCTCAATAGACCCATCTGATCCTTGCTTCCTAAACCTCATGTATGCTGCCTTCTTCCAACTGACTAGATTTTCCACTTCACATGTCACCCATGATTCCTTCACCCTACCATTCTTTATCTTCCTCACCGGGACAAATTTATCCCTAACATCCTGCAAGAGATCCCTAAACATCGACCACATGTCCATAGTACATTTCCCTGCAAAAACATCATCCCAATTCACACCTGCAAGTTCTAGCCTTATAGCCTCATAATTTGCCCTTCCCCAATTAAAAATTTTCCTGTCCGCTCTGATTCTATCCTTTTCCATGATAATGCTAAAGGTCAGGGAGCAGGATCACCCACTGACAGATCTGTGACCTGACCTGGTTCATTACCGAATACTAGATCTAGTATGGCATTCCCCCTAGTTGGCCTGTCAACATACTGTGACAGGAATCCATCCTGGACAATTTAGCAAACTCTGCCCCATCTAAACCCTTGGAATTAATCAAGTGCCAATCAATATTAGAGAAGTTAAAGATGGGAATGAAAAGTTAAGATAATGCCACACACTCACCAGTCTCTGTGTGAAAAGCTTACCTCTGACATCCTCCACTTATACTTTCTTCCAATCATCATTTCCACCCAGGAGAAAAGTCTGTGGCTACCTGGCTATGAACTCAATCTATGAGCCTTATCATCTTGCACACCTCTATCAATTCACCTCTCGTCCTCCGTCGCTCCAAAGCCCTAGTGTATCAAATGGTCCTCATAAGACATGCTCTCTAAACCAGGCAGCATCTTTTTTGTGCTCCCTCTAAAGCATTCACATCCTTACTATAATGAGGTGATCAGAATCTCGATCACATCATTGTTGGTAGGTTTCTAGCTGTGTGTTTCAGCCTTGTCTTCTACAATAGTGACTAAAATCCATAAGATACTGCTTTCAGCATAAAGCGCTTTGGTAGCTTAAGGTCAGAAAGTGCCACATAAAGTGGAATTGTTGCTTTTGTTTTAAATCTGCAAAGACAAGGTGGTTGCTTATATGTTGATAGTTATGGTTTGCTAGAGTGACACAAAACTCTTGAAAATAACAATTGTAGGTGGGTTTATGCCCCAGGGCCTTTGGACAAGTAAAATATCTCACCTGTCAGAGTCCTTCACCAACACTCTCTACGATCTTTACTTTGGCGATTTTCCTGTTCACCAAAGATGAACTGAATTGCATTAAGAGGAAAACTAGCATAATGTAAAGATAAATATTTATTAAAGATTTGCTTTATTTGTCACATGCAGGAGAGTATTGAGCTGGAGCAGGGCAAATTACAAGAACGTTAGGCAGAAACTAGGGAGAGCTAATAGGGAACAGTTGTTTTGGGGCAAGCTCCACATTCAACATATAGAGGGTGTTTAAAGACCAACTGCACAGAGTACAAGACAGGTATGTTCCAGTCAGAAGGAAAGACAGGCATGGCAAGGTAAGAGAACCTTGGATGTTGAGAGAGGTGATGAATTAAGTGAAGAAGAAAAAGGGAAAGTTTGTAAAGCTTAGGAAGTTAGAATTAAACAGAGGTCTTGAGAATTATAAAGAAACCAGAACGGAAAACAAGAAGGGTATTAAGAAAGCCAGGAGGGGCCATGAAAAGTCCTTGTCAAATAGGATTAAAGAGAATCCCAAGGCTTTGTATACATACATTAAAAACAAGAGATCAACTATGGAGAGGGTAGGACCACTCAAGGATAAAGGGGGGGACGGGGACATTTGTTTGGATGCAGAAGGTGTGGGTGAGGTCCTTAATGAGTACTTTACCTCAGTATTTATCAAGGAGAAGGATGTGAAGTATAGAAAGATCAGTTGTGAGCATATTATTATGCTTGGGTATTTCAGGGTATTGAAGGAAGTAGTGTTGGGTCTCTTAAAGAGCATTGAGGTGGGTATGTCCGCAGGACCTGATGGGATATACCCCAGGCTATTCAGAGAGGCAAGAAGAGAGACTTCTGGGGCTTTGACCAATATCGCTGTGTCTTCTCTAGCCACAGGCAAAGTCCCAGAGGACTGCGAGTAGCTAAAATTGTTCCATTATTCAATAAGGGAATCAGGGATAATCCTGAAAACTATAGACCGGTGAGCTTCATGTCAGTGGTAGGGAAGTTACTGGAGAGAATTCTTAGGGATAGGATTTATGAGCATTTGGAAAACCATGGCTTAATTAAGGAGAGCAAGCATGACTTTGTGTGGTGCAAGTAGCATCTTACTAACTTGATTGAGTTTTATGATGAGCTGACGAGGGTGAAGGTCGAGCTGTGGATGTTGCTTCCATGGATTTTAGTAAGGCATTGGAACAATGTTTGGGAGACTCATCTAGAAGATTAAGAGGCATGGGATCCGTGGTGAATTAGGTATTTGGATTCAGAACTGGCTAGCCCATAAAAAACAGAGAATCATGGTTGAGGGGACTTTGTCTAGCTGGATGTCTGTGATTAGTTGTGCTCCACAGGGATCTGCATTGGAACCTCTGCTGTTTGTGATGTATATAAATGACACGGTAAAAATGTACATGGGTGGGTTAGTAAGTTTTCTGATGATATGAAGATCGGTGGTGTCATGGATAGGGTAGAAGTCTGGCAAAGAATACAACGGGGTATCGATGGATTTCAGATATGGGCAGAGAATTGGCAGATAGAGTTTAACCCAGCAAAATGTGAAACGTTGCACATTGGTAGGTCAAATGTAGACCTTAGCTGTATGTCTTTGAAATGTGGGAGGAAGCTGGAGCACCCAGAGTATGTTGTCATGGGGCAAACTTACAAACTTCTTATAGACAGCTGCTGGAATCAAACTCTGACTGGTGATCATAAGCACTGTAAACTGATAGTGCTAACTGGTACACTAATGTGCCAGCTCCTGAAGATAGTGAACATTGTGCTGGATGGATCTACTGTTGGTTCATGTTGCTCATTTTAATCATAAGACCATAAAACATTTAGGCCATTCAGCCCATCGAGTCTGCTCCACCATTTCATCATGGTTGAGTTATTATCCCTCTCAAACCCATTCTCCTGGTTCTGCACATGATCTTTGTTGCCCTAACTAATCAATAACCTATCAAGCTCCACTTTAAATATATTCAATGATGCGACTTCCACAGCTGTCTGTGGTAATGCATTCCACAGTTTCACCACCCTCTGGCTAAAGAAACCAGTTTACTTCACAACTGTAGAATCCTGAAAAATTATAGGAATTTACTGGGGGTATGGACAATATGCAGGCAGAAGGGAACAGTTTGTTATGCATCTAATTACTCGTTTAACTAGTTAGGTGAAAAGGCCTGTTCCTCTGCTGTTCTTTCCAATGTTTTATTCAGGCACATTCACAGTTTCAATTTCCCCATTGTGTGTGTGAAGGTATCAGTATTGTGATTATGCAAGCAAATCCACAAATGAATAGATAAAATAAATGTCCTGTGGGACCAGTAACATCATAGCTAATGGAGCAGAAATGATTGGTTCAATGCCAGAGCTTTAATATAACTCCTTGAGTACTGGTGTGTGTGAAGTGGGAGACAGTCCTAGGAAAAGGTTCAGTCACATGCGCATTATTTCTGACCTGTATAATTGGAGATGAGTACTAGTTCTGACCTGATCTCATGAATTCTATGCTGCTTCCTGCAAACACTAATTCTAAGCTTCACATACTCAACTGGAAATTTTAGGTCAGGGCTGGCGAATCTATTGAATGGTAGGTGCAAATATTTTGTTGGCACACAGCAAGCAGTGCTGCCCCTTAATTCTTCAAACCCAACCCATAATAAAAAGAAACATAATAATTATCTTTACTGCAAAATGAAGCAACAGATTATTTTTTACAACATGAGAGAGGTGAGATGTTTTCATAGGAAATGTTTCATGCCAGCTAGATAGTTGTCAGAACACGTGACATTGGATGATAACCTCAGAGACTTGGTGTACACATCGGTATTTGGATAGTAAATGTTTACAATAGCAATACTATTTAGAAATGGTTCATAGTATTAATTGCTTGAACACATATTCTGAAAGGCTTTATTTAATTAAACCTGTCTTTGTTATACTTTCATTAATAGTAAAACAATGAATAGGCATAAATAAACGAGAGGAGTCATCCTTTTATCCTTAAAGTCCATAATTATTGTTACTGATTCATTAATCAATGATGATCTCTACTTAAAATTACTATAGCATGCTAGAGAATTTTAGAAGATTATCACCAATTTGGAAACAAGCTCTCAGAAAGTTTTGCCATCCTTATTTTAGGTATTCTCCTGCAGGTTTTTACAATAGCTTCTGATCATATTGAACTTAACATGGGACTGCTTCCCAATTTGCTCAGTCTTAGCTTATTAAAAGATAATTCTTCCAAAGTTCAAAGTAAAACTTATTATCACAGTACATACATGTCACCATGTACAACCCTGAGCTTCTTTTTCAGTGGGCATACTCAGCGCATCAATAGAGCAGTAACTGCAAATTTACGTACCAGCAGCAATAGATATGAAATTGAGTCTGGTTTTTATAAATAAACAGCAAAATTTATTAACCTCTACTCAAAAGCATGGAGAAGTAAACAAACGACTAACTTAAACGGAAGTTAAGTGTTATGCATCTATAGTTATCAAACAGTCGAACTTAGAGATAATTCTTAACAAATCTTACTCAAGCACAGTCTTAAAGTGGTAGTTTAATAAGTCCATATGATTCATAAAGTAAGTGAGAGGAGAGGCTTCCCACACCAGCAATGAGCAATTCTTTGAGGAAGAGACAAAACTGTTGACGCTGATCCCAGCCAAGAAATGCCTTTTCCAAAGAGATCCCGAAGAATAAGATTTCTCAGAGTAACTGACCTTTTGCTGGAGGTGGTCACTACCCAACACCCGAGACCATGCAGGGGTTAACCAAAAATGTGTGCCACAATCCACGTCAATCACTTCCAGACACACAAAACACCATTGAATTTTACCCAATTCTTTGGGTTCGTACGAAGCTGGTAATTCTTCACTCTCTCTCTCCTTCTACGATTATGTAACCACCGACTATGACTCCCAACAAAACAACTACACAACAAACTACGGTCTCCCCTTTTATACCGGCTGGAGCATGCCATCATGTGACATCACATCACCCCACTATCAGGAGACAATTACATCACCAATATCATGAGACAATTCATCATGCTCACAAGAAACTCACAGGACAGGTAACAAAACTGTAAACAAGCTGCAAGTGCAGATAATAAATAAATAGCAATAAATAACAAACATAGAATAACAATATAACAGAATCCTTAAATGCGTGTAGTTATCCTCTTTTGTTCAACAGCCTGATGTTTGAGAGATAGTAACTGTTCTTGAACCTGGTGGTGCGAGTCCTGAGGCACTTGTACCTTCTACCTGATGGCAGCACAGAGAAAAGAGCCTGGGTGGTGAGGATCTTTGATGATGGATGTTGCTTTTCTATGACAATGTTTCATGTAGATGTGCTCAATGGTCAGGACGATGTTACCTGTGACGTACAGGGCACTGGTGTTCCCATACCAGGCTGTAATGCAGCCAGTCAGCACACATTCCAACACATATCTATAGAAGGTTTTCAACGACACGCTGAACCTCCGAAGACTCCTGAGGAAGTGGAGGTGCTGTCATACTTCCTTTGCAATAATATTTCTATGATGGGTTCAGGACAGGTCATTTGAGATAGTGACACCCAGGAATTTAAAGTTATTGACCCTCTCCACCTCTGATCCACCAATGATTACTGGTTCATGGACCTCTGGTTTCCCTTTCCTGAAGTCTGCTATCAATTCCTTGGTCTTATTGACATTGAGAGAGAGGTTGTTGTTATTACACCAGTCAGCCAGGTTTTCTATCTCCCTCTGGTATGCTGATCCATCACCCCAGTGATGACACCACAACAGAGGTGTCATCAGCAAACTATATGGTGTTGGAGCTGTACTTAGCCACACAGTCATAGGTGTAAAGCAAGTAGAGCAGGGGGTAAGCACATGTCCGTGCCGTGCTCCTGTTCTGATGGAGATTGTGCAGAAGCTTTTGCCAATCCAAACTGACTGGGGTTTACAAGTGAGGAAATTCAAGATTCAATTGCACAAGAGGGTATTCCATACAAATATAATTGCTTCTTCCTGCCAAAATAGGTTTTCTCATAATGAGTTCTCAGATGATGCCAGCTGAAATAGGCCATCTGAAATAAATTCAGTTTTATTTAGTATTTGTTGATATGTGAAGGAAAAAATACATTTGAACTTTTTGCACAGAATCGTTGAATCACAGAAAGGAAGGGAACTATTTGGCCATTGAACCCCTGGTGGTTCTAACCAAGTCAGAGGCTTTAAAATATTTATTGAATTACATATTGAATCACCTTAGAATTGATTGAATCTACCTTCAATATCCCCCTATCAGATTCAAACCACTTACTGTATTAAAAAGTTTTTCCCTTTGACAATTTTCCAGTCACCTTTCTTTGATGTCTTCTGGTTGTTGACTCTTCTACCATTTTCTCTCTACCTTTATGTTTTATATAGACAATAGACAATAGATGCAGAAGCAGACCATTCAGCCCTTCAAGCCTGCACCGCCATTCTGAGATCATGGCTGATCATCTTCTATCAATACCCGGTTCCTGCCTTGTCCCCATATCCTTTGATTCCACTATCCATAAGATACCTATCTAGCTCCTTCTTGAAAGCATCCAGAGAATTGGCCTCCACTGCCTTTAGAGGCAGTGCATTCCACACCCCCACAACTCTCTGGGAGAAAAAGTTTTTCCTTAACTCTGTCCTAAATTACCTACCCCTTATTCTTAAACCATGCCCTCTGGTACTGGACTCTCCCAGCATCTGGAACATATTTCCTACCTCTATCTTGTCCAATCCCTTAATAATCTTACATGTTGCAATCAGATCCCCTCTCAATCTCCTTAATTCCAGCATGTACAAGCCCTGTCTCTCTAACCTCTCTGCGTAAGACAGTCCAGATGTCCCAGGAATTAACCTTGTGAATCTACGCTGCACTTCCTCTACAGCCAGGATGTCCTTCCTTAACCCTGGAGACCAAAACTGTACACAATACTCCAGGTGTGGTCTCACCAGGGCCCTGTACAAATGCAAAAGGATTTCCTTGCTCTTGTACTCAATTCCCTTTGTAATAAAGGCCAACATTCCATTAGCCTTCTTCACTGCCTGCTGCACTTGCTCATTCACCTTCAGTGACTGATGAACAAGGACTCCTAGATCTCTTTGTGTTTCTCCCTTACCTAACTCTACACCGTTCAGATAATAATCTGCCTTCCTGTTCTTACTCCCAAAGTGGATAACCTCACACTTATTCATATTAAACGTCATCTGCCAAGTATCTGCCCACTCACTCGGCCTATCCAAGTCACCCTGAATTCTCCTAACATCCTCATCACATGTCACACTGCCACTCAGCTTAGTATCATCAGCAAATTTGCTGATGTTATTCTCAATGCCTTCATCTAAATCGTTGATGTAAATCGTAGACAGCTGTGGTCCCAATACCGAGCCCTGTGGCACCCCACTAGTCACCACCTGCCATTCCGAGAAACACCCATTCACCGCTACCCTTTGCTTTCTATCTGCCAACCAGTTTTCTATCCATGTCAATATCTTCCCCCCAATGCCATGATTTTACCCACCAATCTGCTATGTGGGACCTTATCAAATGCCTTCTGAAAATCGAGGTACACTACATCCACTGGATCTCCCTTGTCTAACTTCCTGGTTACATCCTCGAAAAACTCCAATAGATTAGTCAAGCATGATTTGCACTTGGTAAATCCATGCTGGCTCGGCCCAATCCTATCACTGCTATCTAGATATGCCACTATTTCATCTTTAATAATGGACTCTGGCATCTTCCCCACCACTGATGTTAGGCTGACAGGATGATAGTTCTCTGTTTTCTCCCTCCCTCCTTTCTTAAAAAGTGGGATAACATTAGCCATTTTCCAATCCTCAGGAACTGATCCTGAATCTAAGGAACATTGGAAAATGATTACCAATGCATCCACAATTTCCAGGACCACCTCCTTTAGTACCCTAGGATGCAGACCATCTGGACCTGGGGATTTGTTAGCCTTCAGTCTCATCAGTCTACTCATCACCGTTTCCTTCCTAATGTCAATCTGTTTCTTTTCCTCTGTTACCCTATGTCCTTGGCCCATCCATACATCTGGGAGATTGCTTGTGTCTTCCCTAGTGAAGACAGATCTAAAGTACTTATTAAATTCTTCTGCCATTTCTCTGTTTCCCATAACAATTTCATCCAATTCATTCTTCAAGGGCCCAACATTGTTCTTAACTATCTTCTTTAATTCACATACCTAAAAAAGTTTTTGCTATCCTCCTTTATATTCCTGGCTAGCTTGCATTTGTACCTCATTTTTTCTCCCCATATTGCCTTTTTAGTTAAGTTCTGTTGTTCCTTAAAAATTTCCCAATCATCTGTCTTCCCACTCACCTTAGCTCTGTCATATTTCTTTTTTTTTAATGCTATGCAATCTCTGACTTCCTTTGTCAACCACTGTGGCCCCTTTCCCCCCTTTGAATCCTTCCTTCTCCGGGGGATGAACTGATTTTGCACCTTGTGCATTATTCCCAAGAATACCTGCCATTGCTGTTCCACTGTCTTTTCTGCTAGGATATCCATCCAGTTAACTTTGGCCAGCTCCTCCCTCATGGCTCCATAGTCTCCTTTGTTCAACTGCAACACTGACACCTCTGATCTGCCCTTATCCTTCTCAAATTGCAGATAAAAACTTATCATATTATGGTCACTACCTCCTAATGGTTCCTTTACTTCAAGATCGCTTATCAAATCCTGTTCATTTTGTGGAACGCTATCAGATCCTCTCCCAATCTTGACATTCCAAGGAGAACAATCCTACCTTTTGCAGTTTATCCACCTCATTATGGCTACCAGTCCTTGGAATCAGTGTGATTTATCTCTTCTCAACACTCACATCTTTCTTGAAGAATGTTGCCCCGAACTAGATATCAGAATTTTTGGCAGAAAAAGGAAGCAGATTGTTTGAGAAGGTATTATTCTTTAATAAATATAAAATGCTGGAGGAACTCAGCAGATCATACAGCATCTATGTCCTGATGAAGGGACCTGGCCTGAAACATTGACTCATATTCCTTTTCATGCATGCTACCTGACCTGCTGATTTCCCCGGCATTGTATGTGTTTTATTCTGAATGTCTGCAGAATCTCTTGTATCTATCCTCTAATAAACCAGACTGAGCAACTTAGAAGTGTTGCAGCACAGTCATGGGTCAGCAGAGTGAACAGCAATGGACTGAGCACACAGCCCTCGACTGTGCTGCAACACACAGCTCGAACCACATCATCAAGTTCGCCGACACAACCATGGTGGGTCTCATCAGCAAGAACGACGAGTCAGCTTACAGAGAGGAGGTGCAGCGGCTAATGGACTGGTGCAGAGCCAACAACCTGTCTCTGAATGTGAACAAAACAAAAGAGATGGTTGTTGACATCAGGAGGGCACGGAGTGACCATTCCCCACTGAATATCGACGGACGGCTCCTCGGTAGAGATTGTTAAGAGCAGCAAATTTCTTGGTTTTCACCTGGCGGAGAATCTCACCTGGTCCCTCAACACCAGCCCCATAGCAAAGAAAGCCCAGGAGCGTCTCTACTTTCTGCCAAGGCTGGAGAAAGTCCATCTCCCACCCCCCATCCTCATCACATTCTACAGGGGTTGTATTGAGAGCATCCTGAGCAGCTGCATCACTGCCTGGTTCGGAAATTGCACCATCTTGGATCACAAGACCCTGCAGCGGATAGTGAGGTCAGCTGAGAAGATCATCGGGGTCTCTCTTCCCGGCATCACGGACATTTACACTACACGCTGCACCCGCAAAGGAAACAGCATTATGAAGGACCCCATGCACCCCTCATACAATCTCTTCTCCCTCCTGCCGTCTGGGAAAAGGCTCCGAAGCATTCGGGCTCTCACAACCAGACTATGTAACAGTTTCTTCCCCCAAGCTATCAGACTCCTCAATACCCGAAGCCTGGACTGACACCTTACTACCCTATTGTCCTGTTTATTATTTATTGTAATACCTGCACTGTTTTGTGCACTTTATGCAGTCCTGGGTAGGTCTGTAGTCTAGTGTAGTTGTTGTGTGTTTTTTTTTTCTCTGTGTTGTTTTTTACATAGTTCAGTCTAGTTTTTGTACTGTGGTCCTGAAAAACATTGTTTCATTTTTACTATGTACTGTACTAGCAGTTATGGTGAAAATGACAATAAAAGTGATCTGACTTGACTTGACTTGAAGATCCCCTCTCATTCTTCTGAACTCCAGAGAGTATAGTCCCAGGCAACTCAATCTCTCCTCATAGGTTAACCCCTTCATCCCTGAAATGCTGCAGTTTTAGGAGTCAGAGACGGAGTCAAGATGGCACTAAACAGCGACTGATTTGCTTGCATCTTCAGAAACAGCTCTATATCCATCCTTAATATCTTTATTTTTACCTTTCAGGGCTCTTTTGAAGACCCTGACCTGGAGTTACACGCTGACATCGGTTCTTTGCGGGAATGGGACCCCTTCTCGGGGTTTCAAGACTGGCCGTTGATCAACGCACTAAGGGTTTGTCCTGAGCACCCAGCTCGAATTCAGAATCCTAAGATCACAGGGCTTTGGAGACAGGCAGATTGAGGGTCGGTGTCACGACGGGAACTCAAGTGTCGTCAGGGGATTCAGGATATCTGCTGTGGGTCCGAAGACCTGGGATCTTTGGGATCTTTGGGCACAGAGGTCGATAAAAGTGATGTAACTGACTTTTTAACATCGTAAACCAGCGAGTTGTTTGTTATGCCTCCCCGCTCGTTGGGAAAATAGAGACACCTTTTTCCCCATATTAGGGAGAGAGAGAATCTGCAGTATGTTAAATGTTGGGTGTAACGCGAAGTGTTTGGGGTAACTGCAAGTCTGTGTTTTTACTATTGCTTGCTCATGTTTGAGTGTTTGGTGATGGTGCTGATGCTTGCTTTTTTTTGCCGGTGGGGGGTTGGGAGGAGCTGGGGGGACTCTGGGGTTCTTACGTTTATCTGTTGTTCATTCTTTGGGGCACTTCTCTGTTTTTGTGGATGTTTGCAAAGAAAAAGCATTTCAGGATGTACATTGTATACATTTCTCTGACATTAAATTGGACCTTTGAACCTTCTTTCCATACTCATCGTCCTGATCATCAGCATTATCGTTATGCCCCTTGTCATAAAGTGAGGATGACCATGAGGGTCATCCGTCTTTAATCTGTTTACCGAGCCAGTGGGGAAGGTCCCTTTCACACTGCCACTCTATCCATGACCAGGATTGTTCTTGGCATATTTCTCTCCAGAACTGGTTTGCTATTGCCGCCTTCTGGGCAGTGTCTTTATAAGACAGGTGACCCCAGCCATTATCAATACTCAGAGTAGTGGTTGCCAACCTGTTGATCGTGATCGACTGGTCGATCTTTGAGACTTTCCCAGTAGATCCCGAAAAAAAATAAAAAATTAATACACAAATACTGTTGAGAGATTGTTTCCGTTTTTCTGCCCAGTGCACATGTGTAACCCCCTGGGTCGCCTCAGGCTCGCTCAGCCCGTTCTCGTCTAGGGGGAGCAGCCTTCGGCCCCGCCAAACTGGGTAATCAGCTTGTGTGGATGCTGTGTGATGTCCCCACCTCGCCAAAGAACAAACAGGACACCATATGCGATTAAATGAGTACAATTTATAAAGGTTACTATAACTAAGTGATTAATAACGATACAGTATATATGAAGGAAAAAAAATAAAGAAAAGGTGCCAAACTTATCAAAGTCCAAACCACTTCGTGCACAACCGTTGGAGCTCAATTACTGAAGTCTTCTGGCCACCATTCGATCCCCTCCGAACTCCTCGACTTGCAGCTCAGGACCACCCGAAGTGGTCAACCAAACACATCTATCTTCGTCTCCTCTCCTTGGAGTACCTCCTGGCCGCGGACCCCTACTTGGGGTCTGTTCCTCGCCCAGTTTACAGCATCACGTCCTCTCTCTCTCACCCCCTCGCGCCGATCTGCCCAAAAGCCCACCAACAATAGCTTACAGACTCAGAAGAAAGAACAACATTAATCCCAATTGGTTTACAAAGGAATACAATTCTTGTTATCAGTAAATTTTAACCCAAACAAGCTTCCAGCACTCTCTCGCAACAAAGAAGCATTCCTACTTTTAACAAACAAAGAAGACATTTGATCAACATACGCAGTAACAAAGAAAAAGAAGAAGCCCCCTTTGCACATGTGTGTAGCTCCCCCGCACTACACAGTGTAATTCAGTGGTCCCCAACCACCGGGCCACGAGGAAACAGTATGAGTCAGCTGCACCTTTCCTCATTCCCTGTCAGCCCACTGTTGAACTTGAACCCACGCGAGGTCATCAGTCGCCTAAACACAGTGATACCCTCATGCCAGGGATCACTGGTTCGCCTTGCGTGGGCGGTGGGTGCTGTTGCTACTGGCCTGGAGCGTGGACAGATGGCGCCGCCTCTAAACCTGTTCACCACACCGAATATTTGTGGGGAACCCAGTGCTAAAATATTTGCAGACGATCTAATTCAGGCTCAGCATTCCGTAAGTATCAGAGCAGCTACTGCGCTGCGATCTACTGAAACAAACTTTTGTCGGCTGATAGATCCTACAAGGGGGGGCAGGCGGGTACCCTGTCACACTCCTCACTCAGTTGGTCGCTCGGTCCGGACCATGATCGCCGTGGCCCCGGCACGGGGACCTCAAGCACTGACCTCTCACCGCATCCACGACCAGCCGCACCTGGCCAAGGCATCTGGCGGTGGGCGGGAGGCTGCTGTTTGGGCCCGGAGGCTGTCCAATAAGGCAATGAAGCCCTCAAAACTGCTTCGGCACCTTGAGTCCAAGCACCCTGCACTTAAAGACAAACCCGTTGAGTTTTTTGAGCTGAAAAAACGTAAGCAAGTGGGACAGAGGCTAAATGCCGAGAGCCGCTAAAACTACATTGCAGAATAGACTGGACGTAAGGAACCTGCTTCGAGTATCGCTATATTCCGGTCGTGTTTAACACCCCCCCCCCCCCCCCCCCGTCGACCGGTCCGCAAGAATATTGTCAATATTAAACCGGTCCACGGTGCAAAAAAAAGAGGGTGCTCCTGGTGTTTATACATTATTTCTACTTCCGGGTTGTGGGGTTTTACTTCCGGTCTTTTCTGCCCCGGTGCACATGCATGTAACTAATCAATCTGGGGGTTGATCTCGCCTTTGACTATGGCCAAGGTAGGGGCTCTTGGGCTTAAAAAGGTTGGTGACCACTACTTTAGAGATTGTCTGCCTGATGTCAGGGGTCACATAACCAGGACTTGTGATATGCACCAACTGTTCATACAACCATCCACCATCTGCTCCCATGGCTTTGTGTGACCCTGATTGGCGGCAGGCAGGGGCGGGGGGGGGGGGGCGGTAAACAGGTGCTACACCTTGGTCAAGGGTGACCTGCAGGCTATTGGAGAAAAAAAGCATTTGTATCTCCTTTAGTAGAGATATATCTTCACTCAGTGCCACCAATTAGTCCTATTGCAGGCTCTTGAAAGCATCAAATATCTCTTTGCCTCCACAGATGTTGCCTGATTTTCTGAGATTTTCCAGTAGCCTTTTAATTTTTGCTCTGTATTTCAGCATCTGTGCCTTTTACTAGTTGCTAACATAAATGACACATTTCACTCCGTTTTGAAGTAGCTCAGAGTAAATTTATTATTGAAATAGGTATGTGTCACCATATACTACCTTGAGATTTATTTTCTTGCAGGCAATCACAGTAGAACAAAGAAATACAATAAAATCAATGAAAAACTACAAATACTCACAAGCAACCAACATGCAAAGAAGACAATGTGCAAATATAAAAATTCCAATAATAGCAATAATAAATAAAGAGGTAAATAAATAATACAGAGAACATGAGTTGTAGAGTCCTTGAAAATGAGTCCATAGATTGGGGTCAGTGATCAGTTCAGTGCTGTGGTGAGTGAAGTTATGTACATGTGATAAATAAACTTGAATCTTGTGTCTTCTCATACCATCAATTTGTCTCAGTCCTCCACCCCATGCTCCACTATAATATTGATAGTCTCTGCATCCAGTGCATTTTCAGGCAATAGACATCGGGGTCAAGACTAATTCAGAATGTAGCTTTCTTTGAAATATTCACTGTGTTTTTCTCTCTCTATTCAATGAAACAGAATGTCTCCCATGAGAAATGATAAAGAAATGAATGAGTTTACATCTTACATTAGTTTGAACTACTGTAGATCTTATATGAATTTAAAAGTTAAGCATCAATTTGAAGAGATATTTATTTCTAATAAATTATTTTGTTCCCTTTGTTCACTGGTGTCGCAATGGCATCAGTGCTAGACTCCAGAGCGAAGGTTCCTGAGTTCAAATCCAAGTCGGGCCACTCCCGAGCATGCTTTCCATCCATGCCGGGTTGAGTGTCGAGCTAGCCACTCAGCCTCATTAACAAAAGGGTCGAGTCAGGAACGTTCATATCGTGACCCGGTTAATCTGAAAGGAGACCAATCCTGATACCACACACCAGACAAGAATGGCTGATTGTCTGGTGCGACATGCTAAAAAAAGCTTTTTAACAAACTGACAATTAACTGATTGTTTGGTAACGATCATGCAAAACGTTAATATGTTGGCCCCTGTCCATAAATGTACTAACTATAAAATGTGTTCTGTTGGTTAGGTGATAATTGAAGTAAAAGATTTAATTTGGTTGAATGAAAATTTAAATTAGAGGAAGTATTTCAGTTAAACATTTAGTGAAGTGACTACTACTGGTATCAATCCGCATTAATAGGTCGGCCGGGTCTAATTTGGCAGAATCTTCATCCGTGGGTTCCAAGAGTTCGAGTTCACAATTCTTGGCTGTCACTAATAGGCAGCACATTTGTGTAGCAAGTAGAGCTTCTATCTCACAGCTCCTGCCAACTGCATTCAATCCTGACATGTCAATGTGGAGTCTACATGCTCTTGCAAGTGGGTTTACAGAGTGTTCTGCTTCTTTCCTATTTCCCAAAGGCCATGAAGCCGTAAGTCATAGGAACATAATAAGGATATTCAGCCAATTGAATCTGTTCCAATATTCCATTATGGCTAATTTATTATCACTCTCAATTCTCCTGCCTTCTCCCTGTAATCTTTGATGCCCCTACTAATCAAGAACCTATCAAACTCTCACTCAATGTCAGCAAAAGCAAAGGAATGATTATTAACTACAGGATGAAGAAACTGAAGATCCATCAGCCAGTGCTCATTAGGGGATCAAGTTGGAAAGGGTCAGTAATTTTTAATTCTTTTGCCATATCATAAGGAATCTGAGCAGGTTCCAAGATGGCACCGTGTTCGTGGCAGATTGTAGCAGTAGCTCCTGTGTTTTTACTCTTTTTCATATTATTTTATGCTATTTTTATGTTTTCTTGTGTGTTATTCTGGATTATTGTGTGCCTCGACCATTTGTGATGGCGACCTTGTGTTTGGAGCGAAGGTTGTGTTTATTCCAGAGACCAGCTGATTGAGTTATGCAGACTGATGCCACTGCCCAAAGTCTGACCCGAGATCCTGCGGGAGCTTAGCAGGTGACGCCGAGGCTGCAGGGCTGGAGTGAAGGTTAAGGCTAAGAGTAGGAAATATAAACCTTCTATCCTGGCAATCATCATGGGAAATGTGAGGTCCTTGGAAAATAAGACGGATGAGCTTGGTGCATTGATTAAAACCCAGAGGGGATACCGGGAGTGCAGTCATTTGTGCTTAACTGAGACCTGGCTACATGTGCATTTTCTGGACCATTGTGCTCCCATACCCAGCTTCAAACACACACACACACGTTATACCGAGCAGTAAACCTCAGCTGCCCTACATAGAAACGATATATGTCAAGGTGCCCTACATGGGCCGATAGAACACTGGACCTTCTGTATGCAAGTGTAAAGGATGCAGACAGTGCCACTGCCCTTCCCCCACTTGGTAGATCTGATCACAGCCTGGTCCTGCTAACACCCAGGTTCATGCCTCTTGTCCAGTGCCAGTCTGTGTCAACAAGGATTGTAAGGAGGCAGACTCAGGATGTTAATGAGGCACTGCAGGAATGCTTTGAGTGAAGGGACTGGGATGTGTTATGTGAACCACACAGAGTGGGCATTAACCAAATGACTGATTGTATCACAGACTATATAAAATTCTGTGAGAACTCCATCTTGCCAGCCGGGACTCTACGCTGCTTCCCCAACAACAAGCCCTGGATCACCAGTGACCTGGAAGAAATAACATTTCAATATGAAGAAGAAAGCCTGAAGGTCTGGAGACAGACGAGTACTGAGGAGAGTACAGAGTGGACTGAAGGTAGCCCTGAGGGAGTGCAGAGAAGCCCTCCAGGAGGAAGCTGGAGTACAAGCTCCAGCAGAATAGCATAAGGGACGTGTGTTTGGGCATGAAGCAGATCGCTGGCTTCAAGGTTAATGGAAGGAAGGTCAATGGCTGCCAGGATAGGGCCAATGAATTGAACTTGTTTTTCAACTGGTACAGCATGGGACCTCCTGCTTTCTGATACCCCACCTGTCCAAACCACACACCCTCCCTGTCCCTGAAGCCTTCTCCCTCCACCCTTCCCTCCCTTCTGGTGAGTGCTTGTGTTCCAAACCCCATCGTTGGAGTATCCTGCCTCCCTGGGGATGACCACCCTCTCCCACCTGACTGTGACTGCAGGTCAGGATAAGTGACAGCTGGAGAGACCACATCAAGGCTAGGCTGCTGGACTGGATGGTATCAGCCCCAGGGAACCGAAGGTCTGTGTGAGCAGCTGCCTGGTATTTTGCAGCACCTTTACAATCTGGGTCTGAATCAGGAAAAGATACCCATGGAAGACTTCCTGCTTGGTTCCTGTACTCAAGAAGGTGACTCCATCTGAACTTAATGACAAATGACCAATGGCCCTCACATCTCATGTGATGAAGGTGTGGTAGAGGCTGGTCCTGACTTACCTTGGATCACAGGTGAGAGCTTGATTGGACCTTCTACAATTTGTACCAACCTCACATGGGAGTGGATGATACCTGTTACAGAGAGCTCACTCCCACCTGGATGATGCAGACAGACAGACAGACATACTTTATTGATCCCGAGGGAAACTGGGTTTCGTTACAGCTGCACCAACCAAGCATAGTGAAGAAATATAGCAATATAAACCATAAATAATTAAATAATAATAAGTTAATCACGCCCAGTGGAAATAAGTCCAGGACCAGCCTATTGGCTCAGGGTGTCTGACACTCCGAGGGAGGAGTTGTAAAGTTTGATGGCCTCAGGTAGGAATGACTTCCTATGATGCTCAGTGTTACAGCTTGGTGGAAAGAGTCTCTGGCTGAATGTACTCCTGTGCCTAACCAGTATATTATGGAGTGGATGGAAGTCATTGTCCAAAATGGCATGCAACTTGGACAGCATCCACTTTTCAGACACCACCTCAGAGAGTCCAGTTCCACCCCAACAACATCATTGGCCTTACGAACGAGTTTGTTGATTCTGTTGATGTCTGCTACTCTCAGCCTGCTGCCCCAGCACACAACAGCAAACATGATAGCACTGGGCACCACAGCCTCATAGAACATCCTCAGCATTGTCCGGCAGATGTTAAAGGACCTCAGTCTCCTCAGGAAATAGGGATGGCTCTGACCCTTCTTGTAGACAGCCTCAGTGTTCTTTGACCAGTTCAGTTTATTGTCAATTCGTATTCCCAGGTATTTGTAATCCTCCACCATGTCCACACTGATCCCTTGGATGGAAACAGGGGTCACTGGTGCCTTAGCCCTCCTCAGGTCCACCACCAGCTCCTTAGTCTTTTTCACATTAAGCTGCAGATGATTCTGCTCACACCATGTTACCAAGTTTTCCACCGTAGCCCTGTACTCAGCCTCATCTCCCTTGCTGATGCATCCAACTATGGCAGAGTCATCAGAAAACTTCTGAAGATGGCAAGACTCTGTACAGTAGTTGAAGTCCGAAGTGTAGATGGTGAAGAGAAAGGGAGACAGGACAGTCCCCTGTGGAGCCCCAGTGCTGCTGACCACTCTGTCTGACACACAGTGTTGCAAGTGCACGTACTGTGGTCTGCCAGTCAGGTAATCAATAATCCATGACACCAGGGAAGCATCCACCTGCATCACTGTCAGCTTCTCACCCAGCAGAGCAGGGTGGATGGTATTGAACGCACTGGAGAAGTAAAAAAACATGACCCTCACAGTGCTCGCCGGCTTGTCCAGGTGGGCGTAGACACGGTTCAGCAGGTAGACGATGGCATCCTCAACTCCTAGTCGGGGCTGATAGGCAAACTGGAGGGGGTCTAGGTGTGGCCTAACCATAGGCCGAAGCTGCTCTAGAACAAGTCTCTCCAGGGTCTTCATGATGTGGGAGGTCAATGTAGGTGGCATTGTGTGAGAATCACTTTTTTTGAATTCTCTAGTGCAACAATACAATCCAGCCCACTTCTTCTGAGCGAGAAGCTGAAAAGGATGGGCGTAGACAAATCCACTGACTAGCTGACAGACAGACCCCAGTCTGTATGGTTGGGTGGTTCTCAGATAGTGGTGAATAGCACTGAAGCGTCAAAAGGGACTGTCCTGTCTCTGTTCCTGTACACTTCAGACTTTCAATACAAATCTGAGCCTTGTCACTTGCAGAAGTTCTCTGATACCTGCCTCTGCAATTGGATCCTCGACTTCCTAACCGGAAGACCACAATCTGTGCGGATTGGTGATAACATATCCTCCTTGCTGACGATCAACACTGGTGCACCTCAGGGGTGTGTGCTTAGCCCACTGGTCTACTCTACACACATGTAACTGTGTGGCTAGACATAGTTCAAATACCATCTATAAATTTGCTGATGAAACAATCATTGCTGGTAGAATCTCAGATAGTGATGACAGGACGTACAGGAGTGAGATATGCCAACTAGTGGAGTGGTGCTGCAGTAATAACCTACCACTCAATGTCAGTAAAACGAAAGAGCTGATTGTGGACTTCAGGAAGGGTAAGACGAAGGAACAGATACCAATCCTCATAGCGGGATCAGAAGTGGAGTGAGGGAGCAGTTTCAAGTTCATGTGTGTCAAGATCTCTGAGGATCTAACTTGGTCCCAACATATTGATGTAGTTATAAAGAAGGCAAGACAGCAGCTATACTTTATTAGGAGTCTGAAGAGATTTGGCATGTCAACAAATACACTCAAAAGCTTCTATAGTTGTACTATGGAGAGCATTCTGACAGGCTGCATCACTGTCTGGTATGGAGGGGCTACTGCACAGGACCGAAAGAAGCTGCAGAAGACTGTAAATCTAGTCAGATCCATCTTGGGTACTAGCTTACAAGATACCTAGGACATCTTCAGGGAGTGGTGTCTCAGAAAGGCAGCATCCATTATTAAGCCACCCAGGGTATGTCCTTTTCTCACTGTTACCATCAGGTAGGAGGTACAGAAGCCTGAAGTCACACACTCAGCAATTTAAGAACAGCTTCTTCCCCTCTGCCATCCGATTCCTAAGTGGACATTGAATCCTTGGACACTACCTCACTATTTTTAATATACAGTATTTCTGTTCTTGTATGTTTTTTAAATCTATTCATTATACGTAATTTATTTACTTGTTTATTTATTATTTAAATTGTATTTATTATTACTGTTTCTCTCGCGGTTAGATTATGTATTGCATTGAACTGCTGCTGCTAAGCTAACAAATTTCACGTCACATGCCAGTGATAATAAACCTATTCTGATGACTGCGGAGGTTGGGTGAATCGGAGATGGGCAGGAGTTGGAGTACAGAGGACTGGTGGACAATTTTGTGAAGTGGAGCGGGAAGAATCACCTCCTCCTGAATGTGGACAAAATCAGCTAGATGATGATTAATTTTCCGTGGAAGAGGACTGTGATGATTCTGGGAGAAGAAGTTGTGGTTGTGGAGGAGTACAACTACTTGGGCGTTCCCCTCGACAACAGACATGACTGGAAAACCAATGCCAAGGCTGTTTACAAGAAGGAGATGAGCAAACTCTATTTTCTAAGGAAGATGAGATTCTTCAATGTATCCAGCCGGATGTTGCAACAAGTGCAGTCTTCTTTGCGGCTTTATGTTGGGGGAGCAGCGTCAGTGCTGGTGATGCAAAAATACTAAATAAATAAACTCATCAAAAAGGCTGGATCCGTCCTTGGCTACAACCCGGACTCTTTTGATTAGTGATGGAGAGGAGGTCACTGAACAGACTATCATCCATTATGGACAACCAGGCACATCCTCTCCATGACCTACTGAATAAGCAGCCGAGAACCCTTTCAAACAGGCTCATTCAGCTCCATTGTCACAAGGATCATTGCAGAAAATCTTTCCTACCAAATGCAATAAACATATACAACAGTTTATCTTTGTGTGACAGGAGAATGCTAATCACAGTACAATAGTCTCTGTTTTACTATTTTGTCCATTATTATTCCACATTATTGCACATTGGTAAATTATTATTGTGTATATTATTATTCTGCACTTTATTATTAGTCAATATTATTATTATATTTATTGTTATTGCTAAGTGTGTTTTCAGATGTTGCTGCTGTAATGAAATAATTACCCACTCAGGATCAATGAAGTATTTTAAATTATTATTATTATTATTATTATTATTATTAGAGGAACTATCATGGGATCAGCATGTAAGTGCCACTAAAAGGACACACAACAGTGTCGCTACATACTTAGAACTTTGCACAGATTTGACATTTAAAACCTTGATAAGCTTCTATAGAAAAGGAGAGTATTCTGACTGGTTGCATAATGGCATGGTGTGGAAATACCAGTGCCCAAGAACAGACAAAAACCTCAAAAAGTAACACACAAATGCAGGAGGAACTCAGCAGGCCAGACAGCATGGAAAAGAGCACAGCCAAAGGGCCTTGGCCCAAAGCGTCAACTGTTCTCTATTTCATAGATGGTGCCTGGCCTGCTGCGTTCCTCCAGCATTTTGTGTGTGTTGCTTGGATTTCCAGCATCTGCAGATTTTCAAAAAACACACACAAAATGCTGGTGGAACACAGCAGGCCAGGCAGCAACTATAAGGAGAACCACTGTCGACATTTCGGGCCGAGACCCTCCGTCAGGACTAACTGAAAGCAGAGATACTAAGAGATTACCTCGTGTTTGCACCTACAGATTTTCTATTGTTTGTGATTTAAATTACAAAAAATGATGGATATAGCCCAGTCCATCACAGGCAAAGCCCACCCTACCTACCATTGAACACATCTACAAAGAGCGTTGCCACAAGAAAGCAGCAATGATCATCAGTGACCTACACCACCCAGGCCAATCGCTTTTCTTACTGTTGCTATCGGGAAGGAGGTACAGGAGCCTTAGGTACCACACCACCAGGTTCAGGCACAGTTAAAATCTCCAACCATCAGGTTTCTGAACCAGCATGGATAACCTCAACATTGAACTGATTCCATGACTTATGGACTCACTTCCAAGGACTCAACGACTCATGTTCTTGGTATTATTTATATACTTAGTTTTTTTTGTATTTGCACAGTTCATCTTCTTTTGCACAATAGCAACTTGTCAGTCATTGCTTGGGTGTAGATTTTCATTGATTATATTGTATGTCTTTGTTTTACTGTGAATGCCCACAAAAATGAATCTCAAGTTAGTATATGGTGACATATACATGCACTGATATTAAATTTAATTTAAACCACTAAACCAAGTTTGTATCCAATTGCCTATGTGATCTCACTTTGAGAGCTAATTTAAGAAATGTCTATGTAGATAGCATCTACCACCTTGTCTTCATTAACTCTCTTGGTGAGAGTTTAAGTTGTAGTTGATGATTTTTCATGCACATATCTGTTTTCACTATCCCTAATCAGTTCTTGCCTTGCAAATGTAGATCTTGTCTCTCATGACAGTGAACCTCAAAGTTATGGAATCAATTGAGTTTTGAGGTTATTCACAGTGGTTCAGGCACCTGATGGTTGAAGGGATGGGCAAGAGTCAGAGTACAGAAGACCGGTGGACAAGTTTGTGGAGTGGTGCAGGAGGAATCACCTAAACCAGGGAGATGATGATTGATCTCCCTGAACCTGATTGTATGGGAACACGTAGTGGTGTTCTACCTCAAAGGGTCTATTTTGCACTCTATATGTAAATAAATAAACAATCTCCTGTAGTAATCTTCTCACAACTGATGTCAGGCACACCGGTGTCTAATTCCCTGGCCTGTGCTTGCAGCCATCCCTAAATAAAAGCAATGTCAATCACCATTTGGACTTCTGATAGCTCACCTGAAACTATGGAACATGGGTGAATGCTGTTTCAGTTAGGAAGTAGTAAGTACATTGACTTTAGGTTAGTAAGTATTAAACCGGTAATGCATTTGAGTTTAGGCTTCTGTAATTATGGAGACCATGTAGCTATGAACATAATTAAATATGTACACAGCAGTAGCAAGTGATGCTAATTTTGTTTGCCTTTTTTTATTCTAATATTAGCCATTACTGAATACTTACTCTAAAATTACTGTAGGGGCAGCATGGCAGCGTAGTTGTCACAACCATGGACTCTGCCGCAGGGTCTGAGCACCCTCGCAGGCATTTCAGTCAATTAGATTTATTGTGGAGGTACTTAACTCCCGTCTTCTCATTTCAGTCATGTTGAATCTTGACCAAAAGGACAGCAATGTCAGCACCCCCTACTTCCCTTTGTCCTTGTTCTGTGAAGGAGACTACTAGTTTGATTGACACTGTAAAGGTAAAGGACGCTGTAAACTTATTTAGTGTTAAGTTACTGTTTCTGAGCTGTTGTATCAGCATTAGCTCTCAGTTTGAGAGTTTTAGTTACCAGCCCTGTTGGCCCACCATTTAGTGCTTTTCCGTTAACTCTGCACGGTTCTTATTAAAAGTCAGTGAACTGTTCAACTGCATCATTTTCTCTCCCTCTGCACTACACACCACACATCCATGTCAGTAGTGGGTAGTGTAACGCTAGTACAGCACCATCAGCCCAGGTCCAATTCTGCCACTAGGGCCATCACCACACATCCACGTCAGCAGTGGGTAGTGTAACGCTAGTACAGCACCATCAGCCCAGGTCCAATTCTGACACTAGGGCCATCACCACACATCCATGTCAGCAGTGGGTAGCGTAACACTAGAATAGCACCATCAGCCCAGGTCCAATTCTGACACTAGGGCCATCACCACACATCCATGTCAGCAGTGGGTAGCGTAACACTAGAACAGCACCATCAGCCCAGGTCCAATTCTGCCACTAGGGCCATCACCACACATCCATGTCAGCAGTGGGTAGTGTAACACTAGAACAGCACCATCAGCCCAGGTCCAATTCTGCCACTAGGGCCATCACCACACATCCATGTCAGCAGTGGGTAGCGTAACACTAGAATAGCACCATCAGCCCAGGTCCAATTCTGACACTAGGGCCATCACCACACATCCATGTCAGCAGTGGGTAGCGTAACACTAGAACAGCACCATCAGCCCAGGTCCAATTCTGACACTAGGGCCATCACCACACATCCATGTCAGCAGTGGGTAGCGTAACGCTTAGTACAGCACCATCAGCCCATGTCCAATTCTGACACTCTGTACGTCCTCCCCATGGATGTGTGGGATTCCTCTCACATTCCAAAGACGTACATGTCAGCAGGTTAATTGGTCACATACAGGTTAGAGAGGTGTAATTGGGCGGCATGGACTTGGGCAAGAAGTGCATGCTGTATCTTTAAATAAATCAATTCAGTGCTTTATCATTCAGTCTGTTGTCATGTTTCCTGTTTATGATAAGGCTCACAAGGTGTGTGAGCCAAGGATACAATGAGATTAACATTTGGTAAGTTATGGAACAATTGTGCTTGTGATCGAATATCCACTCCAGAGGACGCATTGGGAATCTGATTTGCAATTTTTAATACTTAAAGGGTAGCAGACCGTTGTTTCCTTTATTACATTGAATGCAAGGTGAATGTGATTTTTTTCCAGTAAATGAAAATTGAGAATTACAGGATATGAATGAAGGAACTATTGTGAAGATTGGACTGACCTCCCAAAGCATGGGTTACCAGAAGATATTAAAAAAGAGAGCTCCAAAATCAGCAGAGACACAAAATCACTCAAAATTGCTTCCAATTAGTCAATTAAATTACACCAACTCTGGGTAGATACTGTATTAATCCTCACACTGACCCAGGGCAAGATTCATAGTCAGGTTAGTTCATTGGTAAGTACATCAGGGTGGTATGAAATTCTTTGCTGATATGAAGCTTGTGGATTAAATGGTATACACGATAATGGTAAATAACACAACATTGACAAGGATGAGGGAAAATGGGCAGAACAGTGATTTGTAAGGTAGCACTGGGCTATTGTCTCTGTCTAAATTATGGCTCATACATAGCTGTTCCTAAGTTCACAGGGATGGTTTAGAGAACAGAGAGGGAGGTAGGGGTCAGGTTATGGTCTAGGGACAGGAATGTGGTGGGGTTAGAAGTCAAACCTCCGCTCCCACATTCAAAGGCCAGCAATATAGGCAAGAGATGAATGACGTCTGGGATCCAGGCCTCCACTACATGCTCGAAGGCCAGTAACATGGAGAGGTGATGAAGGACATCTGTGAATATCAGGTTGCTAGATCCCAGGATTGAATGTCTGTGTGAGCAGGGGGCAAGAAGAGGCACGAAGAGCAGTCAATCAGTGTGATTGGAGTTTGAGCCTGCAATTTGGGACCCCGACATCCACTAGTTCGGGAATCGATAGTGAAGATCCAAGCATCAAGGTTGGTTGGAAGTCCTGGAATCAAAGCTCGATGGCCAAAACCAGGAAACTGGAGGCTGGAGATTGTGGAATGGAGGTCTGTCCTGGAGTTGGAGGACTGCCTGTGCGACCATAAGACCATAAGATATAGGAGCAGAAGTAGCCCATTAGGCCCATCGAGTCTGCTCTGCCATTCAATCATGGGCTGATCCACTTCATCCAGTCATCCCCACTCCCCTACTTTTACCCCATACCCTTTGATGCCCTGACCAATCAAGAACCTACCTATCTCTACCTTAAATACACCCAATGACTTGGTCTCCACAGCCGCTCATGGCAAGAAATTCCACAGATTTACCACCCTCTGACTAAAGTAATTTCTCCGCATCTCAGTTCTAAACAGACGTTCTTCAATCCTGAAGTTGTGTCCTCTTGTCCTAGAATCCCCTAACATGGGAAATAACTTTTGCCATATCTAATGTGTTCAGGCTCTTTAACATTTGGAATGTTTCTATGAGATCCCCCTCATTCTCCTGAACTCCAGTGAATGCAGCCCAAGAGCTGCCAGATATTCCTCATGCCGTAATCCTCTCATTCCTGGAATCATTCTCGTGAATCTTCTCTGAACCCCCTCAATGTCAGCATACCCTTTCTAAAATAAGGAGCCCAAAACTGCACACAATACTCTAAGTGTGTCTCATGAGTGCCTTACAGACCCTCAACATCACATCCCAGCTTTTATACTCTATACCTCTAGAAATGAATGCCAACATTGCATTCGCCTTCCTGCAGGTTAACCTCTAGGGTATCTTACACAAGGACTCCCAAGTGTCTTTGCATCTCTGGTTTTTGAATTTTCTCCCCATCTAAATAATAATCTTCCTGTTTATTTCTTCCACCAAAGTGTGTAGGTGGATGGGAGGGAGGAACAAAACTTGTTTTTAAAAATTGTATTTATTTTTATTTAGAGGTACAGAACAGTTCCTTCCATCCCAATGAGTCACACTACCCAGCAAACCAACTATTTAATGCTAGGCTAATCACAGGACAATTTACAATGACCAATTAGCCTACTAAATGGTACGTCTTTGGAATGTGGTAGAAAACCAGATCACCAAGTGGAAACCCATGGGTTTGAGGGGAGAATGTACCTCCTCCTAATGGTATCAATGTGAAAATGGCATATCCTGGGTGACGGAGGTCCTTAAAGATGGACGCCCCCTTTCTGAGGCATCGCCTTTTGAAGGTGTGCTGGATACTGTGGAGGCTAGTGCCCATGATGGAGTGACTTGAGTTTACAACTTTCTGCAGCTGATTTTGATCCTGTGCAGTTTCAAACCAGTGATGCAGCCCGTTAGAATGCTCTTCATGGTACATCTGTAGAAATTTGCAAGAGTTTTTTGTGACATACAAATCTCCTCAAGTTCCTAAAGAAATATAGCTGCTGGCATGCCTTCTTTGTGACTGCATTGATATATTGGAAACAAGAGAAAATCTGCAGATGATTGTGATTCAATACACAGGCAGTCCCCGGGTTACGTACGACTTCCGTTCCTGAATCCGTCTTTAAGTCAGATTTGTACAGAAGTCAGAACAAGTACATCTGGTATTATTTAGCATCAGTTAGTCAAATGTTTGTCTTAGTAGATAGTATATATTTTACCTTTCTATGCATATAAAACACTTAAGAAATGTATGTATTCTAGTAATTAAACCACTGGGTTGCTTAGTAATAATTGTAGCTTTCATCGGGGCAGGGCCTTTCACATGCTCCATTATTCTCACTTTATCCGTTATCCTTTAAAATTGTTCCAATTGTTGACCGACTGCAGCAAACTTATAGATGGATATGAACTCCGAACTCCGATGCCCCAAACCATAATAGCATTTTGCTGTTGTCATGTTGTTGCTTGTTGAGTTTTGTGTTGGTCGGTCAAGCATTTTGGCCATGCTATGCTAGCGCCTGAGTGAGTGGCACCAACATCCCTAGGTGTGTTGGTTGTTAATGCAAATGATACATTTCACTGTACAGTATGTTTCCATGTACATGATAAATAAATCTGAATCTGTATCTGAATGGCGCAAAGATTGTAGTGAAGTTTGAAGAAGTGTAAGTTGACAAAGACCTGAGGGAGGGTAGAATTAAGAGTCTGAGGATGTAGTAACTCCATGGAAAGGGGGATGTGAAAGAGGTGACTGGTTTAGAAAACCAATAGTAGTGAGACAAAGCAGTTCTTGTAAGATTCTAAATTAAGATGTGCGTTTCTGACAGGTCCGGGTTAAAGTCAAAGGACAAATGTGATTTAATTATGTCTAGGGACAACTGTGATTTAATTATGTCTGGGTTAAAGTCTGTAAACAAGTGTGATCTAATTATGAATGCAGAAGCCTTGACAAAATTAACTGTTTGTGGAATCATTGAAGTCCTGAGATATGGACTATTGTTTTACAGAAACGTGTAAAAAACAACTCCAAATATGGAATGGGAAAACACTGTGTACCTCCCGAGTCAGGGAGGGGAGGGGTAAGGAAGAAGGATAAAACCTGCTGCCCTGTAAGGTTCAGGGTTCCCTTCTCTGAAGGGGCCCAGCTCTGCAGAACTGTTAATAAACTTTGTTTCCTTGAATTTGTCTTGAAGCCATTATTCGGGAGCGTGGCTCGTTTCTGACAGTTCTTAAGTCTGGATATCCAGGATTTCAAGCTCCTGTATTTTCTCCCAGACAGAAAAGGAAATGGCCAGGGTGGCAGGAATCCTTTGTGATATCATTAGTCTTCCTACATAATTTAGTATACAAAATCAAAAACAGTATAAATGCAAGCAGGATTTTTTCTACCGAAGGAGGCAAATAGAGCTATGTGAATGGTAAGAAGTAGCATAGGCTAGTGGGGCTGAATGGTCGTTTCTATGATGTAAATGTGTATAGACTGGTCAGAAAAAGGAATCAGAATCTTTAAACTTTCAAAGCTTGAACAGTCTGCCTCCAAATCACATACACCTGGGGGTAGCCGATTCATATTTATGAGGCATACTAAATAATATACTGTATTTTTAATTTTTATTTAGAGATACAGTACATCCATTACAATGTGTCTGCTCTTCCCAATTACACCCATGTGACCAATTAACCTACTAACCCGTCTTTAGAATGTGGGAGAAAACCAGAGTGCCAAGAGAAAACCCACCCAGTCACGTGAAGAATGTAAAATCTCCTTACAGACAGCACTGGGAATTGAATCCCCATCTTGCAGCTTGCACTGTAAAGCATTACGTTAATTGTTACGCTACTGTGCTGCTCAGGGAACCTACCTACACAGTTCAGAGAGTATATGCTCCCCTAGTATAGACTCCTGCCCACCATTAACTGCAGGCTTCAGCATGTCCTGAAAGGCTCCCCTTTGGAATCTTGGATCTGCTACCCAGGTGTTAGCTATTGAAAGTCTGTCAGAGGTAAATGATGTATTGCAGTGTGGATTTTTATATACTAGCCTCTCCCAATTTCAGTCCAGCTGATGAGGCCCAAAGGCCAAACCCATGACTGGTGCCCTGGAGTGAAGTCCAAAGTTGATAGCCTAAAGTCAGCAAGTCTGAGAATCAGGAGACAAGGACTAGAAGCCCACAGGTGGCCATTCCCAGAGTTGGTGGCCTAACTGGTTGTGTGAGTGGATGGGTTGGAAGGTGGGAGAGCTGTTACTGTTGTCATTGTTATTGCTGCCTGGGTTGTTATGTGGAACATAGTGGGCATGTTATTTTGGTGTGATGACATTCGCAGTCTGGCACCAGTTGTGTTGGTTGTTAAGGTTGTAAACCTTCAGCCAGAGGGAAGTGAATCTGTGGAATTCATTGCCACAGAAGGCCGAGGAGGCCAAGATATTGGGTATATTTAAAATGGTGGTTGATATGTTCTTGATTGGTAAGGGGGGTCAAAGGTTACGGGGAGAAGGCAGGACAATGGGGTTAAGTGGGATAATACATAATCGATGAGCTTCTCCTGTGTTTTATGGTCTTAACACAAATTACACATTCTACTGTACATTTTGATGCACATGTGATAAATAAAATTGAATCTGAATCAAACCCCTCCCATTCAACACACTGGGTGGTTTTGTCAAGATTCAGCACAAATTAATGCATTGGAACTGTTTTTAAGCCCTCATTCAGTACAACCCTGAGAGCTCAGCAGTAATAAAAAAGGAGAAGGAATTCAGCTCCGCGTGTAGAACAGCTTGTGGTGAATCAGTCAGCTTGCAAAATGGCAAAGAGATTACTCCACTGCAGAAACTACAATTCACTCCAACAGATGGTGAGATTTGGTTTGCAAATTATTTTGGTGATTGTAAGGATTCAATGACTCATTCAGCAATGTAACTACCACAATATTATCACCTTTAAAAAAAAGGAATCTCATTCTGCATGGTGTGCTCTTTATGCCTTAGGTGTAGATTGAAATGTTATAAAATCACAGAATTGTTAAAACATAGAAGGAAGCCAATATGCTTACTAATATATCTCTATCACAGATTCTTTACTCTATGGGGGGGGGGGGGGGGGGGAAGTCATCAGCCCAGCCAGAACAGGACAAAAGATAGTGTCAGAGAGTTATAGAGAACTATAGCACAGGAATGGGCCCTATGGCCCATCTAATCACTGCTGAACTACTATCCTGTCTCGTCCCATTGACCTCACACCTGGACCATAGTCCTCCCTAACCCTTTCATCCACATAAGTATCCAAATTTCTCTTAAATGCTGCAGTTGGACCCATATCCAAAACTTCCACTGGCCTGCTTTCACTACCTCCATATTCTACCCATATTCCTTTAAATATTTAACCTTTTATCTTCTGGTTTCAACCAACCTCAGTGGGAAAAAGCTTGCATTTACCCTATCTATACACCTTATCATTTTGAATATCCCTATGATAATGTTCAAATGTGGGGAGGTATCCCTTGCTGCCCTACTTCCTAGTGAGACAAGAAACTGCTGGAAGAACTCAATATGTCAAGCAGCATCTCTGAAAACAAAGGGATGGTTGATGTTTCAGGTACTGATGCAGGGTCTAAACTGGAATCGTCGACTGTCCTTCACCTCCACAGAGACTGCTTGACTCATTGATATCCACCAGCTGTTCATTTTTTGGTCTTTTATTCCTTCATATGTTTATCAATTGAGAACATCCTGTGATGCTCTGGGGGCAGGCGGTCGACAGCCCACCCCTGCATTTCCAATGACCAGTAGGGTATGAGACTGGTTGGGTTCACTCTCCGGGTCACTGTGTCTGGTCTGTTTTGTATTTATCACAATAAAACCATTGTTGAGTTAACGAGCTTCCTTGTCTGTCATTATGGACCAAATGCTCGCCACATTAGTGTCAGGAATGGGATGCGAGATCTACGACGGCGAATAGAGTGCCTTAATGCTCAGGGAATACACAGGGGACCGAGCAGTATGCCCCCTCTCCCCGCACCCATGGGCGGGCCCGTGAAGACGGGACCCAGAGGGAGGGCCTGGGAAGGACATTGTGCCTTTCCAGGGAGCCCCGAGGGAGCGAGCGTAGCCAGGCTCCCGAACCCGGGGGATAGAGCGGAGCGCATCACTCGCCTCTGTCGCGACCCACATCGGAGCATCCAAGAGGCTGTAGCCATGGGAGGATGGGCACCATAGCAGACGCTGCTGGAGCAAGATGAAGACCAACAGGCTTTAACGATTTGTGCCTCAAGATCTACCCTGAAGCTCCCCAGATATGATGGTACCAGCCCCCTGGAGCCTTAACTGGCGCAAGTCAGACTTCCCGAGTGGGACAACGGGTGGAGCCCCACCGAGAGAGCGGTGCACCTTACCCCGGCACTGGAGGGAGATGCCCCGTGGGCCCTCCTCAAACTAATGCCGGCGGAGCAGCGTGGCTACAGGGCCTTAGTAGTGGCGTTTCGAGCAGAGGCTGTGGGCAGAAGCAATAAGGGAAGAACTGTGCAGCAGAAGGCGTCGTATGGGAGAAATCCTGGGGACATTAGCAGCGGATCTCCGCCACTGTGCTCAGCATGGCCACCCCGAGTTCCCTCCCATGGCCAGGAAGAGCTTGCCCTTCACGCTTTTGTAAAGGCACTGACGCCGGAGCGCTTTCGGCAGCATGTCCGCCTGACATCACCATCATCGCTGGCCGAGGCGGAGAGGACAGAAGCAATTTTAGCCCCTCAAGGTGTTCCAGCATTGCCCCGCACACTGTGAGTCCGGGCCTGTGTCACTGAGGGTGAGGAGTAAACTGACCCGTGAGACGGATCCAACCAGTGCCGCGAGTCCAGGCCTGTGTCACCGAGGGTGAGGAGTAAACCGACCCATGAGTCCGGGCCTGTGTCACCGAGGGTGAGGAGTAAACTGACCCGTGAAACAGGTCCAACCAGCGCCGCGAGTCCGGGCCTGTGTCACCGAGGGTGAGGAGTAAACTGACCCGTGAGTCCGGGCCTGTGTCACCGAGGGCGAGGAGTAAACTGACCCGTGAGACGGGTCCGACCCGCGCTGCGAGTCCGGGCCTGTGTCACCGAGGGTGAGGAGTAAACTGACCCGTGAGTCCGGGCCTGTGTCACCGAGGGTGAGGAGTAAACTGACCCGTGAGTCCGAGCCTGTGTCACCGAGGGTGAGGAGTAAACTGACCCGTGAGTCCGGGCCTGTGTCACCGAGGGCGAGGAGTAAACTGACCCGTGAGTCCGGGCCTGTGTCACCGAGGGTGAGGAGTAAACCGACCCGTGAGTCCGGGCCTGTGTCACCGAGGGTGAGGAGTAAACTGACCCGCCGTGAGTCCGGGCCTGTGTCACCGAGGGTGAGGAGTAAACTGACCCGCCGTGAGTCCGGGCCTGTGTCACCGAGGGTGAGGAGTAAACTGACCCGCCGTGAGTCCGGGCCTGTGTCACCGAGGGTGAGGAGTAAACTGACCCGTGAGTCCGGGCCTGTGTCACCGAGGGTGAGGAGTAAACTGACCCGTGAGTCCGGGCCTGTGTCACCGAGGGTCAGGAGTAAACTGACCCATGAGACGGGTCCAACCAGCGCCGCGCCGACGGGCCGACGGCCACGAAACGATCTCTGCCACCGGTGAGGTGAGGCAGGCCATTTGACCCGGGACTTCCCCGCACTGGCACCACGCCACGGCCCAGCGCAGTCATCGGGAAATGCTGAGCGGGCAGCACCGCCCGAATCCTCCAGCAGAATCCGTCCGGTGTCACCCCTCCGGTGGGCAGTTTGGGGGAAGAGCGAGGTTTATATGTGGACTGTGTGGTGGGGGGCATCAGATGCCGGGCGTTGGTGGACACGGGGTTAACCATCACTATCATCCGTCCCGGTGTCCTCCCCAACACGGACCAGCATCCCCGCCTGGGTGGACAACGACTGCGGCCCAGCTGGCGACGGTCACCGGTGACTGTGCGGCGATGCGAGGGAAGAGGAGGCTGCGCATCGCAGTGGGGAAACACGGTGGAGCACGAGGTGTGTCTCGCCGACATCCGAGAGTCCTGCATCCTTGGCCTGGACCTGCTGCCCCGCTGGAGGACCCGTGTGGATGTGTCGGGGGCAACACTCTACCTCGGTGCCGAAGCCGTGGCTCTCCGGCAGGGCAGCTCCAGGAAGCGGTCCCAGCGGGGGCAGCCAGCACCACCGGTTTCACAGCGGCCCGGGGCAGTGCAGCACACCCGGCAGCGGCCCAGCACAACACAGCATGTATCAGAAGTGGCTGGGCCGCCAGCCTGGGGTGCCACTGTGGCAGTACATGGTGGGGACCCCAGTGTGTGTCCACTGCCCTTCCCAGAAGGAGTGACTGTCCCCCAGTCTTGGAAGCCACTGGAAGGGGCTGGGAGAGGTGCTCGACTGCATCGCCAATGTTATATATCGGGTGCAGTTGCCTGAGCGGGGGAAAACAGATACATTGCACCGGGACCGGCTGGCACCGTGTCATACCTTGGCCACCACTGACCCAGCGACGCTGAAGGAAGGGAGTGAAGCTTCGGGTGCCCTGCCTCTTGCCTCACACAAACAAGCGACAGTGGCGATGCCCACTGGGACTTTTGGGCTTTCTTATGGACTTTGGGGTTGCCGGAGATAGCTGACCCCTCGGGTGGGGGTAGTGTGACGCTCTGGGGGAGCCCACCCCTGCATTTCTAATGACCAGTACCGTTTATTGTTCATGTGTTAAAATGCTTTTGTGGGATTATAGTGGGAAGTTCCAGTTCATTTACTGTTATATTTTAGCTTGGGTTATAGAGGTATTCGTTTGTGTATTTGTGGGTCACCCTGACTGTAACCGGGGTGTGTGATGGTCACCTCCCCCGTCTGTATGAGACTGGTTGGGTTCACTCTCTGGGTCATGGTGCCCGGTCTGTTTTGTGTTTATCACAATAAAATGGTTGTTGAATTGTCGGATTCTAATGAGCTTCCTTATCTGTCATTATGGACCAAATGTTCACCACAATCCATTGAAGGTTGTCACCAATGATCAGTTTCCTCTCCAACTTATAATTATGTAGTCATTCAGCAGCATTGGTTGGGCGTCTGTTTAATTATTAACAGACATGGGCATCAGCGTCATATGGGATTTACAGTGTGAAATGTCTACCATAAGCCTACATGTAGACCCACTAAATCTCTAAGCTTGGAATATTTAGCACCTGATTGATTCCATACGAGGCAGTGATTCCGCTAGTCAGAATGCTCTCCACTGTACACCAGTAGAATTTTGGAAGAGCATTTGGTGATTTTATATATAGCAGGAGTTTGGAGTGGTGTGGGAGAATGGGTCAGCCATGATGAAATGGCGGAGCCAAATGGCCTAATTCTGCTCCTATATCTTATGGTCCTATAGTCTTATGGTATATCAAATCTGTCAGATTCTAATGAAGCAGAGCTGCTGGTGTGCCGCCTTAATGATTATGTCAATGTGTTGGGCCCAAGATTAATCTTCTGAGGTGTTGATATCTAAGAACATCCCTGACGTATATATTGCTGCTGTCTAAGTGCCCTGGTGCTGAGTGGAGAGCTGCTGTAGACCTATTGGATCAGGTCCGTGTCCTTGTTTAGGCACGAGTTAATTCTCACCAAGACCAACCTCTCAAAGCATGCCATCACAGTAGATGTGAGCGCTACTGGGTGATAGTCATTGAGACAATTCATCCTGCTTTTCTTGGGCACTGGTATGATGACTGCCCTTTTGAAGCAGCTGGGCACCTCAGACTACAGCAGCAGCAACGAGATGTTGAAGATGTCGTTGAGCTCTCTAGTGCACTCTGGAAAAAGTGAATCCAACAATAAAAAAATAGATATTTATCCATTGGCCTTTAATGCAATAAAATGCCTCATAGGCATCATAGATGTTCAAAGTAACTCTTATTATTAAAGTTCATCCAGTATATGTCACTATATTCAATCCTGAGATTCAATTTCTCATGAGCATACTCAATAAATCCTTAGAATAATAACTATAGCAGAATCAATGAAAGACTGCCAAACTAGGGCATTCAACCAGAGTGCAGAAGACAACAAACTGCAAATGCAAAAAGAAGAAACAATAATATAAATAAATAATCAATATCATGTTTGTTAATAATTAATGTCCTTAACAGTGAGGCCATTGATTGTGGGAACATTTCAATGATAGTGCAAATGAAGTTGAGTGAAGTTATCTCCATTGTTCAAGAGCCTGATATTTGAGGGGTAGTAACTGTTTCTAAACCTGGTGGTGTGAGTCCTGAGGCTCCTCTACCTTCTTCTTGATTGAATCAGTGAGAAGAGAGCATGTCCTTGCTGGTGGGGGGCACTGATGAAGGATGCTGCTTTCCAATGACAACATTTCATGTAGATCTGCTCAATTGTTGGGAGAATTTAACCCGTGATGGACTGGGGTGTATCCACTACATTTTGTAGTATTTTCTGTTAAAGGACATGAGTGTTTCCATACCAAGGCTGTGATGCAGTCAGTCAATATACTGTCCACTACACATCTATAGAAACACACAAAATGCTGGAAGAGTTCAGCAGGACAGGTGAAGAAAAGATGAGGAGTAGAGTTAAAAGGTGATGAGAGGGGAGAGAGAAACACAAGATGATAAGTGAAACTGGAAGGGGAAGGGGTGAAGTAAAGAGCTGGGAAGTTGATTGGTGAAAGACACTGGGCTGGGGAAAGCAGAATCCAATAGGAGAGGACAGAGGGCCATGGAATAAAGAAAAGGGGGAGGAGAACCAGAGGGAAGTGATGGACAGTCGAGGAGATAAGATGAGAGAAAGAAAAGGGGGTGGGGAGTGGTGAAGGGAGGCATTAATGGAAGTTTGGGAAATTGATGTTCATGCCATTAGGTTGGTGGCTATGCAGAAAGAATGTAATTTCATTCTTCTGCTCCTTCCTGGCACCCTTGTAATTTTCTAGAGCTTTAACAGTACTGAATTTCTTGAACCTGCAAGCTTGTCTTTTGTTCTTAACTAGATTTTCTACATCCATTGTATACTATGGTTCTTTGACCCTACCATCCTTTCCCTGCCTCAGTGGAACATACCCATGCATTCTACTTAATCACGGTTTAAAAGTTAGCTCTCACATCAACTCAATTTGGTTCAATAGGGTTTTGACATCTCAAAAGGGAATTCAATAAAAGATCAACAGGGGATATGAATATTTCCTTAATCACTTACATTTATCTGTCTGAATTCTATTTTACTGACCATAGTTAATCTGCAGTTCAACACACATTCATCACACTTCGATTTTAACGTTATGCAACCAAGAAGACGTTTTTGTTCCTTAGGAGAGGCCTATCTTTGAGGTCAAGTAATCACTCTCTTCATTCAGATATGGCATAAATAGACTGATTTATTTTGCAAGGCAGTAGGATGTGGCTGGTGAAAACTGTTCTTGCCTAATGCTACAATGCCTCCTGCCTGATGGAAGGGGATCAAAGAGACTTGTGGAATAGATGGGAGGGATCCTTGATAGTGCTAAGGGCCCTGTGTATGCCGTGCTCCTGATAAATATCTTGGTTTGCTGGACGATCCTCTCTCAACAGTCCTAACAATCCTTTGTTGGGTCTTGCAGTCAGATTCCTTGCAATTCCCATACCAGATGGTGATACAGCTGTTCAGGACACTCTCACTATTACTCCTGTAAAAAAATGGTTAGAATGGTGTGGGTGGGGTGGTGACCGGCTTGCCGCAATCTCCTCAGCAAGTGGAGATGCAGCTGTGTTTTCTTGACTAGAGGTGATGTTGAGGCATCAGGTGGGAGTCTATTAGGTGCACTCCAGAAACTTGGTGCTCCTAACTCTCTCTAAGGAGGAGCTTTTTTATGTGCAGTGAAGAGTAATCAGTTGGACATTCCTGAAGTCCACAATCATTTCTTTAATGTTGAGACTCAAGTTGTTATGTTTGCACCATTGTACCAGGCACTCTGCCTGTTGTGTGTTTGTCTTCTCATCATCGTTATTGTTGAGGCAACCACTGTTGTATGATCAGCAAACCTGATGATTTTGTTTGACCAGGAGTTAGCAGCACAGTCATAGATCAGCAGCAACCCTGGGGAGTGCCAGCGATCAGCATGATGGAGCTAGTGATTTTTGCCGACAACATAGACTGACTGTCTTCATGTCTAGAAATCCAGGATCCAGTTACAGAGAGAGTCACGAGGACGGTTTGCCCACCTGCATCTGAAGAATGATCACATTAAACACTGAGCACAGTCAATAACCAGCATCCTGGCAAATGAGGCGCCATCTTCCAAGTGGGACAGGACGAAGAAGAGGGCAGAGGCTATGGCATTGTCAGTGGACCGTTTCTTCTTGCTTCTTACATGTGTACGCTCAATCGCATCAGTTAGGCCAAGAATACAAATACTGGCCCCTCAGGAGCTCAAGTGTGTTGCAGATAGTAATAATCGTTTTTTAAATTTGCAGCTGTGAGGAGTTTATGAAGTCCTGATTATTGTATAGTGTATTGCTGCTTTGTTTCATTCATTGAATAAAATTGTGTTTAAAAAATGCATATTACATTTGTGATCATTGTCTCAGTGATGTTTTGGACTAGATGCGTCTGTTGAACCCTCAGCATTACCTCATGGCCCCTAACTAATGGAGCCCAATAGACTATATGCAACACGAGTGAATCTGCAGATGCTGAAAATAAATAAAAACACAAAATGCTGGCGGAACTCAGCAGGCCAGACAGCATCTATGGGAGGAGGTAGTGACGACGTTTCGGGCCGAAACCCTTCATCAGGAGTGAATAGACCATATGTCTTCTTAACCAACCTATCAACTTGTGAGTGTGACAACTTTGAGGGATACATGGAAATAGACCCCAAGATCCCTCCATTCCGCCACACTGCTAAGAATTCTGCCACTAGCCTTGTATTCTGCCTTCACATTCAAACTTCCAAAGCGAATCACTTTTCACTTTAATGGTCTGAATTCCATGTGCCATTTCTAAATTTCAAAGTTCAAAGTGAATTTTATTATCAAATTACATATATGTCATTAAATACAACCAGGAGATTCATTTTATTATGGACATACCCAATAAATCTATAGATTAATAACCATAATAAAATTCAACTAGGGCATTCAACTAGAGTGCAGAAGACAGCAAACTTAAAGTGTGCAAACTTAAAGCACACGGTATTGGGGGTATGGTATTGATGTGGATAGAGAATTGGTTAGCAGACAGGAAGCAAAGAGTGGGAGTAAACGGGACCTTTTCAAAATGGCAGGCAGTGACTAGTGGGGTACCGCAAGGCTCAGTGCTGGGACCCCAGTTGTTTATAATATATATTAATGATTTAGACGAGGGAATTAAATGCAGCATCTCCAAGTTTGCGGATGACACGAAGCTGGGCGGCGGTGTTAGCTGTGAGGAGGATGCTAAGAGGATGCAGGGTGACTTGGATGGGTTAGGTGAGTGGGCAAATTCATGGCAGATGCAATTTAATGTGGATAAATGTGAGGTTATCCATTTTGGTTGCAAGAACAGGAAAACAGATTATTATCTGAACGATGGCCGATTAGGAAAAGGGGAGATGCAACGAGACCTGGGTGTCATTGTACACCAGTCATTGAAGATGGGCATGCAGGTACAGCAGGCGGTGAAAAAGGCAAATGGTATGTTGGCATTCATAGCAAAAGGATTTGAGTACAGAAGCAGGGAGGTTCTACTGCAGTCATACAAGGCCTTGGTGAGACCGCACCTAGAATATTGTGTACAGTTTTGGTCCCCTAATCTGAGGAAAAACATTCTTGCTATAGAGGGAGTACAGAGAAGGTTCACCAGATTGATTCCTGGGATGGCAGGACTTTCATATGAAGAAAGACTGGATCGACTAGGCTTATACTCACTGGAATTTAGAAGATTGAGGGGGGATCTTATTGAAATGTATAAAATTCTAAAGGGATTGGACAGGCTAGATGCAGGAAGATTGTTTTCGGTGCTGGGGAAGTCCAGAATGAGGGGTCACAGTTTAATGATAAAGGGGAAGCCTTTTAGGACCGAGATGAGGAAAAACTTCTTCACACAGAGAGTGGTGAATCTGTGGAATTCTCTGCCACAGGAAACAGTTGAGGCCGGTTCATTGGCTATATTTAGATATAAGTTAGATATGGCCCTTGTGGCTAAAGGGATCAGGGGGTATGGAGGGAAAGCAGGTACAGGGTTCTGAGTTGGATGATCAGCCATGATCATACTGAATAGCGGTGCAGGCTCGAAGGGCCAAATGGCCTACTCCTGCACCTATTTTCTATGTTTCTAAACTGTAAATACAAAATGAAGTAATAAATAAATAAATAAACAGATAAATAAATAGATAAATAAATAAATAAGCAAGCAAGCAATAAATATCGAGAACATGAGATGAAGAATCCTTGAAAGCAAGGACATTGATTGTGGAATGTTTCAATGATGGGGCAAGTGAAGTTATCCCCTTTGGTTCAAGAGTCTGGCAGTAGTGAGAAAACAGCATGTCCTGGGTGGTAGGGATCCCTGATAATGGATGTTGTTCCCCGGTGACAGTATTTTGTGTAGATGTGCTCAATGGTGGGTAGGGCTTTCCACTACTTTTGGGCCGTATCCACTACTTTTTGTGGGATTTTCCATTCAAGAGCATTGGTTGTTCCATACCAGCTTGTGATGCAGCCAGTCAATATACTCCCCACTACACATCTATAGAAGTTTGTCAAAGTTTTAGATATAATGCTGAATCTTCACAAACTCAGAAGGAAGTAGAGGCACTGCTGTGTTTTCTTTGTAATTACAATTATGCACTTGGCCCAGCACAGGTCTTCTGAAACAATAACACCAAGAAATTTAAAGATGCCAAACCTCTCCACTTCTGATTCTGTAATCAGCTCCTTGGTCATGCTGACATTGAGGTCGTTGCTATGACACCACTCAGTCAGATTTTCAGTCTCACTACTATATGTTGATTCATCACCACCTTTGCTTTGGCCTATGACAGTGATGTCATCAGCAAACTTGAGAATGGGATTGGAGATGAGCTTAGCCACAGAGTCATAAATGCAAAGCAAGTAGAGCAGGGAACTAAGTACACAGCCTTTTGGTGCATCTGTGCTGATGGAGATCATGGAGGAGATGTTGTTGCCAATTCAAACTGACTGGGGTCTGCAAGTGAGGAGCTGTGGTTAATAAGGTGCATCCTGATATATGCATCTTTGCTGTTCAGATGTTCCATGGTTGAGTGAAGAACCAATGAGATAGCATCTGCTGTGGAATTGTTGCTCTGGTCGGCAATTCTCAACCCTGTTCTTCATCCTGACACTGTTCCATTGTAAGCAATTACAACTATCTACACTTTCCACAACATCACCAACCTTTATGTCATCTTCAGACTTACTAATGAAGCCTTCCACTTTCTCATCCGTCATTTATAAAGAATAGAATTCCCAGAATAGAACCCTGTGGAACACCACTGGTCACTGACCTCCAGGCAGAAAATGTTCCATCTACAACCACACTCTCCCATGGGCAAGCCAATTCTGTATGCACACAGCCATGTTTCCCTGGATCCCATGCCATTTTTAACTCTCATTTGCAGCCTTCTTCCATGTACTATGCACATTGACAAAGTTGTTGAGTTTTTTACAGGCAAAAGGAATAAATCCTTTGCAGTACAGTCATGCTTTCCATTCTACTGACAATGACACAGCTAATTGTTGGTCCATGGAATAAACCTAGTTGGAGTCAATTCCTTCATTCCTCATGGTTAGTATGCTTTATATTCCTTTGGTAATATGGATGCCTGATAAATGAAATTCCATGAGAGTGAGTCATCTGGACTGTTGCTACCAAATGGTCCGAAAGAATGGGCCACAGAGTGGTGCAGCTAGTAGAACTTCTGTCTCACAACTTAAGCAGCCCTAGTTCAATTTTGACCTCAGTTGCTGTCAAATTGTGACTGCAGGAACTACTGAATTACCACCAATGCATTGAAATTTGTCAAGTGGATACGATTTCGGTGGTCCATTATCTACATGGTATAGGGGCATAGAGTTCTGGTTTAAGATTATACTGGCGAAGCACAGTGGCGATTTGCTGGTTGCAAGCAAAGCAAACAAAACTAAAAATTACTGTATTAATCACTCTTTTTCTTGGATATGATTACTGTAGTCAATAGCCTGAAACTTCTCTTTTGGAGTGGAGCTTTTGAACTGCCTGTATGACCTGGAATTTTTGTGGAGTGAACTGAAGTGTCAAAGTGCAGGGCAGTTGCAGTGTGGTGTGTACGACTGAATGAAAATGGCAGGTTCCAAGCCCGAGAGTGGGGAATGAGCCAATGTTTGGCCATAGCTGCAGTGGACTTGGAGGGGATTTGATGCAGCAGAACCATGGCAAGATGACTGGTGGTGAGGCAGAGCCTAGACAAACAGATGTGAGGTAGAGTCAAGGTGGCAGGGCCTAAGTCTGGGCCCAAGAGCAAGGGCAGACCCAAGGTTTGACCGATTTGGAAAGGTCAGCTATGGGCCAAATTGAGGTGGCAGGGCCTGGGCCCAAGAGCATATTAAAGTGGCAGGGCCCAGATCCAAGAGTGAGGAACAAACCCAGTTTTGGCCAATTTAAGCACTGTGCCAGTTTGATAAGGTCAGGCTGTCAGGCCTGGAGAAGAGGAACAAGCCAGTGTCCAGCTCAATGCTCCATGAGGTTTACTCATCTCTGCGCTGATCTGAGCCTGTGGCCTGCAACTAATGGGCTCCTGAATCAGCTGCACTGATGACTGGCTTCATGGCTGTGGACCCACTTTCATGGACTTCAGTTCTGAATGTTATTGCTTACTGTTATTATTATACATATTTTGATTATAAATGCACTTTGTACTTTGTACAGTTTAAGAGTCAGGAAGTTATGTTACAGTATTGTGTACAGTTCTGATTGCACCCTCCACCCCCCCCCCCCCCCCACTACAGGAAGGATGTAGAGGCTTTGGAGAGGATGCAGAAGAAGTTAACCAGAATTAGATGGTATTAGCTATAAGAAGGGATTGGACAAACTTACGTTGTTTTTCTGGAGCGATGGATGCCGTAAAGAACTTCCTCCTGACATCTTGCCATCACAGATGAGGTGAGAAATACTACACTTGACATTAAGGTATGTAACATAATATGAAACATGGATAGTAACATAATGAAGCGCTGGTAAAGCTGATCTCAATGGACATAAAGAGGGAAACAATCCAATAGTTGATTGTCACACTCAGCCCAAAAGAAGATATTGGAGTTGGTTTATTATTGACACATGAACCAAATGCAATGAAACACTTGTGCTGTATTCTCGTTATACAGGTCAAATTATTACCCATTGCATTGAGGTAGAACAAGGTAAAAACAATGCGATATAAAGTGTAACAGCCACAGAAAAAGTGCAGTTGCACGTATTCAATAAGATCCAAGATCATAACGATAAGGTCAATAATCCATCTTATCATATCAGGGAACCATTTAATATTCTTATTATTTCATTTATTCATTATGCAATGATGAGAACCATTCTAATCATCCTCTGTCTGGACTGGTCTGTGGGTACACAGATGGATGGAGAGGTCAGCTCATGCTCGAAAAGTTCTGTGCAGTGTAGACAAAATATGGCAGGCACATTGAATAGGGGGTCGTTAAAATTAAGAATGAGTGGGAAAGAGAACTTCAGATATCTTTACAGAGAAATGGGAGAAAATTCTTCAACTAGTTAATACTTCTTCAATGTGTGCCAGACACGCTTTGATAAGGTGGTTCATAGAGCTCAATGGGCTTATAGTTAGCTCGTTTTTATTGCCATATAAATCCTGTTTGTGATAGCTGTATTTCTGAAGTAGCTTCCTTGACACATATGTTCTGGTCTTTCCCTCTCCTAGGAAAATATTGGAAAGATATTTTTGATATTATTTCAGTAGTTCTGCGTGTTGATTTACAACCTCATCCTATTACTGCAACCTTTGGATTACCAGTGATAGACTCCAGTCATTTATCCTCATCAGCTTGTCGTTTAATTGCATTTGTTACATTCATAGTCAGAAGATCCATTTTACTTAAATGGAAAGATTCCAATCCCCCTACCACATTTCAATGGTTTTCCCAAACGATAGCATGTTTAAACTTGGAAAAAATTAGGAGCGGTACAATGGATCCTTCGGTTAAATTTGAAGAAACTTGGAGGCCATTTATTCAATATTTTCATATGATGTAAGTTGACCCTTTCTGAATCCTTTTTTAGTAATTTTTTTGCTCAGGTATTGAGGAGCGGAGTTAACAACAAATTATAACTTTAGCTGATGAAATATGGCAGCCCAATCTTTGTTTTTTTAAAGTTTAGGGGTATTTTTTTCTCTCTTTATAAAATATCATTTTCATGGTTAGTTACTAAGAGATTGGGAGGCTAAACTACATTTTTTACTTGGAATCTGTGTTTGTATATGTTAACGGTTATTAATGTAATCCCGATCTCTTTGTATCATTATCATTATTGTTATGTTTACTAATTTGAAACTTAATAAAAAGATTGAAAAAGAAAGAAAGAATTGGGGGTCGCTGGCTTGGGCTTTCATGGTCACCCTACATATATCTGCTGCAATTGTCCCTTCTACCACCTGTGTCACTGCACCCTTATGGAGGGAGGAGTGCCACTCAGCCCAATCCTGGGTGACATATTCCAATAAGGCTGGATTTTCAGGGTGTCTTTATAGTGTTCCTTTGGCCTCCATGGGAACATTTTCCTTTCTGTAATTTGCTGTAAAGGAGTCTCTTAGGTGGCTGATGATCTGGCATATGAGCTATGTGACTTCCCCTGCATCAGGCCCACCTTGGTAAGTACCTCCGTGTCAGAGATTCTGTCTTGCTACTTGATTTTGAGGAGTTTTCTGAGGCTGACTGCGTGGAAATGGTTCCGTTTCCTGGCATGCCATTGGTACATTATCCATGTTTCAAAGGGGTAAAGCAGAGTGGGCAGTACCATGGCCCTATACACCTTCAGCTTCATCTGTAGACTTGTGCCTCTTCTGTTCCAGATGTTGGTATTAAGTCTGCCAAAGGCTACAATTGTTTTGATGATCCTGGTGATTACTTCATCATCAATGAAGATATTCTGGGCAGAGTTCTGCCAAGATACATAAATCTGCTCATTGCGTTGAGCCTTTGACCATTGGTTGTGATGCTTGTATCAACGTAAGCTCTATTGAATCCTGCATCTGGTGTAGTTTGTGTTGTACAGTCCTTCGTATGTTATTGAAGGCATCCTACTTTGAGATGGACATAAGGTCACTGAAGAAAGCTCCTGGAAACAATGTTTCTCATCCAGCACTTGTTTGATATTGACACAGTTTTCATCAAACCAGTCATTGTGCTTTCTGGTAGCAAAACCCTGAATCAGATGTTCAGGTGTCTTGGGGATTTCTTTAATTGTCGGTGTCTCTTGGGTTGGATGTGGACGTTCAGTTTAGAAATGATGAGATGATGGTCTGTCCATTATTCAGCATCGCACATAGATTTTGTCAGCCCTTACATCCTGTCTGTCTCTCTTCCTGATGATGATGATGTAGTCAATTAGATGCCAGTGCTTACGCAGGACTGAATCTATGGAGCTCTGTTTTGGTGTAAAGGCGGAAGATGGTGCTGTTGATCAATAATTCATTTTCAATCTTTTTTATTGATTTTTCAACAAAAAAAATGCAAACCAGAGAAGTTATAGCAAACACATAATACAAAAAATGTAGAAACAACAAAAGAATATATGCTGTCAAAGTCAAATAAATATAATATTGAGCTATTGTGTATAAACAAGAAACCACAACTCCTCTTGGCAAATCACAGAAAAAAGATTGGAAATTTTTATAGTAAAAAAACCACTAAACTAACCTAAAACAAAAAAAAAGATTGGGCTGTCCATTTGAGGATAAAATTAGAAAAAAAGAAGAAAACATCCTTCGAGTCATCTCTGAACCTTCCTGGTAAGGAGGAACAAAAAGGTAAAAAAGAGGAAAAAAAATATTTCCTTAAAAAAATAAAAAAAGAGGAAAAAAAATGAAAATATTGAATAAAAGGTCGCCAGATTTGCTCAAAGTTAAAAGATGTGTCAAACGTCCGGCTTCTAATTTTCTCCAAACTTAAACAGGACATAATGGAGGAGAGCCAATTAAAAAATTAGGTGGATTAAAATCTTTCCAGTGTAACAAGAAAGCTCTCCTAGCCAGTAAAGTATAATTCATGGTTAGCACTTGTCTGGAGTGGTAGATGATAGTAACTGTTTCAGCAGCCAACACCATATTTCTCAACGACCTCATCCCAGAAGGTGTTCTCAGACCCTACTCTTGCGTTGAAGTTAGCAAAGATGATGAGTTTGTCTGCTTCGGGAACAGTGGCAATAACTGAGTGCTGTTCTTCATAGAACTTCAGCGGTTTGAACGGGGTACGACTGCGCAAACGCCTGGCGGTTAGCCAGTGAGAATTATTTAAAAAGAAAACAGGTTTGTACAGAGATAACAGAGTAGGAAGGTTTTGGCTCAAGGGAGCTTCAGCGAGAAAGAGTCAAGGCGAGGTAGGTTATCTGTGTAGAATGCAGAGAGAATGTATGTGTGTGAGGCCAGTTTTCTGTGCTTGTTGTCAGGTGTGGGAGTTCCTGGAGACTCCCAGCCTCCCGGACAGCCACGTCTGCACCAGGTGCATCGAGCTGCAGCTCCTTAGGGACTGCGTTAGGGAACTGGAGATGCAGCTCGATGACCTTCGTCTGCTAACGGAGAGTGAGGAGTTGATAGAGAGGAGCTACAGGCAGGTAATCACTCTGGGGCCTGGGGAGACAGATAATTGGGTAACAGTCAGGAGAGGGAAGGGCAAGAGGCAGATGCTGGAGAGTACCCCAGTGGCTGTACCCCTTAACAATAAGTACTCCTGTTTGAGTACTGTTGGGGGGGGGTGGGGGGAAGCAACAGTAGCCGGGCCTCTGGCACAGAGTTGACCCTGTAGTTCAGGTGGGTAGGGAAAGGAAGAGGAAGGCAGTAGTGATTGGGGACTCTATCTTAGACATCATCTTCATCAACTTCCACAAACCCTTAGCCAAACTCCTTACTTTATTCACCGCGATTGAAACACTTTATTATGTCTAGTTTTACGCTAAGTGTAACACCCTTACGAGCTCTTTTAGGCTTTTCCGATAGCTTAGAACTCACCTTGCTAACAGATGCACAAAATAAATCGACATAAAGCACAGAAGCTCACAGACACATGTTTAAGCACGTGTCTGACACCTCCTGAGTGCAAGGGGTATAGATGGGGCTGAATTTGTCAGGTGTGTTCAAGAAGGATTCCCGACACAGTATGTGGACCGGCTGATGAGAGGAGAGGCTATACTGGATCTAGTTCTGTGTAATGAACCTGGTCAGGTGACAGACCTCTTGGTGGGGGAGCAATTTGGTGAGAGTGACCACAATTCCCTCAACTCCCTTAGCTTCAGCATAGCTATGGAAAGGGATAAAATCAGACGAAATGGTGAAGTGCTTAACTAGGGAAGGGCTAACTTTGAAGGGATGAGGCAAGAACTAGCGGGAGTAAATTGGAAGCAGATGTTCAAAGGGGAAAGCACAGAAGTAATGTGGGAGAAGTTTAGGGACCACTTGAGCTGGATTCAGGATAGATTTGTCCCGCTGAGGCAAGGAAAAAATGGTAGGAAAAGAGAACTGTGGTTGACGAAACACGTGAGGCAACTCGTCAAGAGGAAAAGGGAAGCATATGTTAAATATAAGAAGCAGGAAGTAGGAGGGGCTCATGAGAAATATAGGGTAGCCAGGAAGGAGCTAAAGAAAGGACTTAGGAGAGCTCGAAGAGGGCATGAGAAGGCCTTGGCATGTAGGATTAAGGAGAACCCCAAGGTGTTCTAAGCGTATGTGAAGAATAGGAGGATGACGAGAACGAAGGTGGGACCACTAAAAGATAAAGAGGGCAACATGTGCCTGGAGGCGGAGGAGGCTGGGGAGGTCCTAAATAAATACTTTGCTTCAGTATTCACAAGTGAAAAGGATCTTGATCAGGATGAGCTCGAAGTAGAGTGGGCCTGTGTGCTGGACAATGTGGAGATTAAGGAAGAAGAAGTGCTGGATCTTCTTAAAAACATTAAGATTGATAAATACCCAGGGCCGGATATGATACACCCCAGGTTGTTGTGGGAATTGAGAGAAGAGATCGCAGGAGCATTGGCCATGATCTTTGAATCCTCTTTGGCTGCAGGGGAAGTGCCGGAGGACTGGAGAATGGCAAATGTAGTTCCCTTGCTTAAAAAAGGTAATAGGGAGAAACCTGGGAACTATAGACCGGTGAGTCTTATGTCAGTGGTATGCAAACTACTGGAAAGGATTCTTAAGGATAGGATCTACGAGCATTTGGAGAAGTACAGTCTAATCATGGATAGTCAACATGGCTTTGTGAAGGGAAGATCATGCCTCACGAACCTGATTGAGTTTTTTGAAGAGGTAACAAAAGAAATTGATGAGGGTAGGGCAGTGGATGTGGTCTACATGGACCTTAGCAAAGCATTTAACAAGGTCCCTCATGAGAGACTCATCCAGAAAGTCATGAGGCATGGGATAAGTGGAACCTTGGCTGTTTGGATAAAAAATTGGCTTAAAGGAAGAAAGCAGAGGGTAGTTGTGGAAGGAAAGTATTCTGCCTGGAGGTTGGTGACTAGTGGAGTGCCGCAGGGATCTGTCCTGGGACCCCTACTATTTGTGATTTTTATAAATGATCTGGATGTAGAGGCGGAAGGATGGGTGAGTAAGTTTGCAGATGACACGAAGATTGGAGTAGTAGTGGATGGAGCTGCAGGTGGTCGAAGGTTACAAGAGGATATAGACAGGCTGCAGAGTTGGGCAGAGAAATGGCAGATGGAGTTCAATCCAGACAAGTGTGAGGTGATGCATTTTGGAAGGACAAACCAGAAGACTGAGTACAGGATTAATGGTCAGTTACTTAAGAATGTGGATGAACAAAGGGACCTTGGGGTTCAAATCCATACATCCCTCAAGGTCGCTGCACAAGTTGATAGGGTAGCTAAGAAGGCCTATGGGATGCTAGGCTTTATTAACAGCGGGATTGAGTTCAAGAGTAGAGAGGTCATGTTGCAACTCTACAAATCTCTGGTGAGACCGCACTTAGAGTATTGTGTTCAATTCTGGTGACCTCATTATAGGAAGGATGTGGAAGCTATGGAGAGGGTGCAGAGGAGATTTACCAGGATGTTGCCTGGTTTGGAGAACAAGTCATATGAAGCAAGGTTAGCAGAGCTGGGACTTTTCTCTTTGGAACGTAGAAGAATGAGAGGGGACTTGATTGAGGTCTACAAGATTATGACAGGCATAGATAGGGTGGATAGTCAGTACCTGTTTCCCAGGGCACCAATAGCAAACACCAGAGGGTATATGTACAAAATTAAGGGAGGGAAGTTTAGGGGAGACATCAGGGGTAAGTTTTTTTTACACAGAGGGTTGTGAGTGCCTGGAATGACTTGCCAGGGATGGTGGTGGAGGCTAAAACATTAGGGGTATTTAGGAGCCTCTTGGACAGGCAAATGGATGAAAGAAAAACGGAAGGTTTTGTGGTAGTGTGGGTTTAGTACTTTTTTTTAAGGATTATAGGGGTCAGCACAACATGGAGGGCTGAAGGGCCTGTACTGTGCTGTAGTGTCCTATGGTTCTATGGTTCTAAGCAATGCCGGCTAGAATGAGGTTCCGGGGGAGGAACTTGGCTCCTCAGGGCGTGCGCTGCCTTTTTTCGTAACAGTGAAAACACCTTCTGTTAGTGAAAACAGGTAACTAATGTAGGTCTTTCATAACAGTGACGTGTCGTAAAGCGAACGTTCAAAAAAAACGGGGGACATCTGTAAACCGGATGAGCTTAGAGCGTGGATCAACACTTGGAGCTATGATGTTGCAGCCATTACAGAGAGTTGGATGGTGCGGGGGCAGGAATGGCTACTTCAAGTGCCAGGCTTTAGATGTTTCAGAAAGGAGAGGGAGGGAGGCAAAAGAGTTGGGGGCATGGCACTGTTGATCAGAGATCATGTCACGGCTGCAGAAGAGGAGGAACTCATGGAGGGGTTGTCGACGGAGTCTTTGTGGGTGGAAGTTAGGAAAAGGAAGAGGTCAATAACTCTACTGGGTGTTTTTTATAGACCACCCAATAGTAAAAGGGACATCAAAGCGCAGATAGGGAGACAGATTCTGGAAAGGAGTAATAATAACAGGGAGATCTACCTAGAATTATGGGTTTATAAGGGGTAGAATTTGTTAGGTGTGTTCAGGAAGGTTTCTTGACACAATATGTGGATTAGCCTACAAGAGGAGAGGTTGTACTTGATCTGGTACTGGGAAATGAACCTGGTCAGATGTCAGGTCTCTCAGTGGGAGAGCATTTTGGAGATGGTGATCACAATTCTATCTCCCTTACCAAAGCATTGGAGAAGGATAGGAACAGACAAGTTAAGGAAATGTTTAATTGGAGTAAGGGGAAACAGGAGGCTATCAGGCAGGAACTTGAAAGCATAAATTGGAAGCAGATATCCTCAGGGAAACGTACGGAAGAAATGTGGTAAATGTTCGGGGGATATTTTCGTGGGGTTCAGAGTAGGTACATTCCAGTGAGACATGGAAAGAAAGGATGGTAGGGTACAAGATCCACAGTGCACAAAGGCTGTTGTAAATCTAGTCAAGAAGAAAAGAAGAGCTTATTAAAGGTTCAAAAAACTATGTAATGATATGAATCTAGAAGATTATAAGGCTAACAGGAAGGAGCTTAAGAATGAAATTAGGAGAGCCAGAAGGGGCCATGAGAAGGCCTTGGCGGACTGGATTAAGGAAAACCCCAAGGCATTCTACAAGATTGTGAAGAGCAAGAGGATATGATGTGAGAGAATAGGACCAATCAAGTGTGACAATGGAGAAGTGTGTATGGAACCGGAGGAAATAGCGGAGGTACTTAATGAATACTTTGTTTCAGTATTCACTACAGAAAAGGATCTTGGCAATCTTGGCAATTGTAGGGATGACTTGCAGTGGACTGAAAAGCTTGAGAATGTAGATATTAAGAAAGGGGATGTGCTGGGGCTTTTGGAAAGCATCAAGTTGGATAAGTCACTGGGACCAGATGGGATGTACCCCAGGCTACTGTAGAAAGCGAGGGAGGAGATTGCTGAGCCTCTGGCAATGATCTTTGCATCATCAATGAGGATGGGAGAGGTTCCGGAGGATTGGAAGATTGCGGATATTGTTCCCTTATTCAAGAAAGGGAGCAGGGATAGCCCAGGAAATTATAGGCCAGTGAGTCTTACTTCAGTGGTTGGTAAGTTGATGGAGAAGATCCTGAGAGGCAGGATTTATAAACATTTGGAGAGGCATAATATGATTAGGAATATTTAGCATGGCTTTGTGAAAGGCAGGTTGTGCCTTATGAGCCTGATTGAAATTATTGAGGATGTGACTAAACACATTGATGAAGGTAGAGCTGAAGATGTAGAGTATATGGATTTCATCAAGGCATTTGCTAAGGTACCCTATGAAAGGCTTATTGAGAAAGTAAGGAGGTATGGGATCGAAGGGGACCTTCTTTTGTGGATCCAGAATTGGCTTGCCCACAGAAGGCAAAGAGTGGTTGTAGATGGGCCATATTCTGCATGGAGATTGGTCACCAGTGGAGTGCCTCAGGGATCTGTTCTGGGACCCCTTCTCTTTGTGATTTTTATAAATGACCTGGATGAGGAAGTAGAGGTATGGGTTAGTAAATTTGCTGATGACACAAAGGTTTGGGGTGTTGTGGATAGTGTGGAGGGTTGTCAGAGGTTACAGCGGGACACTTATAGGATGCAAAACTGGGCTGAGAAGTGGCAGATGGAGTTAAATCCAGATAAGGGTGATGTGGTTCATTTTGGTAGGTCAAATGTGATGGCAGAATATAGCATTAATGGCAGTGTGGAGGATCAGAGGGATCTTGGGGTCCGAGTCCATAGGACACTCAAAGCTGCTATGCAGGTTGACTCTGCGGATAAGAAGTCATATGGTGCATTGGCCTTCATCAATCGTGGGATTGAGTTTAAGAGCCGAGAGGTAACGTTACAGCTATATAGGACCCTGGCCAGACCCCACTTGGTCGGCTCACTCCAGGAAGGATGTGGAAGCCACAGAAAGGGTGCAGAGGAGAATTACAAGGATGTTGCCTGGTTTGAGGAGCATGCCTTACGAGAATAGGTTGACTGAACTCCGCCTTTTCTCCTTGGAGCAATGGAGGATGAGAGGTGACCTGATAGAGGTGTACAACATAATGAGAGGCATTGATCGTGTAGATAGTCAGAGGTTTTTTTCCCAGGAGTGAAATGGCTAGCATGAGAGGGCACAGTTTTTAGGTGGTTGGAAGTAGGTACACAGGAGATATCAAATAAGTTTTTTACGCAGCGAGTGGTGAATGCGTTGAATGGGCTGCTGGCAGCGGTGGTGGAGGCGGAAACAATAGGGTCTTTTAAGAGACTCCTTGATAGAGCTTAGAAAAATAGAGGGCTATGGATATGCCTAGGTAGTTCTAAGGTAGGGACATGTTTGGCACAGCTTTGTGGGCTGAAGGGCCTGTATTGTGCTGCAGGTTTTCTATGTTTTATAATTTGTCCCTGACATCAACAGGGTTGGTCATGGTTGGGGTGTAAGTGCTGGCAGTGGTGTCATGTTTCTTACAAGGTGACAGGGGGAGTTTCATGCTCATGAACTGGTCATTGAAACCCTTTGGAGGGCTATTCATTGACCTCTATCTTCACTGCAAATCCAACCCCAGCCTTACATCGGACTTGATTTCCTCTTCCACTCCGAAAGAATGTGCACGCCATGCCCTTTCACAAAGTTTGCCCTCTCTTGCAAGCCGGGTCTCACTCAGGACTGCGATATTGATCTTATATTGGGCTAACTTTCTCCCAACGCAGTTCTCCTCTGAGGTCTGTCAGCATCAACTCTGTTCGACAATGTGCACACATTCCACATATCAAGGGTGATAGGAATATTTCTTAATTTTCTCTTTGATGTATTTCAGCCACTGTGATAGGCTCCTGGCCAGCCAAGGTAAACTAACCAGTTGAAAGAATGGAGCAAGCAATGTTTAGGCTACTTTTTCTGGCCCTTTCCTCGTACTGTGGAGGTGAGCAGTGCATTCTTGAAAAGGGTTGCTCAGTCACTCTGGTGGCTGCTGAAAGCCACTGCTGCTGCATGTTTGTGGAGAATGAGCCTCCGGTGTGGGGGTTTGCAGCCTCAGCTGTCAGTGTACCCACGCCTGCTGTTTCATGGTTAGCCTGTCATCACAGGACTTAAGTTATTTAGGGATGGGAAGGATGGACAATGAGTGACTTGCACAAAGACTTAGTTTAAAGTGAGGAAGAGTTGCACAGTGTCAAACTCACTCACATGTCTGTATCCAGTGGCAGGACAGACTCAATGTGGCTGTAGATGGAGTTAGATGCAGATGATGACCTCCTCAGTGCCTCGTCATGCACTAAGAGCTCTATGGCGTCGGCTGGGTCTGCCTTTCTACCTATTGAGCCAAACTAGTGGTTACCTCCATGCAGTCGTCTAAGTCCTGTCTTCACTAGTTTGGGTGGGCAAACCCAGACTCACAGAGGATTTATGACCCATCAGTTATCCTCATCTGGTTTAGCCCACATGTTGAAGGGGTATACTAGAGTATGGCCACATTTTGCTAGCGAATAGCTGCTTGGAGCCACAGGTGAAAGCTGACTGCCAAGTAGTGTATGGGGTGTTAGGGAGGGGTAGTACCTTTGATGGGTGAGCACTTCGTTCTTCCTTTGGAGTAGCTTTTCCACCAGTATTCTCATAACAATAAGGTAGAAGCTGGCTTGAGCCTGGAGATATGTGTTTTCAGGTTTTTGTGTCTTCTGCAAAATGGATGAGGGGAGAAGAGAGAATGGCTGCAGGGGAGAGGGGAGTGCAGTTTTTGATTATGTTGGCTACCTTGACGAGGCAACAAGTATAGACAGAGTCCACAGAGGGGAAACTAGTTTCAGTGTTGTGCTGAGCTGCGTTCACCGCACTCTGCGGTTTCTTGCAACCATGTGCAAAGCAGTTGCCATACCAATCCATAATGCATTCAAATAGGATGCTTTCTATGGAGCATGATTCAGCTTGGTAGAGGCAATGGTGATCATGCCAGATTTCTTCAGCCAAGATAGTTGTGGATGTTGGTTGTAATCATCACAGCCCAGAAATTCACAGCAGAAATTTCTCAATGTAGAGTACTAGGTCCATGCACTGTCACCTTGTGCTTCAAGTACCATCCTTTCATGATGAGAAAGCCAGGAGGAATGTTTGCTGATAATTACACTCTTCTCAATTCCATTCCAAATGAATCAGTCTGTGCCAGCATGCAGCAAGACCTGGACGACATTCAGCCATGGCTGGCAGGTGACAAGTAACATACACAGCATAAAAAGCCAGGAAGGCAACTTGTTGATGATTATCAATACTGGCTGACTCATTATAGGATGTGGAGGCTATGCAGAGAGTTCAGAAGAGATTTACTAGGACACTGTCTGGATTAGAGGGCATTTCAGAAACAGGTTTAACATCACTGGTATATACTGTGAAATTTGTTGTTTTGTGGCAGCAGTACAATGCAATGCATAATAATAACAATGATAAATTACATTAAGTAAAAATTAGAAAAGAAAATTAAATAAGTAGTGTAAAAAGAGGAAAAATACTTGACTTACTGTTCATGAGTTCAACATCCATTCAGAAATCAGTTGGCGATGGGAAGAAGCTGTTCCTGAAACATTGAGTGTGTGTCTTCAAGCTCCTGCACCTCCTCCTTGGTGGTAGCAATGAGAAGAAGGCATGGCCTCGGTGATGGGGATCCTTAAAGATGGATGTTGCCTTTCTGAGACATCGCCTTTTGAAGGTGTCCTGGCTAGCACCCATGATGGAGCCGGCTGAGTTTACAACTTTCTGCAGCTTTTACTGATCCTGTGCATTGGCCCCTCCAGACCAAACGGTAATGCAACCAGTTAGAATGCTCCCTGTGGTACATCTGTAGAAATTTATGAGTGTTTTTTTAATTACATAACAATAGTCTTCAAACTTCTAATGAAATAAAACTGCTGGTGTGCCTACTTTGTTATTGCATCAATATGCTGGGCCCAGGACAGATCCTCAGAAATGTTGACATCCAGGAACACTTTCCACTTCTGATCCCTTCATGAAGACTGGTGTGTGTTCGCTCAACGTCTCCTTCCTGAAGTCCAAGATCAGTTCCTTGGTCTTACTGACATTGAATGCAAGGTTGTTGTTGGGACACCACTCAACCAGTTGTTCTACCTTGCTCCAGTACTTAGGTTGTTTTTTTTCTGGAGTGGTGGAAGCTGATGGGAGACATGGTAGAAGCTATGAGAGGCACAGACTAGACAGGCAATATCTTTTTTTCCCTCCAAGGTCATATGTATTATAGGAAAGGTTTTAGCATGGATATTAGATTGACTGACTGGCAGAAGGTAAAGACTGGGAATAAAGCGGACCTTTTCTGGTTGGTTGCCAGTGTCCTGTGGTGTAGCACAGGGGTTGGTGTTGGGACAGCTTCTTTTTAGGTTGTATGTCAATGATTTAGATGACGGAATTGATGCTTTTGTGGCCAATTCTGCCAATGATACAAAGATAGGTGGAGGGGCAGGTAGTGTTGAGGAGGGAGGGAGTCTGCAGAAGGACTTAGATTGAGAGAATAGGCAAACAAGTTGCAGATGGAATATAGTGTAGGGATGTCATGCACTTTGATGGAAGGACTAAAGGTGTTGTAACGTTCTCGCTCGGGTGTAATGAAACCCGAGTTAAACGTCGAGGTAAACCGTAGTCAATGAAAACAAGGTTGCAGTAAGATTAACCATTTACTGTTCACTCTTCACATTAACGTATGGTGAAAACTGTTGATAAAACAATACAAGATTGGTACAGTGTTTGTTTCCTTCTAGATATCACATTTACATCGTGAATACTTGCAAAGGTAAAACTACAATAACTACATTACATTAAAGTGCAGCATACAGTCAGAATCTACCTACGCCATTGACTGCTTTAAATACACTTCAACACAAACTATCCCGACTCTTTAACTAACGAAAACATAAACCTTATCGACCGTCGTTACTTTTAACAGAATCAGCGTTAACATTTTAATTCAACATATCGATTATCTCATGACTTACAGCATTGCTTTCACTGTGTTTCTGTTGCGTAGAGAGAAAACTCTGCTTGTGCTGAACTGGCACACGTCTGGCCCCCACCCTTGCAATTATCCCAAACTGGTATTTTCCCACAAGACGTGGCAAAACCGGATATGACGTCATCGCATGCCGCGATATATTACAGACAAATGAATTTACTTAAGCAATCCTAACTTAACTAAAAAATGCTAACAAACGAATTACTAAGTGAAAATATTATAAACTAAATAACTGCCATAAAGGCAGCACACTCCCCGCTTGACCTTCGTAAGGTCACAATGAACATAATACAAAACTTCAGTCTCTAAATCAGTCATTAGGTAGAAGTAGAATGACTTCTGTAACTGGCCTTTGGTAAATTTTCACATCGCCTTGGTCGGTAGTTTTCAACTCGACTTTCCTGACATGTCCATCCCTACTAGGGAATGTGGCAGTGATTCTGGCTATTGGCCAGCTGTTGCGGGCGATTTGCTTGTCCTTGAGCAGGACTAAATCTCCAACTTGAAGATTCCTGCGGGGTTCTGCCCACTTTTGTCTGTGTTGCAACAAAGGTAGATATTCCTGTCTCCAACGAGACCAGAACCGATTTGCCAGAGCCTGGACCTGTCTCCATTGCTTTGTGTACAAATCCTTATCAGAGAAGTCCCTTGGTGGAGGGGCAGCTCCTGCCTTCTGCGTAAGGAGCATTGATGGTGAGAGTATGAAGGGGTTTTCCGGGTCAGAAGACACAGGTAGGAGTGGTCGTGCATTTATAATGGCTGTGACCTCTGCCATTAGTGTGCGCAGTACCTCGTGGGTCGATCGGGTGCGGTGCTGCATCTCAGGTTTCCTTTTCAGGGTTTTTTGCAAGGACGTGAACCGCTTGACTGCCTGCTCTTTGTTGTTTGGCAAGCACTGGCGTGGTTCTCTGAAAGGTAGTGGGGCGACCCAATTATTTGCTTCGTCTCTGAAGACCTTGGTGTCCTTTGTTTTTAAGAAGATGGCGTCTTGAGCCAATGGAGCAAGTTTATTATCATGCTCCGTTTGAGTGAAGACTGACTGACCCAGCGTCTCGTCAGTTACTTTGCGCTTGTTAAAGCCTTGTTGTGCTTCCTGGACACACATGGAGCTTGTGCGGGATTGAAGAATCGAATGGCGGCTACTCTCTAGCACATTGGTCTTGAGTGTGTTAACCATTGATTTGCGTTCGTTGCCAGGGCACACCTCTCCTATCACCACCCAGCCCAGATCCAGGCGTTGCGCAAAGGGGGCGTCGTGTAGTCCATTGACCTGCTGCCTAACCTTGTGCATCCGGAGAACATCTCTTCCTAATAGCAGGAGTATTTCTGCTTCTGGATCCAGTTCTGGGATGTGTTTGGCGATGTGGTGGAGATGTGGCTGGTGTAGCACCGCACTTGGCGTCGGGATCTCAGTGCGGTTATTCAAGATTTCATTGCACTCTAAGAGTGGAGGGAGACAGATGATGACTTTACCATCCAGGGACTCGATCTGGAAGCCTTCAGCCTTCCTTCCATAAGTTTCCATGTTGCCTGAGCAAGTTCTAAGGTAGTATGGGAACTGCTCACTCTCAATGTTGAACAAGTTAAAGAACTCCGGACTGACTAGCAAGCGATTGTTCCGATCGTCCAGAATTACATAGGCTTTGATGGCCTTGTCTTTGGCTCCCTTAGGGTATACCTTAGTGAGACAGATCTTTGAACAAGAACGGCTTGACTGAGCTTGACCGCAAACTTCTGTACAGCTCGAGCTGACAACAGTTGTCCTGGAGTGAGGTTCTTCCTCCCCGCCGTCCTGTTGTGGGGGTGAAGGAGCGTTGTCGGTTCGCGGTAATGGGCCTCTCTGAGACTCCTCGTGAAATGGGACGTTATCAAATAAGTGTGGAGAGGAAGAACGAATCTTCCAGTCTATTTGAGATTGGACATAGTCTCTTGTGCGTTCCAACCTGATCTTTTCTGAAGTAGATTTTCCGTCAACCGGATCATGCATTTCTTCAGCATCTTCTATTAACTCTGCTTCCACCCTGGTAGCTTCTGCTTCTCGTTCTAGCTTCAGCACTTCTAACTCTGCCGCTATCCTTGTTCTTTCCAACTGGTTTTCGGCTTCTCTGGCAGCCTTTTTCCTCTGGTTTTCGGCTTCTCTGGCAGCCTCTTCCTTCTGGTTTTCGGCTTCTCTGGCAGCTGCTTCCATTTTTATTCCTGCTTCTTGTTTGGCAAAGCGCGCTCGCACCTTGGCGGCTTCTGCTTTAGCTCTTGCTTGGGTAGCCTTACTTGATGCCCTACTGCCCCTGTCGCTGGATGGCAACGACTTGATGCTGGACAGAGTTGTCATTGCAGCACTTGAAACACCTGATAATGTCGCTTTTTCACTGTAACGTTCTCGCTCGGGTGTAACGAAACCCGAGTTAAACGTTGAGGTAAACTGTAGTCAATGAAAACAAGGTCGCAGTAAGATTAACCATTTACTGTTCACTCTTCACATTAACGTATGGTGAAAACTGTTGATAAAACAATACAAGATTGGTACAATATTTGTTTCCTTCTAGATATCACATTTACATCATGAATACTTGCAAAGGTAAAACTACAATAACTACATTACATTAAAGTGCAGCATACAGTCAGAATCTACCTACGCCATTGACTGCTTTAAATACACTTCAACACAAACTATCCCGACTCTTTAACTAATGAAAACATAAACCTTATCGACTGTCGTTACTTTTAACAGAATCAGCATTAACATTTTAATTCAACATATCGATTATCTCATGACTTACAGTGTTGCTTTCACTGTGTTTCTGTTGTGTAGAGAGAAAACTCTGCTTGCGCTGAACTGGCACATGTCTGGTCCCCACCCTTGCGATTATCCCAAACCGGTATTTTCCCACAAGACATGGCGAAACCGGATGTGACGTCATCGCATGCCGCGATATATTACAGACAAATGAATTTACTTAAGCAATCCTAACTTAACTAAAAAATGCTAACAAACGAATTACTAAGCGAAAATATTATAAACCAAATAACTGCCATAAAGGCAGCACAGGTGTAGATAATTTTCTAAAGGGTCATCCACTTAAGACAGAGATAAGGAGGAATTTCTTTAGTCAGAGAGTGGTGAACCTATTGAATTCATTGCCACAGACAGCTATGGAAGCCTAGTTTTTGGGTATATTTAAAGCAAAGGTTGATAGGTTAGTGATTAGTAAAGTTGTCAAAGGTAATGGGGAAAAAGCAGGAGAATGGGGTTAAGAGGGATAATAAATCAGCCATTATGGGGTGACAGACAGATCAGACCTGATGGGCCAAATGGGCTAATTCCTTTTTTTTAACCAATTGAGATATGGTGCAGAAAAGCCTTTCCGACCCTTTGAATCATGCCAGCCAGCAACCCGTTTTAATTCTCGCCTAATCTATAGGAAGGACGTGGAAAACATAGAAAGGATGTAGAGGAGATTTACAAGGATGTTGCCTGGATTGGGGAGCATGCCTTATGAGAATAGTTTGAGTGAACTTGGCCTTTTCTCCTTGGAGTGACGGAGGATGAGAGGTGACTTGATGGAGGTGTATAAGATAATGAGAGTCATTGATTGTGCGAATAGTCAGAGTCTTTTCCCCAGGGCTGAAATGGCTAGCATGAGAGGGCATAGTTTTAAGGTGATTGGAAGTAGGTACAGGGAGATGTCAGGGGTAAGTTTTTTTTACACAGAGAGTGGTGAGTGCATGGAATGGGCTGCTGGCAGTGGTGGTGGTGGTAGAAACGATAGGGTCTTTTAAGAGACTCCTGGATGGCTACATGGAGCTTAGAAAAATAGAGGGCTATTGGTAAAGCCTAGGTAGTTCTAAGATAGGGACATGTTCAGCACAGCTTTGTGGGCTGAAGGGCCTGTATTGTGCTGTATGTTTTTCTGTGTTTCTAATCATGGGACAATCTACGATGACCAATTAACCTACCAACCAGTGTGTCTTTGGACAGTGGAAGGAAACAGGAGGACCCAGAGGAAATTCATGCAGTCATGGGAGCCCTGTGCATAATGGTCAACTGGAGGGCATGCATTTAAAGTGAGAAGGGGAGAGTACAGAGGAGATATATTGGGAATTATTTTTTCCCTACACAGAGAGGTGGGTACTTGGAATGAACTGGCAGTGGTGGTAGTAGAGACATACGACATACAACAGGAGTGTTTAAGAGGGTTTTAGCAAAGCACACAAATATGCAGAGAATAGAGAGAAATTGAGCTTTTGCAAACTGAAGGGATTAGTTCCATTAACATAATTAGTTAGGTTAATAGTTCCAAATGGTATTTCCAGTACCAAGCCTCCATGTGTGAAGATCTATCCTGGACCCAAAATATTGATGAAATTACAAAGAATTTCAACAGCAGCTAAATTTCATTAGGAGTTTGAGGAGACATGGTATGTCATCGAAGTCTCTAGCATATTTGTACAGATACACCGCAGAAAGCCATACCATCTGGTGTGAGGAGCCAGGATAGAAAAAAAAGCTGCAAAAAGTTGTAAACTCAGCCAGCTTCATCATAGGCACTAGCCTCCCAGACATCAAGGGCATCTTCAAAAGGCTATGCATCAAAAAGTTTGCATCCATTATTAAGGACATCCATTACCATGACATGCCCTCTTCTCAATGCCTCCATCAAGGAGGATGCCTGAAGATGCACACTCAAAATTTTAAAAACAGATCCTTCCCTTCCAGCATCAGACATTGAGCTCATGAACACTAACTCACCCTTTTCCCCCCTTTTTTCTCTCTCTGCTTGCACTGATTAGTTAATTTACTTTATATATTTTTCTTATTGTAAATTGTAGTTTTATTATTATGTATTGCACTGTGCTGCTGCCATGAAATAACAAATCTCACAGCATACGCCAATGATACTGAACCAGATCATGATTGTGAATCTGAATTTGATCACTTTGCCAACACTGAAGGGGAATGTGTGAATGCCACACGGACAGAGTCGGATGTAAGGATTGAACCTGGATCTCTGGAGCTGTGTCACGGTGGCAGTACTTGTTGTACCATCATGCCATTTCTATTTCAAGACCCCAGGACTTAATATAATAGAAGTGTGACATTACCTTCAACACACAGCACTGAGGAACGAGACTCACTAATGTGCAAATAGAGACAGGCAAGGGAGACTGGCCATCTGGCCTATTGAGTCTGCTCTGCCATTCCATCATGGCTTCTTTATTATCTTCCTCAACCCCATTCTCTTGCCTTTTCCCCGTAACCTTTGACATCTTGACTAATCAAGAACTTATCAGCCTCTGCTTTTAATATACTCAATGACCTGGCTTCCACAACCATCTGTAGCAATGAATTCAACAGATCCACTACCATCTAACTAAAAAAAAACCTTCTCATCTGTGTTCTAAATGGACACAACTCTGTTCTGTATATAGAAGAACAGTGGGGTATTAGGACATCAGTGTATGATTCAAAACCATAGCTTTCACCTTAACATGAAGTATTTGTGGACACCAATACAGTTTAGCCGAAACTTGTGAACAAACTGCTTTGCATGGTCATCTTGCTGTGTGATGATCTTCTGGGCTTTCTTGGCGCTTTAGTAACTGAAGCAGACTTCTCTTTATGAGCACAAAAGTCAGACACACATTCTCACAAAACATTCCCCACCAGCTGTTGAGAGTACATTTTGCATCAACTAATACTCAATCATTTTTGTGACTCCATTACTGTAGCTATAGTTAGCTCCCCTGATAGTATTATCAGCTCAGTACATCATCCACATCTTATTAATGTTAGTTAAATACTATTTAGGAAGAAAATTCAACAGAAACAGACTGGGAAAACAGATGTTAGAATTAATCAGGTTTCTTTCTAACTGATTTAGGAAGGAGTACGGGAAGCAAAACTCTTCATAAAACTGTTTACTAATTTGGCACTAATTGGCAATAACTCGACAATTTTACTCTCTGAAGCTATAAATATGTTTAAGAAAAACATATTGATGTAGTTGCGGCTGTTGTTGTAGGAGGATCAGCTGTGGATTAGAGTAGAAAAGAATCCATTACATTTTCTGGAGAGATACTGTATCTCAGAATAAATTTCTCCTTTTACTCCCTTATTTTGCTTAGAGCAGCAGATGGAATGGAAGTAGGTGGTGTTGTGGGTAGTGTAGAAGGTGATTGTAGATTACAACAGGATATAGACAGGATGCAAAGCTGGACAGAGAAGTGGCAGATAGAGTTAAATCCTGAAAACACAATCTCATGTTTCTCACGTGCTCGCAGAAGGCATTCTATACAAACAGGACAGCTCATCAATGCCTCTACTTTCTGAGGATTCTGAAGAGAACTGGACTATGCACATCTAAATTCACATCATGCTACATGTTCAAGTTCAAAGTGAATTTGTTAACAAAGTAATATACTGTATGTTACCATAAACAACCCCGAGATTCATTTTCTTGCTGGTATACTCAATAAATCCATTAATTATAAAAGACTCAGTGAAAGACCTCAGTGACAGGACAGACAACCAGGGTGCAAAAGACAACAAACTGTGCAAATACAAAAAGAAAGAATAAAGAAGAAGAATAATGATACGTGGTAAACATCATTCGCAAAAATCTTGCTTTAAAATACAAATGTATAAAAAACTCCATGCCTTAGTATAAATGCAGACTGGATCCAGTTTTAGAATCAGCGTCCTACAAAATGATCCATTATTACAGACTATCATGGTCTCTTCTGGCATATCGACCACCTGGCTATTTACCTCAGGAATTGGGCCTCAATCACCTCGTTGAGTTTCCAATCATTCCCAGGTTCCACTAACTACAAACACCTGCTTTCCATCAGCAAATGCAGTATAAAAACCCCGTGACCACAACAAGGAGCTGCCAGTTCATTGGTTGACTCTGGTGTGAGTAATCTTGTTTCATGGGTCTTAGGACTACCAGTTCTAGGTCTAAGATTGCTCCTGGATACTGACTCCATGCTCGCTACATTAATAATGCCTTGCGACTCTGCCTCCATGCCTGTGTTCTGCACTTGGGTTCGTCCACCACCATGCTCGTGTAACACAGACAGGGCAATCCATAATAACTATCTGGATATAATATTAGGGATAAGCAGCCAAGGACAACTTACTTTATAGCCATTCCAAAAACACACAACATACAGAAATCAGTGAAAAACACCAGAAATATGCTGAATTAAAAAGGAAATTGAAAGACTATGGAACATGACCCAAAGTCACTATACAATAGTATTAAACAATTAGGGCTACACAGCAATATTCTATAAATCTTTAGAAAAGAACAATACTAAACAACACCAGAATATCTAAAAGTTCCTAGCAATTGAAAAATGTGCTAGCTTGGGTATCCCATACCTCAGATTTTACCAGCTTTAATTGAGAAAAGAATATGATAATAATAAATATCAACAAAATGATATGAAGAGTGCTTGAAAGTGAGTCCATAGTTTTGTGGGAACAGAAGATGAGTGAAGTTATCACCTCTGGTTCATGAGCCTGATGGTTGAGGGATAATAACTGTTCCTGAACCTGGTGGTGTGATTCCTGAGGCTCCTGTACCTTCTTTCTGATGGTAGCAGTGAGAAGAGAGCATAGCCTGGATGGTGAAAGTCACTGATGTTGGGTGCCGCTTTTCTGCAACAACACTCTATGTAGATGTAGGGTTTTCTGTTGAAAGGCTTTGGTGTTTCCATATCAGGCTGTAATCCACTACACATCTGTAGAAGTTTGTCAGAGTTTTCGATGTCAAGCCGAATCTTTGCAAACTTCTAAGAAAGGAAAGATGCCACCATGCTTTCTCTCTGAAATATCACCATGGAAGTTAACATTGTTAACCCTCTCCACTGCAGATCCCTTTATGATAACAGGTTCATGGACCTCCAAATTCCTCCCCCTGAAGTCAATAATCAGCTCCTTGGACTTGTTGACATTAAACGTGAGGTTGTTGCTGTGGCACAACTCAGCCTGATGTTCAACCTCCCTTCTATTTGCTGGCTCATCACCACCTTTGATTTTGGCCTATGACAGTGGTGTAGTCAGCAAACTTAAAATTGGGTTTGGAGCTGTGCCTAGCCAAAGAGTCATAATGGTGAAGTGACAGATCAGCCTTGTGATGCACCTATTCTGTTGGATATTATGAAGGAGACGTTGATGCCAAACTCCAGGATCCCTTTGCACAGGGAGGTATTGAGGACAATGTCTTGCAGTTTATTAATTAGTTCTGAGGGGATGAAGATACTGAATGATGTGCTGGAGTTGATAAAGAGCATCCTGGTGTGTGCATCTTTGCTGTCCAGATGTTCCAGGGTTGAGTGAAGATCCAATTAAATGGTTTCTGCTGTGGACTTAATGCGCAGTGGAGAGCATCCTCACATGCTGCATCACTGCTTGGAACGGAAACTGCACTGAGGCTGTCTGGAAGGCTGTACAACGGGGTAGTCAAAACTGCCATAAAGGATCCCATCCACCCTGCTCATGGACTATTTGTCCCACCCCCATCAGGGAGGAGGCTACATAGCATCCACACCAGGACCACCAGATTTGTAAACAGTTACTTACCCCAAGCAATAAGGCTGATCAACACTTTTACCCACTAACACACCTCTGCTTTACCATTTTTTGTCAGTAATCTTATGTACAGACTCTCCTGTGCCTAATGTCACTTTATGGACATACAATCAATCTATGCATATAAGTTATAAGACCATAAGATATAGGACCAGAATTAGGCCATTTGGCCCATTGAGTCTGCTCTGCCATTTCATCATGGCTGATCCAATTTTCCTCTCAGTCCCAATCTCCTGCATTCTCCTCGTATCCCTTCATTCCCTGGCCAATCAAGAATCTATCAAAGTAAACCTTAAATATCCCTTACGTTATCTTTTTTTATTATTACATTCTTTATCTTTTGTGTTGCATCGGATCTGGAGTAACAATTACTTCATTCTGTTTCACACTTGTGTACTGTATTGACATTAAACAATCTTGATATGTGGAAGATCTCCTTCCACCAATGCTGCAGGACCACAGGAGTATTCATGATAGTTCCTGTTTTCACTTTAGTGGGAAAATTCAGCTCTTAAAGGCATACTGTTTATAGCAATGGCTGCTATGAACGATGGTGCGGCTCACCGGGGGTGTGGAGAGATCACCTAGGTTCTCTGAGAGACATAATTATTGATGCACATGCTGGAAAGGAGAAATGGTGTACCATGGACCAATATTAGTTATAAAAGTGCTGTGCCTGCACTGGCACTGCCAATATGGACTTTACAGCAATATGAAGTTGGGTGATGGTGTTCAGGAGTTGCGGGGTAATATTGCAGCTCTATAAAATCCAATTAGACTGCCCTCAAAGTATTGTGTTCAGTTTTGTTTTCCTCAGTGTAGGATTGTGAGCTGTATATTGTTTACACCTTACCTGAACTGTGAACTACTTGGATTTGATTTACATTTTATTAACTTTTTTAGGCAATATTTTGTTTTATGTGCTGTGTGCGGTCAATGTATTATGGGTGCACTGTGGTCCGGAGGAACATTGTTTCGTTTGGTTGTATAAATGAACAGTTAGATAATGATAAACTTGAACTTGATCATGAACTTGAATATATTTTGTTGCTGTTTTGATTTCCCTACATGCTGTTGAATAATAACATTAAACATATCACTATCTGATTGACGTTTTGCTTTCACAAATTGCACATTGGCAAAGGATTTTGTTGTTGTTCTTGTGAAAATTCACTCAACATTCAGCTGCAAATAAGAGAGAGCCATTGGTAAGTTGCAGTGTTTGTCAAATGGTCTGGATATTTATATCAATATACTATGTAGGAGGAATATATTAGTTATTTATTTAAAAGTTACAGCTCAGAATAGGCCCTTCTGAGCCTTTGAGCTGTGCCACCAGCAAACTGATTTAACACTAGCATAACTATGGGACAATTTACACTGTCTAATTAACCTATCAAATGTTTGAAGAAATGGCAGCACCCGGAGGAAACCCACACAATCCACGGGGAGAACATACAAACTCCTTTCAGAGGAAGCCAAGATTGCTCTCTGAACTCCATTGCACTGACACACGACATAGCACCCAGGCTTTTTGTAAACTAGAGGTATGTTCTTGCAACATCTCCCACAACTTCTCAGTGTTGTGGACACGGATCAGCAGATTATCGAAATCACTATGACCACTTTGATCATCTTGCATTAAAAAAGACTTTGTTTATTTTTGTCTTAATTATGTTTTTTTCTAAAAGTTGTTTTTAATTTATGAATAATTTGTTCTCCTATGAATGCTATGTATATGACGCTCTGTGCCTCTGATGCTGCTGCAAGTAAGTTTTCATTACACCTGAGCATACATGTACTTGTACATATGACAACAAACTCAGCTTTAACTTTGAAACCAGCCTCCTCTCCATGAACCCTGTCGCATTTTCCTTTGCCTCGATAAAGTAGCCAACATAATCAAAAAACCCATCGACCCCAAATGTTCTCTTTTCTCCCACCTTCAATAGTATAATTACAGGCAAATCACCTGCTAGCTTTTATTCCTTCCCCTCCCCCTTTGTATTCAGGCTTCTGCCCTCTTCCTTTCCAGTCCTGATGAAGGATTTTAGCCTGAAACATTGACTATTCATTCCCATCCATAGATGCTACCTGAGTTGCTGAATTTCGCCAGAATTTTGTGTGTGTTGCTCCAGTATTCTCCGTTTAATTGTTTAGCAACTGAGGTTCAGTTCGGAACAAGAAGGCAGTGGGAGAGCACCTAAGGATCAACTGAGGTTCAGTTCGGAACAAGAAGGCAGTGGGAGAGCACCTAAGGATCAACTGAGGTTCAGTTCGGAACAAGAAGGCAGTGGGAGAGCACCTAAGGATCAACTGAAGTTCAGTTCGGAACAAGAAGGCAGTGGGAGAGCACCTAAGGATCAACTGCTCAGCCAGTTGAGCGCGAACAGTTTAGAAAGGGCAAGGAATCTGCAGAAGTTTTTGATTGGGAACAAGAAGGCAGCGGGAGAGCACCTAAGGATTTTCAGAGGGAAGCCATTTTGAGTTCTCGGAGGAAAAGAGAGGCCAGACTGCGCAGGCACGTGACGTCAGCCAGTTGAGCACGAACAGTTTAGAAAGAAGGCAGCCATATCCAACGGGCAGCGGAGTGAGAGGCAGCGGAGTGATAGGTCTTTGGCTCCATGGGCTTCGGCGGTAATGGGACAAGGTGATGCAGTTGTTGATTGCAAAAGGAGGTAGTACGTGTGTGAGGCCAGTTTTCTGTGGTCGGTGTCAGATGTGGGAGGTCCTGGAGTCTCCCGGTGTCCCGGACTGCCACATCTACACCCAGTGCATCGAGATGCAACTCCTAAGGGACCGTGTTAGGGAACTGGAGGTGCAGCTCAATGACCTTCATCTGGTCAGGGAGGGTGAGGAGGTGATAGAGAGGAGTTACAGACAGGTGGTCACTCCGGGGCCATGGAGGACAGAGAAATAGGTCACAGTCAGGAGAGGGAAGGGGAAGAGTCAGGTACTAGAGAGTATCCCTGTGGCTGTACCCCTTGACAATAAGTACTTCTGTTTGAGTACTGTTGGGGGGGACAGCCTACCTGGGGGAAGTGACAGTGGCCATGCCTCTGGCACAGAGTCTGGCCCTGTGGCTCAGAAAGGTAGGGAAATGAAGAGAAAGGCATAGTGATAGGGGAATCTATAGTCAGGGAGTCAGACAGACGATTCTGTGGATGCAGGAAAGAAACTCGGATGGTAGTTTGCCTCCCAGGTGCCAGGGTCCGGGATGTTTCTGATCGCGTCCCAGATATCCTGCAGTGGGAGGGAGAACAGCCAGAGGTCGTGGTACATATTGGTACCAATGACATAGGTAGGAAAAGTAAAGAGGTCCTGAAAGAAGACTACAGGGAGTTAGGAAGGAAGTTGAAAAGCAGGACCGCGAAGGTAGTAATCTTGGGATTACCGCCTGTGCCACGCAACAGTGAGAATAGGAATAGAATGAGGTGGAGGATAAATGCGTGGCTGAGGGATTGGAGCAGGGGGCAAGGATTCAGATTTCTGGATCATTGGGACCTCTTTTGGGGTGGGTGTGACCTGTACAAAAAGGATGGCTTGCACTTGAATACCGGGGGACCAATATCCTGGCGGGCAGGTTTGACAGAGCTGTTGGGGAGGGTTTAAACTAGTTTGGCAAGGGGGTGGGAATCAGAATGTGAGTGCAGGGATTAAGGTAGAAGGACAAGGGCATGATGCTAAGAGTTCTGAGTTGATGAAGAAGGACAGGCAGGGAACAGAACAATTGTAGCCAGTTAAAGGGGTGATAGGTGATAGCATTGTCTATTTCAATTCTAGGAGTATTAGGAACAAGGAGGATGAACTTAGAGCATGGATTAGTACATGGAACAACGATGTTGTGGCCGTTACTGAAACTTGGTTGGAGGAAGGGCAGGATTGGATGATGCAGGTCCTGGGGTTCAGGTATTTTAAAAGGAATAGGATGGGAGGTAGAAAGGGGGGCGGAGTGGCATTGCTGGTCAGGGATAGTATCACGGCTATAGAAAGGGAGGACTTTGCAGAAGGAGTGTCTACGGAGTCAGTCTGGGTGGAAGTCAGATATAGGAAGGGATCAATCACTGTGCTGGGAGTAGTCTAAAGGCCCCCAAATAGCCCTCGGGACACCGAGGAGCAGATAAGCAGGCAGATTTTAGAATGATGCAGGAAATACAGGGTAGTAGTTATGGGTGATTTAAACTTCCCTCATATTGACTGGCACCTCCTGAGTGCAAGGGGTATAGATGGGGCTGAATTTGCCAGGTGTATTCAAGAAGAATTCCTGACACAGTATGTGGACCAGCCGATGAGTGGAGATGCTATACTGGATCTAGTTCTGGGTAATGAACCTGGTCAAGTGACCGATCACCTCCTGGTGGGGGAGCATTTTGGTGAGAGTGACCACAACTCCCTTAGCTTCAGCATAGCTATGGAAAGGGATAAAATCAGATGAAATGGTAAAGTGCTTAACTAGGGAAGGGCTAACTTTGAAGGGATGAGGCAGGAACAAGCGCAAGTAAATTGGAAACAGATGTTCAAAGGGGAAAGCACAGAAGTAATGTGGGAGAAGTTTAGGGACCACTTGAGCTGGGTTCAGGATAGGTTTGTCCCACTGAGGCAAGGAAAAAATAGTAGGAAAAGGGAACCGTGGCTGATGAAACATGTGAGGCAACTCGTCAAGGGGAAAAAGGAAGCATATGTTAGATATAAGAAGCAGGAAGTAGGAGGGACTTATGAGAAATATAGTGTAGCCAGGAAGGAGCTAAAGAAAGGACTTAGGAGAGCTCGAAGAGGGCATGAGAAGGCCTTGGCATGTAGGATTAAGGAGAACCCTAAGGCGTTCTAAGCGTATGTGAAGAATAGGAGGATGACGACAATGAAGGTGGGACCGCTAAACGATAAAGAGGGCAACATGTGCCTGGAGGTGGAGGAGGCTGGGGAGGTCCTAAATAAATACTTTGCTTCAGTATTCACAAGTGAAAAGGATCTTGATCAGGATGAGGTCGAAGTAGAGTGGGCCTGTGTGCTGGACAATGTGGAGATTAAGGAAGAAGAAGTGCTGGATCTTCTTAAAAACATTAAGATTGATAAATACTCAGGGCCGGATATGATACACCCCAGGTTGTTGTGGGAATTGAGAGAAGAGATCACAGGAGCATTGGCCATGATCTTTGAATCCTCTTTGGCTGCAGGGGAAGTGCCGGAGGACTGGAGAATGGCAAATGTAGTTCCCTTGTTTAAAAAAGGTAATAGGGAGAAACCTGGGAGTCTTACGTCGGTGACATGCAAACTACTGGAAAGGATTCTTAAGGATAGGATCTACGAGCATTTGGAGAAGTACAGTCTACTCATGGATAGTCAACATGACTTTGTGAAGGGAAGATTGTGCCACATGAGCCTGATTGAGTTTTTTGAAGAGGTAACAAAAGAAATTGATGAGGGTAGGGCAGTGGATGTGGTCTACATGGACTTGAGCAAAGCATTTGACAAGGTCCCTCATGAGAGACTCATCCAGAAAGTCATGAGGCATGGGATAAGTGGAACCTTGGCTGTTTGGATAAAAAATTGGCTTAAAGGAAGAAAGCAGAGGGCAGTTGTGGAAGGAAAGTATTCTGCCTGGAGGTTGGTGACTAGTGGAGTGCCGCAGGGATCTGTCCTGGGACTCCTGCTATTTGTGATTTTTATAAATGACCTGGATGTAGAGGCGGAAGGATGGGTGAGTAAGTTTGTGGATGACACAAAGATTGGAGGAGTTGTGGATGGAACTGTAGGTGGTCGAAGGTTACAAGAGGATATAGACAGGCTGCAGAGTTGGGCAGAAAAATGGCAGATGGAGTTCAATCCAGACAAGTGTGAGGTGATGCATTTTGGAAGGACAAACCAGAAGACTGAGTACAGGATTAATGGTCAGTTACTTAAGAGTGTGGATGAACAAAGGAACCTTGGGGTTCAAATCCATACATCCCTCAAGGTCACTGCACAGGTTGATAGGGTTGTTAAGAAGGCCTATGAGATACTAGGCTTCATTAACAGCGGGATTGAGTTTAAGAGTAGAGAGGTCATGTTGCAACTCTACAAATCTCTGGTGAGACCGCACTTAGAGTATTGTGTTCAATTCTGGTCACCTCATTATAGGAAGGATGTGAAAGCTATGGAGAGGGTGCAGAGGAGATTTACCAGGATGTTGCCTGGTTTGGAGAACAAGTCATATGAAGCAAGGTTAGCAGAGCTGGGACTTTTCTCTTTGGAGCGTAGAAGAATGAGAGGGGACTTGATCGAGGTCTACAAGATTATGAGAGGCATAGATAGGGTGGATAGTCAGTACCTGTTTCCCAGGGCACCAATAACAAACACCAGAGGGTATATGTACAAAATTAAGGGAGGGAAGTTTAGGGGAGACATCAGGGGTAAGTTTTTTACACAGAGGGTTGTGAGTGCCTGGAATGACTTGCCAGGGATGGTGGTGGAGGCTAAAACATTAGGGGTATTTAAGAACCTCTTGGACAGGCACATGGATGAAAGAAAAATAGAGGGTTATGGGGTAGTGTGGGTTTAGTACTTTTTTTAAGGATTATATGGGTTGGCACAACATGGAGGGCTGAAGGGCCTGTACTGTGCTGTAGTGTTCTATGGTTCTATGGTTCAATTATCAAGCTGGCATATAAATTATCTTTTTCATTCAAAAAATCAATTCCAGAGAGAAATTAAAAACTATGTTTATTACTAAATGTAAGAAGTTCTGCTCAGCGTTCCTTGTTGGTCAGTGACTCACAGGCAGAAACTGATGGTAGTGCCAACAACTTTGTGTTGACATTTGGCCAGCATTAATTCAGATGTGGATAATCAGAGTTCATACCCCAATCTCTCACTCTCCTGAAGAGGTAAAGTTTCCCTTGGAATTTTGAACAGAAACAGATGGGATCTAATAAACAATAATCTTCAAAATTCCTTCTCCTGATATGACCATAAGACATAGGACCACGATTAGGCCATTTGGTCCATTGACTTTGCTCCGCAATTCTATAATGACCTCTCAACCTGATTCTCCTATTTTCGTAAACTTTCATACCCTAATTAATCAAGAACCTATCATTGGGGAGACCCACTGCAGACTGGGAGACCGTTTCGCTGAACACCGGCGCTCAGTCCTCCAGCAGTGGCAGGATCTCCCTGTGGCCACGCACTTCAATTCCACAGACCACTCCCACATGTCTGTCCACGGCCTCCTCTACCGTCAAGATGAGACCACACGCAGGTTGATGGAGCAATACCTTATCTCCCGCCTAGGTAGCCTCCTACCTGCCGGCATGAACATTCAACTCACAGACCTCCATTGATACCCCTGCCCCCCTTACCCCATCCCTATCTATAATTTTAGTCTGGTTCTCTTTCTTTCTCTTTTTCCCCCCTCACTATAATCTCCCCCCAGCCCTACCTTTCTTTCTCTTTTATTTCCTATAATTCTTCACCTTCCCCCAGCCCATTTCCCTCCAGCCTATCACTTCCCAGCTCTCTACTTCATCCCTCCCCCCACTTCTTATCCCCCCTTGACCGTCCCATGTTACTTCACCCCTGATGAAGGGTTTCGGCCCGAAACATCGTCACTACCTCCTCCCATAGATGCTGTCTGGCCTGCTGAGTTCTGCCAGCATTTTGTGTTTTTTAAGAACCTATCAACATCTGCTTGGACTCCAGAGCCATCCATGGAAATAAATTCCACAGATTCTCCTCCCTCGGTCTAAAGAATATCCTTCTCATCTCATAAACGGATGTCCCTCTATTCCCAGGCTGTGTCATTTGGTCCTAGACTCATCCGTTATAGGAAAATCCTCTCCGCATCCATTCAATATAGGCCCTTTAATATTCCATAAATTTCAATTAGATCCTCCCCTCCCTCATTTTTCTAAACTCCAATGAGTAGAGGCCCAGAGACATCAATAGCTCCTAATATGTTAATCTGCTCATTCCTGGAAACATTCTCGAGAACCATCTCTGGACCCTCTCCAATGCCAGCACATCTTTGTCTGCTGGTGCTAAATAATGGACACTCTTGGATTTTGGATGTGTTATCAAGTTGTAGAGCAATACAGAATTGACACTAGCCCTTTGGCTTGATCAATCCATGCCAATCACCATGTGCATCCTGCTCATCCCAATTTCTGGATTCGGCTCATATCCTTTCATGTACCTATTCAAGTGTTTCCTCAATGATATAACTGTATTTGTCTCAGCCTCTTCCTCTGGCATCTCATTTAATATCTTCACCATGAAATCATTGTTCCTCGGGTTCATTTTAAATGTTCCTCCACCCCCTCCCAACCATCCTGAACCTATGCCCCTGAATTTTGGACTTCCTGACCCCAGGGAAAAGATGTTCTCATCCATGACTCTCACAATTTAAAACTCATCTATAAGATGTCTCTTCATTCTCTTACATTCCCAGGAATAAAGACCCAGCTTGGCCAACCTCCCCCTATAATTTAAACCTTCCAGTGCTGGCAACACCCTTGTAACTCTTCTTAGGTTTACAGGCTGAGTAGAGGCATAGAAAGTATAGGGGAAAGTCAGAGGTAAGTTTATTAACAAGAGTGGTGAATGCATGGAACACACCGTCAGAGGTGGTGGTAAAGGCAGATAAATTAGAACCTTTTAAGAAACTCTTAGAGAGGCAGATGGGTTATAGAGGGCTATGTAGGAGGGAAGGCTTAGATTGACCTTAGAGTAGATTAAAATGTATGGTGCTGTAATGTGTTATGTTCCCTGCATTCTTTCCAGTTTAACCACATCTTTTCCCTAATAGGACGATCAAAACTGTACATCGTAATCCAAATGCGGCCTCACCAATGAACTGTACAACTGCAACGTGAGCGTAGGTTTGGTGATTATGAACAGAAAGGAAAAAGAATTGAAAATTTAAAAAAATATGTACTTTAAGGAGAACTCATTTGTTTAAAATGTTAGTGATGTGTGGATTGAACATATTTTTAGAGGTAATTTCTGTATTGGAGATATAATTTCCATATTATTAAAATTATGTTTTATTTTATTACAAATATTGCTTTCTTAAAGAGACAAAATATTCATAAAGCATTCCTTTTAAATTTTTGGGGTAATAATTGATTCGTGTGCATAGACCTCTGTTCCTGGAGGTAGTTAGAAGCATTTTGAAGGAGTACATTCAATTCTGTTTCAGTGAATCAGTTCCTTCGACTTGGGCATAGCAGTTAGCATAGAGCTATTACAAGACCAGCAACTCGAGTTCAATTCTGTAAGGAGTTTCTACATTCTTCTGTAACCTTGCGTTTTTCCTCCAGGTGCTCTAGTTTCCTCTCTCATTCCAAAGGTATACGGGTTAGTAGGTAAATTGGTCACATGGGTGCAATTGTGCAGTACCGGCTCTTTGGGCTGGAAGGGCCTGGTACCGAGATGTATCTTTAAACAAACAAATAAACAAACACTTCCTTCCTTCATTTGCAAACACATTTTCCTTCAACTGTAAAGCATTAAAGAGAAATAATATAAAGGTTATATTTGAAAGAAGGGCAAGCAAAGATTTTGTCCTTTTTATTCTAAACAACAAATATAGAAAACGAGAAACCAATTAAAACAGGACAAACACGCATTAACAAATCCAGTTCTTCTTCACACAATGCCTGAGGAATCAATCAGTGATAGATACATAAAAGCAGAAACCATGTCCTAAAAATCTACAGCTTGTTTTGTAAATGATATATCTATATATCTATTTATACAAAGATTTCAACTTTTCGGTTGCTAAAGGTGCCTTCACCTTTTTCAAAAAAAAAATCATTATCAGGCCTTGTGTTCACTGGCAGCAGCTGTTGATATTTTTTATAAGATTCCAGAATGTCACAAAATGTCAGCAAGACACTGTTGGTAGCAGAGAGCAGATTGTGCAGTGTTGGCATCATAAGGTGAGCTGAGGAAATTTGTAGTCAGTAAGATTTTGGGGGCAACGATCAATGAGTGAGCTGGTTGGTAACACTAAATGCACAACAAAAGAACGTGGCAGCTGAATGTACTACCCTGCTTCTGAAATTGACGTGTACAAGACATAAGTGCAGATTGGCGTTAAATTTCTATCTTTAGGTGCTTTTAGTTGCATAAAGGAGGTGAAAAAAATGATTACATAATGAACGCCATTGCTTCAGGGCATGAAGTCATAGAGTGATACAACAGAGAAACATGCCTTTTGGTCTCTTATCCATGCTGACCATAATGTCTCCCTGAGCTAGTCTCATTTGCCTGCATCACAAAGCACTTCACACAGAATCAGATGCATTTGGTGTAGTTGCTGTTGTAATGTAGGAAGTATGACAACCAATTTTCTGAGCAAGTCACTGCAAACGGCCTCATGCTAAATACCATGTTATATGTCGGAGATATGTTCACGAATGGGTAACATTTGGCCTATATTTTATCAAATAATGCATCAGAACATTCCTGAAGACTCTCAGTCCTGCTGTAAAGCATCACCCTTGATTTTTGCAATGTGCCTAAAGTGAGACTTGAAACAACCTTTCTATCAAGCAAGTGAGGCAGACATTATACAGTAGATGCTTGCATTTTCTCCCATGTTACCACAACACATGTGGAGCTTTAATGAGCTGGATAAAGAGCTCACCCCTCATATTGTTACTCTACGTATGTAAGCCATTATGCAAAGCAACATCCTCTGTGAATGTAAAATAGACCTCAGGCAGTGGATCTCCATGTGACAACTCACTGCTGTCAAAAACCACTGAACTGCTCTCCAATGGCAAATGATCAAAAAGCACATCTCTACCTCGACCTGCACTTTCAGTCCCCTCCCAGTCTTGCAAGGAACAATAGCTGATATAAATTGGAGTTACATGGAGTATTTAAGTACTTGGAGTAATTACTTGGAGTATTGTGTGCAGTTTTGGGCTCCTTATTTTGGAAAGGATATACTGACATTGGAGAAGGTTCAGAGAAGATTCACAAGAATGATTCCAGGAATGAAAGGGTTACCGTATAAGGAATGTCTGGCAGCTCTTGGAGTGTATTCTCCAGAGTTCAGGAGAATGAGGTTGGATCTCATAGAAACATTCTGAATATTAAAAGGCCTGAACACATTAGATATGGCAATGTGATTTCCCATGGTAGGGAGTCTAGGACAAGAGGTCACGACTTCAGGATTGAAGGATGTCCATTTAGAATTGAGATGCAGAGAAACTACTTTAGTCAGAGGGTGGTAAATCTGTGGAATTTCTTGCTACGAGTGGCTGTGGAGGCCAAGTCATTGGGTGTATTTAAAGCAGAGATAGATAGGTTCTTGATTAGCCAAGGCATCAATGGGTATGGGTGAAGGCAGGGGAGTGGGGAAGGCTGGAAGAATTGGATGAGCCCATGATTGAATGGCAGAGCAGACTTGATGGGCCAAATGGCCTACTTCTGCTCCGATATCTTATGGTCTAAATCTGAGGAAACAAAATCAGAACCAACATTTCTAAATAGAACATAGAACACAAAACAATACAGCAAGCATGGGTCTTACAGTGCTACATGTTGTGCCAACCTTTTAACCTACTCCAAGATCAGTCTAATCCTTCCCTCTCACTCAGCCCTCCATTTTTCTATCATCCATATGCCGTTTAAAGAGACTCTTAAATGCTCCTAATGTATCTACCTCCACTACCATCCCTATGCATCCACCACTTTGTGTAAAATATCTTATCTCTGGCATCTCCCCCAGCTCGCTCTACGTGCATGAATGAATCATTGCTCATGCAGCAGCAAAGCAAGGAAGCTGACACATTCAGAATCTGAGCATCAGTGTAATTGAAGTGCTGAGATGCTTAAGACAGGGGTGAGTTGACTTGTCAGTAGGACCTCTTCACATTCAGTCTTCATCTTGTGGAATGAAATCTGTCCTTACTGAAAGAATATCAGGGAAAAGGGAAACATGAGAGAGCCATGGGGTGGATGCACACCGTGGAGGAGAAACTGTCAATTATATTTCTCTGTCATGTTCTTACAAGAGAAGACCTAGCCACTCTGAGCATATAGAAACGTATTGTAAATGTGGGCCAACTGATACCAATGCTTAACTGGAATACACAAAGTAGATATCAGTACAGTATACAAATTTTATTCATTTCAATTGTATACTCGTGGATAATCATAGGTTCTGCCCATCCACTAGAGTTCAGTGCCTTACCTGCTCAGCTGATGAGTTCACTCTAACAGGTGAAGAATTTTAAAACTCAGGAAGCATATCCTAGAATGATAAGATACTTCAAAGAGATGCTACCAGTATAATGGAGGCATAAGAGATTGCAAGTGCTGGAATCCAGAAATATGAATTCTGATTCTTTACCTGCAGATGCTACCCAGCCAGTTGAGTATTTCCACCATTTCCTAATTTTTTATTTCAGATTTCCAGCATGTTCAATTTTGTTTTGCTTTTTGATGTACAGTTAAGGTTTCATGTGGTAAAGTGTGATGCTTCTCTAGAATATATACGTCCATTGTAGAATAGCCAAGAGACAATGGTCATAGCACAGAAACAGACCCCTTGACCCAACTCGTCCATGCTGATAAGATGGCCATCTAAGATAGTCCAATTCACCAGCTGGTCCCCTCTAAACCTTTCCTATCCATGTACCTCTCCGAGTGACTTTTCAATTTTGTTATTGTACCTGCCTCAACCATTTACTCTGAGCTTTTTCCATGTTTCCACCACCAGCTGAGTGAAAAAGTTGTCTTTGGGTCCTTTTTAAATCCTTTAACTCTCATCTTACATCTATGGCCATTAGTTTTTAATCCTCTTTCACTGGGTAAAAGACTGCTTGCATTTACCCTTGCATTTATCTATGCCCCCCCCCCTTGATTGTATGCACCTCTATAAGGTCACCCTTATGTTTCCTTTCTTCCAAGGAATATAGTCCTTCTCTGCTCAGAGTCTCTCTACAACTCAGGCCCTTGACTTCTGGAAACATTCTCTTAAATCTTCTTTTGCACTTTCCAGCTTTATAATATCTTTCCTATGACATAGTAACTAAACTGTGCACAATACTCCAGGTATAGCCTCACCTGCAACTTGTAAAATGGCAACAACTCAGATACACAATGCTTTGACTGATTGAAGGCCAGGATGACAAACGCCTTCTTCGCCATTCCCACCACTGAGCACATCTACACAAAGCGCTGTCACAGGAAAGCAGTATCCATTATCAGGGACCCCACCAGCCAGGACATGAGCTTTTCTCACTGCTGCTATGAGGAAGAAGGTACAAGAACCTCAGGAATCACAACATCAGGAACAATTATTACCCCTCAGCCATCAGGCTCCTAAACCAAAGGAAATAACTTCACTCAATGTCACTTGCTCCATCACTGAATAGTTCCCACAACCTATGGACTCACTTTCAAGGACTATTCATCAGATGTTCTTGACACTTATTTATTATTATTATTTAGTTGTTTCTTTCTTTTTGTAGCTGTGCAATTTGCTGTCTTTTGCACACTGGTTTGCTTGTCTCTCCTGTAGCGTGTAGTCTTTTATTCTATTTTGTTCCTTGTATGCCTGTAAGACAACAAATCTCAGGGTTGTATATGGTGACATATATGTACTTTGATAATTAATTTATTTTGAAGTTTGAACTTCTGTATAAATCTCATGCTAATTTAAATCTTAATTACTAGGAGCAAAAAAAACCTAGTAGTCTTTTTCGAGTACCAAAAATTTGCAGCGCTATTAGTTGTTTTGAGAAGTTCCCAGAAGACAATGCTCACCTGGAGTGTGAAATGTGTGCTTTATATAAAGATGCAATTTTCCTGATCATGCTAATGTAATATAGTTTATATCCTGAGTATTTTAAGATGACCAGTCGGTCAAGCTACTCCCTTATCATTTTAATATCTTGTATAAGATGTTGGTTGGGCTACATTGTGAATAACATGGGACAATACATACAAGGTGCTGGAGGAACTCAGCAAGTCAGGCAGCATGTACGGAGAGGAATGGACAGCTGATATTTTGGCCCCAGACACTTAATCAGGAATGGCCTAAACCATTGACTGTTCATTCTGCTCCATAGATACTGCCTGATTTGCTGACTTCCTCTAGCATTATGGTGTGTGTAACTCTTGGATTTTCAGTGGGTGCCACAGTAATGTAGCATTTAGTGTGACACTATTACAGCTTGGAGCATTGGAGTTCAAAGTTCACTCCGGGCATCCTCTGTAAGGAGTTTGTATATTCTCCCTGTAGAATGAGTAGGTTTTCTCCGGGTGCTTCAGTCCCTCGCACAGTCCAAAGACGTACCAATTAGAAGATTAATTAGTCAGTGTAACCTATCCTGTAATTAGGCTAAGGATAATTAAAGGTTGTTGGGTGGCATAGCTCAAAGGTTCAGAAAGGCCTATTCTGTATAATATCTCTAAGTAGTTAAGTAAATAAATCCGCAGAATCTCTTCTGTTTATGATTTGGAATAGTGTGTTCAGTTTTGGTCATCGTGCTAAAAGACAGATGCTATTAAGCTCGAAAAATTGCATAGGAGATTTACGAAGATCTTACTGAGAGTTTATTCACAGAGTCACTGACCCGGTTGGGACTTAATGTATTGGAACAGAGGAGAATGAGGAGTGATCTTTTTGAGGTTTACAACATTATGAAAAAGCATATAAAGGGCGAATACACACTGTCTTTTCCGCAAGGTTGGGAAATCAAGAACTAGAGGGCTTAGGTTTAAGGTAAGACGAGTGAGATTTCATAGGAACCTGAGGGCTGTTTTTTCACTCAACAGAAGTGGATGGAAAAGTTGCCCCTCAGGTGGTCAGCCAGAGAAAGTAGCTGAGGAGAGTGCATTAACAACATTTAAAAGGTTGTTGGACAGGTACATGGATATGTGCCAAATGTGGGCAAATGAGACTAGCTGAGATAGGAGTATTGATCGGCATGGACCAGTTGGACATTTTTCCGTGCAGTCTAACTCTGGTTCTATGACTCTATTCAATAGTGGAGAGAAAGGAATTCTGAACTTGAACAACAGACAGTAGAAACATAGAAAACCTGAAGCACAATACAGGCCTTTCGGCCCACAAAGCTGTGCTGAACATGTCCTTATCTTAGAAGTTACCTAGTCTTACCCATAGCCCTCTGTTTTTCTAAGCTCCATGTACCTATCCAGGAGTCTCTTAAAAGACCCTATTGTATCCGCCTCCACCGCCGCTGCCGGCAGCCCATTCCACACCCTCACCACTCTCTGCGTAAAAAACTTACCCCTGACATCTCCTCTGTACCTACAGTACTTCTAAGCACCTTAAAACTATGCCCTCTTGTGGTAGCCACTTCAGCCTTGGGGAAAAGCCTCTGACTATCCACACGATCAATTCTTCTCATTATCTTTTACATTTCTATCAGGTCACCTCTCATTCTCTGTCGCTCCAAGGAGAAAAGGACGAGTTCACTCAACCTGTTTTCATAAGGCATGGTCCCCAATCCAGGCAACATCCTTGTAAATCTCCTCTGCACCCTTTCTATGGTTTCCATGTCCTTCCTGTAATAAGGCAACCCGAACTGAGCACAGTACTCCAAGTGGGGTCTGACCAGGGTCCTATATAGCTGCAACATTACTTCTCGGTTCTTAAACTCAATCCTATGGTTGATGAAGGCCAATGCACCATATGCCTTCTTAACCACAGAGTCAACCTGCGTTGCTGCTTTGAGTGTCCCATGGACTCAGACCCAAGATCCCTCTGATCCTCTACACTGCCAAGAGTCTTACAATTAATACTATATTCTGCCATCATATTTGACCTACCAAAATGAACCACCTCACACTTACCTGGGTTGAACTCCATCTGCCACTTCTCAGCCCATATTTGCATCCTATCAGTGTCCCACTGTAACCTCTGACAGCCCTCCACATTATCCACAACACCCCCAACCTTTGTGTCATCAGCAGTATAGACAGATAAAGCAAACAGTATCCTGTGACAAACAATCATACAAATCAACCAATACCCTGATAAAGGGGATAGAAAAGAATGCAAATGCTGGAATCTGCATGGGGGGAAAAATAACTGCTGGAGGAACACAATGGATCAGCAGTATCTGTGTAGCCAAATGGATCATTGAGAACATCAGCATGGTCGTGATCAGAAACATTTCCTGTCTCTTTGCTTCCATAGATACTGCTTGACCCAGATATTTCCTCCAGCAGTTTGTTTTTGACCCTGAACTGAAATCTTTTGTTGTGATACAATTTTATGGAATAAAGGATAAAGTGAAGCCCACACATTTTTAAGCAGCACTTCAAGTATTGTACGTATAAAATAAAAACAAAACAGCTAGCAACACTCAACAGATCAGGCACAATCTGTAGAAAAAAATGGAGACAGGGTTTCAGGTTGAAGTTCTGATGAAGTTTTGTCAGTCTGAAATATTAACTCAGTTTCTTTCTCAACTACTGGTGCTTGATCTACCGGAATTATAGAATCATAAATTCATAGTTCAGAAAAAGCCCATTGGCCCACTGAATTTGTATTCTCAAACTCCCATCTACACCTCCCAGCATTTGGCTTTTAGACTTTGAAGCTTTGGCAATTCAAGTGTTTGGAACATTTTCAGTTCCATTATATTTATGCAGAAGACAAGGCTGCAAAGATCATGAGTGAACACTTCGAAATCTAGACAGTAGAACAGAGAGTTCTGGGAATACAGATCCATAATTTCTTTAAAAGTGGTGTCACAGGTAATAGGGTCATAAAGAATACTTCTGGCATACTAGCCTTCATAAATCAAAGTATTGGGTACAGGAGTTGAGATATTACATTGAAGTTATATAAGATGTTGGTAGGGCATAATTTAGAGTATCGTCTGCAGTTCTGGTCACCTACCTACTGGAAAGATATCAATAAGATTGAAAGAGTATACAATAGATTTATAAGGATGTTGCAAGGTCTTGAAGACATGAGTTATAGGGAAAAGTTGAATAGGTTAGGAGTTTATTCCCTAGAACATAGGAAAATGAGGGGAGCTTTGATAGAGATATACAAAATTATGAAGGGTACAGACAGAACAAGTGCAAGCAGGCTTTTTCCACTGCATTTGGGTGAGACTAAAACTAGGAGTCATGGGTTGAGGATGAAGGGTGAAATATTTAAAGGGAACATGAGGGGGAACAACTTCTCTCAAAAGGTGGTGAGAGTGTGGAATGAACATCCAGTGGGAGTGATGGATGTAGGTTTGATTTCAACATTTAAGAGAAATTTGGATATGTACATGAGTGGAAGGGGTAGGGAGGGCAATGGTCAGAGTGCAAGTTGATGAGACTAGGCAGAAGAATAGTTTATCCTTGTCTAGATGGGCCATAGGGCCTTTTTCTGTGCTGTAGTGCTCTGTGAGTCTAAATGTGGACTTGCAACAGAGCAAAACAAAGACTGTAATGTGGTAGAAGAAAACAGCCAGTCAAGAGGGGTTATTAGGGATGATCAGGAAAGCTGTAGGTAAGTTTAAAAGATTGGTAACTAGGCTGTATTGATATTTTAATACATATAGGGTCAACTGTATGATCAAAGCCATGTGATCATTCTAGACAACTGAATATAATTACTGTAGGTTGGAAACCAGGTTGAAATGTTCCATTTCATAGTGTCTTTTAATATAAAGCTATGGAGCAGTTAATGTAAAACCTGATACTATTATTAGTCAGTGCAATAAAGTTTGCTATAAAAACCATTCATGCTCGGATCATGAATAGTAGCACTGATGTTGGACCATCAACCCTTTGTTGTGAGGGTAACCTTGGGACAACAACTAACATTTATCAACATTTGCTGTCTGAAGAACTGTGTTATTTTAATAGGATGTCACCTAAAGGAACACATAATAAACAGCAGAAGAGGGAATTATATATTGAAGGGTCCAGGTAATAGCTGTGTGTGAGAACCGTGAAGGTCTTTCCGTTATACATCTGCAAGAATCAAAACACACTTGATGTTGAAAAACTATCATTACTTACGGAGCAGAGGAGATTATCGGGATAGGTTGAGTGAGCTAAGGCTTTTCTCTTTGGAGCAAAGGAGGCTGAGAAGTGTACAAGGTGATAAGAGGCATAGATTGAGTGGATAACTAGATACTTTTTTTCTCCCCCAGGGCAGAAATGGCTAATGCACAAGGGAATAATTTTAAGGTGATTGGAGGAAAGTATAGGGGGATGTTAGAGGTAAGTTCTTTACTTAGAGAGTGGTGAGTACATGGGATGATGGTAGAAGTAGATATTTTAGGAACTTTTAAAGAACTTGTAGATGAGCACAATGTATAATAGAAAAATAGAGGGCTAAGTAGGAGGGAAAGGTTAGATTGATCTTAGTGTACGGCACAACATTGTGCACCAAAGGACTTGCACTATGTTGTGCACAGTGTTCCATGTTCTATGGTCAATGTATTATTATACACAGCAAGATCCTGCAAGCAGTGAGGTGACTGACCTTGACAACAGATGCATACAGAATACCCATGTATAGCATAAGCTGAAGGCACATCAAATTAGCTCACTTTTTATGTGCAGTCTTTGCAGTCAATTTAGTCATAGAGCACTGCAGCACAGAGACAGGCCCTTTGGCCCATCTAGTCTGTACACACCTAATTTTTTGCCCTATCCCATCTACTTTCACCCAGACCATAGCCCTCCATACCCCTCTCATCCATGTACCTATCCAAACCTCTCTAAAGTGTTGCAATTGAACCCAAATTGAACAAAGTTCCACAATCAGAAAAGATAGTTTCATCTTCCTTTAAGAGCTTATTTTCTAAAGTAAGAATTGACAAATAATTTGTTCCGTTCTTTATTTTTTTGCTGGGGGGGATGGATAGGAGTGGGTATAAACACACTACAGACCATTGTGGAGAGCTCCAGAGCTCCTGGGAGCTCTTGAGATTGTTAACTCCATAATCCAGAACAGGCATCACTTCTACCTGAAGCCTTTCGATAAACATGTCATCTCCAACAGCCCAGCATTTGCTGAATGTTACACTAAAAAGCCAGCCTGGATTATTGAGTGAATACTGTGGAGTAGGACCTGAAATCTTGAAAATAAGACTGACACAACTAATTTACCATTGGCTTGGCAGAGAAATGGTTTTGGAGGAGAGCGGGAAAACCTGCAACTACTCTTCAATGGGCTGAGGTGCATTGAACTAGGGTCTTTGGCCCACTCTGTGTTGTAAAGCAAGCTAGTCCCATGTTCTGGTGATTATGTGGGTTTAGTCATCAGAAAAGGCAAACAGGTGTTGTAATATTTATCTCAACAGATGAATGATATCTTCAACTTTGGGCATCAGTCTAAGCTTCGGTAATACTTTCAATACTTGTGTAATGAAAATTATGTAGAGACTAGATGCAACATGGCTTTGAAACATAATCCCATGTACAATTGTATATCTTAATTATATTACATCAAAACAAATTTGCATGAAAAGAGAAGACTTTTCAAGATTTGTCAATGGGCATGAATAGGTGAAAGCAATGTAAAATCCAAGTGCAGATGTCTACGCTTGGAGTAGCTAACTCAGTCATGTGAAATGTGAAACAAGACCATAAGCCAATAAGACAGGAGCAGAATTAGGCCATTCAGCCCATTAACTTTGTTCTGCCATTCCATTGTGTCTGATTTATTATCTCTTGCATTCTCTCCACAACCTTTGATGCTTTTACTAGTCAAGAATCTACCAGCCTCCATTTTAACTACACCCAATGACTTAGCCTTCACAGCCATCTACAGCAATGAATTCCACCGATTCCCCACCCTCTGGCTAAATAAATTCCTCTTCATCTCTGTTCTAAATGGATGTCCCTCTATTCTGAGGCTGTGCCTCTGAAACTAGACTGACACTCTATAGGAGACATTCTCTCCATATCCACTCTGTGTAGGCCTTTTAATATTTGAATCATATCATATAAGTTACAGAAAAGTTGCTGAAAGCTAATTTAATAGTTTAAAGATGACATCAGAGATAATATTCTCCAAATGCAATGTTAAACCAAAGCTGTTTTGTTTGTTTTGCTATAAACACTCTATCATTGCCCTGAATATCTTTCCCAACAGGTAGTGTTTTTCCTGTCATGCAGAAGTAGGAGTTCACAACCTGCTCACTATGCTGAACACACGCATCAAAAGTTTGCATTTAACATTCTTGAATCTGTTTCATACCTTGAACCATTTCCTAAAGAAAATCCATATCATCACAATTACCATTTTTTAATCCTAAAGGAAAATTCCTACTGGTGTACCAAATTGAAGTACGTTTGTATTTCAACCTAATCTATAATAGGGAAACTTGCCCTCTAATATTTCCATCTGGAGTATTCTTCTGAAGTGGATAATTCGATCAAGTCTATTTATTAAATCATTCATGAAATATCTGTAAATCTTTGAAATTCGCCACACCAAAATGTTTTGTCATTATGTATATTAACTTCTGAGATCAACTGAGTTTTGGCCACAATCAAAGGAAGTAGATATCAATAGGGAGAATGTGTGATGATGAAAATCCTTCATTTATGGAAAAGTGAGAGAAAAAAATACCACAGAAACCAAAAATTTGAAATTAGAAATAGAGAATGCTGGAAATACACAGCAGGTCAGGCAGCATCTACAAAGCGAGAAACAGAAGATTACAATATTACAGTGGGCATAGACAGGATAGCTAGTTGGAAACCATTCCCTATGACACAGGAATTAAGATCAAAGGATATAAGTTTAAGCTGATGAGTAAAAGGTGGAGAAGGGATCTGAGGAAGAATTTTTTCACCTTGAAGGTGGTTAATATATAGGCTGTACTACCTCAGTAAGTGGTGGAGACAAATACTTTCATAACATATAATACGTGCACGTGATATGCTTGAATTACTGAGGAAAGGCAGGATAAGGACTAAGTGGTGGTAAATGGGATTAGAATAGATGGATATATTATAGTTGGCAAAGGCAGGGTATCCAATGGGTCTGTTTCTGTTCTCTGTGACTCCCTGTTACATTTTCTTCAGAATCATTGAAAGTTCTGATGAAGGGTCAATAACCAATCTGTTGATTTTTCCTAACAAGCTGTAAAAAACACTGAGTTAGGTATAATTGGAGTAACATGTGTAATTCTGGTCAATTAATTTTAGAAAGGATGTGAAGGTGTATAGAAAGGAGTGTACAGAAATGATTTATTTGAGATATTCCAGGGTTAAAGAATTTCTGTTATGAAGCTCAAGTTCTTTCTGCAAAGAAGGTTCAGAACATGTTCGAATGAGGCAACACACACAAAATGCAGGAGGAACTCAGCAGGTCAGGCAGCATCAACAGAAAGGAATAAACAGTCAATGTTTCAGGCCAAGACCCTTCATCAAGACTGAAAGGAAAGGAGAAAAAGCCAGAATAAGAAGCTGGGGTGGGGGGAGTGAGGAAAAGGAGTACCAGCTGGAAGGTGACAGTTGAAGTCAGATGAGGGGAAAGGTAGGTGGGTGGGGGAGGAGGGATAATGTGAGAAGCTGGTAGATGATTGGTAGAAAATGTAAAGGGCTGAAGAAGAAGGGATCTGATAGGAGAGGAACATGGATCATGGGAGAAAGAGAAGGAAGAGGGGCACCAGAGGGTAATGATGGGCTGGTGAGAAGAAGTGAAGGGATAAGAGCAGAGCCAGAATGGGGAATGGAACAGGAGAAAAGGCGGGCAGAAATTACTGGAAACTGGAAAAATCAGTGTTCATGCTGTCAGGTTGGAGGCTAACTAAACGGAATGTGCTCCTCCAGTCTGAGAGCAGCAACATTGTTGCAGTAGAGGAGGCCAGGAACCAACATATTGGAGTGGGAATAGGGAATTAAATTAAAATGGTTGACCATCGGGAAATCCTCACTGTTGCGGATGAAGCAAAGGTGCTCAGTAAAATTGTCTCCCAGTCTAGGTCCAGTGTCCTCTGGATTTCCAGCATCTGTTGAATCTCTTGTGTTTTTAATTCAAGCATACTGGATTTTGATGGTTTCTGGAGCGGTAAATAGACAGAATTAATTTTTTTCACTTTTGCAGTTGTCAAGGACATAGGACACAGAATTAAAATGAATAACAGAGATACCTGAAGCTCTTGCATTGCCTGCAAACGTGTTGGAAGTGCCTTTCAATGAAGCAATTGCAAACTTGATGAGAGTACACAGGTTGTACGGTTATAGCTAAAGAAGAGGGAGTCCAAAACCAGATGGAATAGCTTTAAAGTAAGAAGGGAATTACTTAAAAAGAGCTAAGATCAAATTTTACACACAAGATGGTGCTGGAGGAAATGATAGAGGCAGGTACAAGTAGGACATTTAAAAGGTATTTGGACAAATACATGGATCAGAAAGCTTTCGAGGGTTATGGACCAAATGAAAGCAAATGAGACCCACTCACTTAAGCAACTTTGTCAGCATGGATGAGTTGGGCCGGAGAGCCTCTTTTCATGTTATATAGTTCTGCAGCTCTATAGGTGGAGCACTCTACAAATAGCTGGAACAAACCAAATGGCTCAAATAACACACTCAAAATGGTGGAGGAACTCAGCAGGTGAGGCACCATCTATGGAAACGAATAACCAGAGTACATTTCGGGTTGAGACCCTTCATTAGAACTGGAAAGGAAGAGGGGAAATGCCAGAATAAGAAGATGGGGGAGGGACAAGAGTACAAGCTCGAAGGTCTTATTCTGAGGTGAAACCAGTTGGGTGGGGAGGGGTGTTGAAGTAAGAAGCTGGGAGGTGATAGGTAGAAAAGATAAAGGGCTGGAGAAGAAGGAATCTGACAGGGGAGGAGAATAGACCATGAGAGAAAGGGAAGGAGAAGTGGCATCAGGGAGAGGTGATAAGCAGGTGAGGAGAAGAGGTAAAAGATCAGAGTGGGGAACTGAAGAAAGGGATAGGAGAAAGAATTACCTTAAATGGGAGAAATCAATGTTCATGCTATCAGGTTGGAGGCTACCCAGACAGAATATGAGGTGTTGTTCCTCTAACCTGAGAGTGGCTTCATTGTAGCAGAAGGGGAGGCCATGGACTGACAACTGCAGTGGGATTTTAATGGCTCACGTAACCTCCTTCTCTGCTGTAGTGGTCTACAGTTCTAGGATAGACCATGATCTTACAGATAATCGACTCAAGTCAACAAATGACCTACTCCTTGTTACTTGCTGTTATGTTCTCCTATACCTAAGCAGACATAATCCTTTCCTTTCAGTTTCTCAACTCCATCTTGTCGCTTTCAGTGATTCATTTTTTCTTTATGGCCAGCAGCTTAGAGAAAGATGTATTTTACTTGTTTCTTCATTCTCTGCTTTAGGCCTTCCAAAAGTTCCTACATCATCTGATCTCATGACTGCTTTAAGAACATTTTCATACTCTGGTTTCTGACACTGAAATCAAGAGTGTGGAACCCAAATGAAAGCAGTAGAATCTAATTGCAGAGCATTGGTCTAAAGTGGAGTTAAAATTGTAATTAGGCATTTCTAAATACAAAATCATTCTTAAGTAAGTTGTGGTTGTTCTTAACAATTATTTAGCTAGAATAAAAGCAGAAAATGCTGGAAATGATCATCAGCTCGTGACCCAATCAGCAGAGAGAGAATAAATAACAACAATTCTGATAAGAGTTTATTGACTGGAGTGTTAACACTTACTCTGTCACAGATCATAGATGGACTCCATGGCAACATAGTGGTTAGACAATGCTATTACAGCTCGGGAGTCAGAGTTCAGAGTTCAATTCCGACATCATCTGTAAGGAGTCTGTATTTTTTCCCGTGGAATGCATGGGTATACCGGATAATAGGTTATTGGTCATTGCAAATTGTCCCATGATTAGACTATGGCTAAATCAGTGGGGGTGGGGGCATGGTGGGGAGGGTTGTTCAGTGCAGCTCAAAAGGCTGGAAGGGCCTGTTCCATGCCTTATCGCAAATAAAATAAAAATAAAACAAATAACATCCAACATCTTAAAGAGTGCTAAATTCATGAAAGGAGGTGTTCAAACTTCCTCCCACATCCCTAAGAAGTGTGTGATGGTAGGTTAACTGGCCACAACAAATTGCCTCTATTGTGTGATGAGTGGCAGAATCTATGGGGAGTTGTTATCAAGCAAGGAGAAAATAATAGGATTAATGTAGGTTCATTGTAAATAGTGACACAACATAACTGCAGGTGCTAGAATATGGAGCAACACAGAAGAGAAGGGTTATGGAGAGAGGGCAGGAGAATGGGTTGAAAAGATCAGCCGTGATTGAATGGTAGAGCAGATTTGATTGGATGAATGGCCTAATTCTACTCCTATGTTTTATCATCTTATTGTGTTGAAAAAGATAATAAATCAACTATATATGCAGCGACTGGTCTAATTTTGCTCTTGTGTCTTATGGTCTTATTCTCATTCAGGCAATTTTTCAGTTGTTCATCCCTTCCAGAGTTTTGGTTTTGTATGCAGACTCTTCACAGTTTAATGCATGCCTGATTTATGGAAACCCCATATACACCGACGAGCATTTGAGAGATTGGCAGGCTGGATTTGCCACCTGCTGCTGGACCATCAGCATCACCTGCCATGGGTGAACGTGGACCCTGCCAACTCTTCAACTTGAGAACTTATTAGGGTCAACAAGGAAGAGAACCTGTAGTTATTATCCTGTATTGCAGGACGATGGATCATTGAGACCAATATTGTGAAAGAAAGACAGTTTATGTCTTACACTATTGGTTATTTCTAACATTTTTCATGACTAAAAGGCCAGTCAGTTCATAATGGGATCAGGGGAAGAAAAGGCCAGGGATCAGTGAGGTCATGGGAAAAAGTGAGACCAATTGGTTAGCTCCTTTAAAGAAGGTCAGCCAGTCTGAGAAAATGATAGAACATATTTGAGGGTCTGAATGGCATGTTCCCATCCCAATACACATGTTTGTCTTATTGAGCCATTTCCTGGAGCAGATGATTCTACAGTACTTGCTACAGTTGACAGGATCTTAACATAGAACAGTGCCGCTCAGTATTGGTCCTTTAGCCCGTGATGTTTTCCTGACCATTTATCTGATCAATCTAACTGTTAATTAATTTCTCTCACACATGCACCTAGGAGTCTCTGAAGTGTCCCTAGTGTCCCTCTACCTCAACCTCCCCCTTCTGCAGTGCCACTTACCATTCTGTGTAAAAAAAAACTACCTCTGACATCATCCCCATACTTTCAACTAATCTTAAATTAATTTTAATCTAATTTTAAAAGAACGTCCTTTGATATAAGCCATTTTTCCCCTGGGAAAAAGAGTGCTAGCCATCCTCTTTATCCACGCTTCTTATCATAGAACATAAAACATTATAGCATAGTACAGGAACTTCAGCCCACAATATTGTGACGACCTTATAGCCTACTCTAACATCTATCTAACAGTCTTTCTTATGCATTATATTAAAAAGAGATAGAGTGAATTGGTCATGAGCCATGAGAGTTCTGTTCAGCAAGAATACTACAAAATGAATATAAATGGAATGAACTAAGATCCAAGATCAGTTATAGAGTCCAGGAGTAACAGTACAACATTGGGCCCACCAGGTCCATGTCAACAATCAATCATCGATTTATACTAACCCTATAGTAATTTCCTTTTATGCTCCCCATAATCCCATCAACTAACACAGATTCTACCTTTCCACCTTGTTACTAAGGTTACTTTACACTGAAAAATTAACTTCCCAACCTACACATGTGGGAGGAAAGCAGAAGAGAGCACTCAACCCTAGGAAGAAGGTTCAAACTCCACACAGGCAGCATGAGAGGTTGGGACTGAAGCTGGGTGCTGGAAGTGTGATATTGTAGCTTTTCTAGCTACAGCACATTGCCATTCAACTGAAGACACAACACGCTAGGGTGGATAAATGGCCATCTCTTCTCTGTCACTGGTATTTGTACCAGGCAGATTGTAAAGACATCTGTATACCATCATATCACCAACCTGAAATCATTTAGGAACAGAATACATATCTGAAACTACTCACAAAAGACTGGAGGAAGTCAGGTCAGATGGCATCTAAAGAGGGAAATGACAGTCAATAGTTCCTTTTTTTTTAAAGGGTTAAGGTCCAAATTCATTCTGGAAATTCACAAGGATGCATCTCTAATCAGACAGCAGAATTTTACTATTCCCATTCCTCAGTATTACTGATTTTATATATCTGATTTTCATTTAATATCATCAAATGTTTGTAAACAACAGGATAACATAAACACAGGAAATTTTGGAGATGCTGGAAATCCTTATCAACACACACAAAATGCTAGAGGTGAAGCTGCATCTATGGAAATGATCATCAGGACTGGAGAGGAAGGGGGAAGATACCAGAATAAAAAGGTGGGAGGGGGAGTGGAAGGAGTACAAACTAGAAGGTGATAGGTAAAGCCAGGTGGGTGGGAAAGGTAAAGGGCTGGAGAAAAAGGAATCTGATAGGTGAGGAGAATGGACAATGGGAGCTAGGAAAGGAGGAGAGGCACCGGGAGAGGTGGTAAGCAGAAGAGACAAGAGGCCAGAGTGGGGAACAGAAGAGGGAAAGGGGAGGGAAAAATGGCTAGGTGTTTAAAACTGATCATTATGTTCAAACCTGATGAAACATCTTCACTCTGTATTGGTCTATTCAAAAATGTTTCCTGACTTCATGCTTATTTCACCAATTTTCTGTTTTTATTTCAGATTTCTGGTATCTGCGGTATTATTATAGACTCCCAGTCAAACAAGGAGTCTGAGGAGGCTGCCCAGACTCCGTGTTTGCATTATAGAGCAACACTGAACATTGAACATAGAACAGTACAGCACAGGAACAGACTCTTCGGCCCACAATGCTGTCTTGAATTAATTAAGCTAACAATGTCCAATAAATCTAATCCCTTCTGCCTGCACATGTCCATATTCCTCATTGCCAGCATTTTCATATGTCAGTCTAAGAGCCTCTCTGTCGTATCTGTCTGCACCACCAAACCCAGCAGTACATTCCGGGCACCTACCCTTCTCAGTGTACCCATTCTCCTCAGAGAGCCTCATCTTTTATACTATAGTTCAAAGAACACACCTAGAGACTGCTGCGAGGAACTACTGTGAACCATTTACTTTATCTAATTGACTGCGGATCAGGGAACTGGAATTAGTTACAATATGTGCACTAAATTTGCATTGTACAGCTCTCCTCCGTCCATGACTTTATTGTTGGGGGTTAAACCTGCTTGTAGCTGGTGAGAGAAGAGCACAGCACGGGAACAGACTCTTCAGCTCTCAATGCTGTGCCGAAACAATTAAGTTGGTAATCGAATAACCAACTAAACTATTCTCTCCCGCCTACACAATGTCCATATCCTTCCATTTTCCTCACAATTATATGCCAAAATAGCATCATGGGCCGAGGGGCTTCTAGCATACTATAATGTATTCTATCAATTACATTTGTTATTCTCCACACATTTCCATCAACTCCCTCACAGCTTCTACCACACAAAGGAGAATTTGCAGTGGCCAGTTGTGTGTGTGTGTGTGTGTGTGTGTGTGTGTGTGTGTGTGTGTGTGTGTGTGTGTGTGTGTGTGTGTGTGTGTGTGTGTGTGTGTGTGTGTGTGTGTGTGTGTGTGTGTGTGTGTGTGTGTGTGTGTGTTTGAGATGATATGAAGGCACCCAGAGGAAATACAGGTGGTGCATACTCCACACTAACACCGCCTGAGGTCGGAACTGAAACCGGATCTCTGGTGCTGTGAGGCAATGGCTCTACCTGCTGTGCCACTGTGCGATGATGTTGCAATAATTTTTGTCATGATTTCTCCTTGTTGTAGTTACTTACTTATACTTTGCTATAGACAATTTGTTCTCAAAACTACTCTGCTTTTTGTGAGATCTGTTCTGTGCCAACTGCTGGCTGAGTAAGTTCTGTCTGTAAGCACACTGGGGAATGAAAGCTAACATTGGCAAAAGTGAAGAGATACAGTCTTGTGATTGTTTTCTGGGTCTATCAGAATTTATGTGATTAAATCCTTTAGTTTGGCTGCCTCAAACTGATTTCTGAACAAAAATGCATTATGTATCTTATGTTTTACTTGTTCTATGTAACTTTAAGCTTTGGTTTGGCAGGAAGCCTACCAGGAATTCTTATAATTAGTATGAACAATTTTTACTTTACCTAATTGGCATCTTCTAACAGATCATCAGATTAATGATAATGACTTGATTGTTCAGCAAGAATGAAGGTTGCATCTTAAATCAGCAGTTAACCAGTTCTTTACCTTACTCGGAGTTAACCTGGTCAATGAGTAAATAATGCAATCACCCTCAAGAGGAACAAAAAAAGGAAAATAATGTTATGAGGATAAACCAAGTATATGGTTACATTTAAAAGTTTATATTAATGCTTTACATTGTTCTGAGAAGGATTGTTGCTACACTTACAATAGCCACTGTTACTGAAACCTTAATGTTGTAGATTCTTCATTCTACTCCTTTGTGCTGGCAATTAGCAGGTAACAATAGGGTTATAACCAGCACTGTCAGGTAAACCAAAGAATAAGCCAGTTGTCTGTGTGCTTTGAGCAAGCATTTGGCCTTTAGTCTGCAGAGTCTGGAGCTAACTCAGAGCATGAAAGCGAGCCCAGGCTGTCAGTGTGATTAATCTGCCTGTTGCATCGAGGAGAGCCTCTTTCGTTGTCAGATGAAATACTCTTTTCTGCCTTCGCTTACAGCATCTTGGTAATTGGCCTTGTTCTTTAATGCGACGTCTGGAGCCTCAGCGTACTCCGTCCGTTTTGCTTCGTTGTTCTGGTACGCGCCTTTGTTCTGGTACAGCAAGCGGCCAGTTATAGCAAAGATGCAGAGGATGACAAAAATCACAATCGCTATTACACCTGTCATTGGAAGAGAAATCTCCTTTTAGTTTTTATTATTAAAATCATTTATATTTCAACATAGTTATGCTTTCTGTGAGATAACTCTGTTTGTCTGCTCTGCTCTCCACTGTGTTTTTGGTATATGGTGCTCCTTTTGCCCAGTAAAGCTCCTGTATCTGCATGCTAATTCAGTCAAGCAGTGAATGGTGCCTTCAAGATCTTCAGTGATGGCCTGTTCTCACTGATTTGGAAAGAGTTCTTTATATGACCATGAAACCATGACACATAGGAGTAGATTCAGGCTATTTGGCCTATATTCCATCATGCCTGATAGATTTTCCCTCTCAAGCATATTCTATACCATCTCCCCGTAACATTTGACACCTTTACTAATTAAAACCTATAAACCACTACTTTAAATATACCAATTCACCATCCTCTGTCTACAGAAATTCCTCTTCTTCTCTGTGAGCAGTGACATAAAACAGGTGATAATATACAAGCAAGCATTTTATGATCCACTTGACCTTATTCTCCACTGAGGTCAATGTAGAATGAATTGCCAATTTGTGGTTTGTTATTGTACATGATCGTTGCACACATGCACCTTGCTAGAGGAAACACAGCACGTGATTAGTTAAAGAAACCAAGACAATTAATTTACAATTTCACTAACTCAGCCAACTGTGAAGGTATGCCACCAAAGGCATTCACAAATTACTACAAATGAACCATGGAGAGCATTATAACTGGTTGCTTTACTGTCTGGAGGGGCCACAGCACAGGATCAGAAAAGCTGCAGAGGGTCGTAAACTCAGCCAAGTCAATTATGGGCACTAGCTCCCAGCATTCAGGACATCTTCAAGGAGCAATACCTCAGAAAGGTTGTCATTAAGGACCCCCAAAACCCATGGCATGCTCTCCTCTCACTGCTGCCATTGAGGAGGAGGCACAGGAAGCTGAAAACATGCACTCAATATTTCAGGAGCAGCTTTTCCCACTCCGCCATTGGATTTCTGAATAGACAATGAACCCATGAACACAACCTCACTATTTTAACCTCTTCTTGCATTAATTTTAATGTAATATTTTTATATATACTTATTGTAACTTATAATTTTTAGTATTATATATTGCTATGTACTGCTGCCGCAAAACAAATTTCACAACATATGCCAGAGATATTAAACCTGATTTAGATTCTGTGACACAATAGTCATTGGGCCAAAATACCCTAAATATAAACAAGGAATACTGAACCCATTGTCTGTTTAATCTGAAATGGCCACTGCGCAGTTTCGCCCCCATTAAGCAATGGGAAACATTCTCATTACATGAGACAGTGGACGTTAGAAATAAGATAATAGGTGTCAAAGAGACAGTTATTCCTTGTTAATTAAATTCTATATTATTCTTGGGGCTTCTGCATTTATGGTAATTCCTGAATTAATTTCTCATCCCCAGTTGTACAGGTGAACAAAATTTTGAAAACCAAAGTGTGAAATAAAAGCAGAAAATGCAAAGACAACTCAGCAGGTCAGGCAGAATTGGAGGAAAGTTTCAGGTCAAAGAAGTGAGAAGGAGAGAAATTAAAGTGAGTAGCAGAGAAAGTGGAAATGTCAATGTATGGAACAAAGGGAATTTCTCTGGGAGGCTGAAGTACTGTAATCATGAAGGGCTGTTAAATTCCTTTGCCTATGCAATGTGTTGCTAATTACATGAAGTCCTCATTCACCCCTCTCTCTGCTATGTAGTTTCCCTCTCCACCTCCAGGCTGAGGTCCCTAATGTTTCCACTGGGTCCTGCACCACTACTCACTGCCCACCCCTGGCCTCTCACTGCACTGCCTACTCCTCAATCTTCTGAGGGGTCTCAGTCTTGATGTTGGATAGCCTGTTCTACTGTCACCACACTGGAATATACTATCGTAGAGGGAAAAAATAGAGAGAATTTACAACTCGTAAATAGGGATGTGGATTGTGGTAATGGGGAACCGCAGACTAAGGCTTGAAGTAGAAACCTGGATGCAGCAGTGATGATATCCAAGTTTCAGGAACCTCACTAGTTACTTATGCACACGTTGTTGTAATAGAAAATTGAATTTACTTTTGGAACTGTGGATAATTATTTCATTCTGTAATCAGGGCCCAGTCTATAACTTTATCATTTCTGTAGCCATCATTTTGTCATCAAAATGTTGTTTTACTGGTAATCTTGTCAACTGAGAATGGTAAAAGCTGTAGCAAATTCATGGCCAGGTGGAGCTTGAACACCAACTCAGTGTGGCTCTTCAATTTGCTCGTACAAGATAGATGAAAGGAAAAAAGGTGGCAAGAAGATGGAGTAAGGGGTTGGTGGAGGGAAGAGAAATGTCAATTGGCCGTCTGGTACAGAGAGAGCCCATTATCTGTAGTTGGAAATGAACATCTGATTAGTGTTTTATAAGGTGCTTTGATAAAACTTAATGGTTTCCTTGGTCATTTCAGAAGAAAGCTGTAAAGCAGAAATGGTGTAATGTGTCATATGCAGGACAGGGTAGGTGACGAGAGGAGATCTTCTTCCTTAAATTACATTCAAAAATTTTGTGACAATTCAATAGCCTTGTTACTGAGATTAGGTCTCTCTTATTTTATCTTTATTTAATAGGAATATAGAGCCATGCCAGGCAGAAATAAAGTGAATGGTCACAGTCTTTTTTTCCCAGGATAGGAGAATCTAACACTAGAGGGCAAAGGTTTAAGGTGAGAGGAGAAAGTTTTAAAATGTATCTGAGGGACAACTTATTCACAAAGAATACAATGCATGTGTAGAACTGAGGAATAAGAAAGGTAAGGCCATGTTAATGGAATAATATTACAAACCACCCAACAGTCCACGTGATTGAGAGGAGCAAATTCATAGAGAGATCATAGACTGTTGCAAAAAAAATTAAGGTTGTGATGGTAGGTGATTTTAACTTTCCACATATTGACTGGAACTCCCATACCGTAAAAGGGTTTGATGGGAAAGAGTTAGTCAAATGTGTTCAGGAAAGTTTCCTTAATATGTGCAAAGAAATCCTAACTAGACAGAGTGCAATCTCCTATTAGGGAATGAAACGGGGCAAAGGTGACAGCCGTTTGTGTACGGGAACACTTTGCATCTAGTGATTATAATGCAATTAGTTTCAAGGTAATTATGGAAAAGGGTAGACCTGGTCCTTGGGTTGAGATTCTAAATTGGAGAAAGGCCAATCTTGATGGTATCCGAAAGGATCTGGCAAGTGTGGATTGGGACAGGTTGTTTTCTGGCAAAGGTGAACTTGGTAAGTGAGAGACCTTCAAAAGTGAAATTTTGAGAGTACAAAAGTTGTACGTTCCTGTCAGAATAAAAGGCAAGGATAACAGGTTTAGGGAACTTTAGTTTTTAAGAGATATGGAGGCCCTGGTTAAAATAACAGGTATAAGCATGCAGGGACAAATGAGGTACTTGAGGGGTATAAGAAATACAAGAGAACACTTAAGAATAAAATCTGGAAGGCTAAAAGAAGACATGAGGTTGCTCTAGCTTACAAGGTGAAGGAGAATCCTAAGGGCTTGTACAGATATATTAAGATCAAAAGCATAGCAAGGGACAAAATTGGTTCAGGAAGATCAGAGTGGTCATCTATGCCTGCAGCCAAAAGAAATGGGAGAAATAGTAAATGTATTTTTTGCATCCATATTCACTCAGGTGATGGATGCAGAGTCTATAGATTTGAGGCAATACAGCAGTGAGGTCTTGGAAATCATTCAGATTACAAAGGAGGAGTAATGCTTGAGGGAAATTAGGGTGAAGAAATCCTCAGGGCCTGACAATGTGTTCCCTTGGACCCTGTGGGATGCTAGTACGGAAATTGCAGGGGCTCTAGCAGAGATATTTTAAAACATCTGTAGCCACAGACAAATGCCAGAGGGATTGAGGATAGCTAACGTTGTTGCACTGTTTAAGAAAGGCTCTAAGAATAAACCAAAAAAAACTATAGGCTAGTGAGCCTGACATCAATAGTGGGAAAGTTATTGAAAGGTATTGTATATGTAAGTATTTGAATAGGCAGGAGCCAATAAAGAATAGTCAACATGGCTTTGTGCATGGTAGGTCATATCTAACCATACTTATAGGGATTTTCGAGGAAATTATCAGGAAAGTTGATGAGAGCAAGACTGTGGATGTTGTCTACATGGACTGTAGCATGGCATTTGACAGGGCCCCACATGGGAGGCTGGTCAAGAAGGTTCATTTGTGTGGCACTCAGGATGAGGTAGTAAATTGGATTCGATATTGGCTTTGTGGGAGAAGCCAGAGAACGGTAGTTGATGGTTGTCTCTCTAACTGGAGGCATGTGACTAGTGGAGTGCCACAGGGATCAGTGCTGGGTACATGGTTGTTTGTCATCTATGTCAATGATGATGTGATAAACTGGATCAGCAAATTTATGGAAGCCACCAACATTGGGGGTTTATTGAACAGCAAGGAAGACTATCAAAGCTTGCAACAGCATCTGGACCATCAAAAAATGGGGCTGAAAAATGGCCATTGAATTTTAATGCTGACGAGTGTAAGGTGTTGCAGTTTGGGAAGACCAACCAGGGTAGGTCTTACAAGGTGAGTGGTTGGGCACTGAGGAGAGCAGTAGAACAAAGGGACGTGGGAATGCAGGTTCATAATACATTGAAAGTGGCATCACTGGGTCATAAAGTAAGTTTTGTGATACACTGGCCTTCATAAATTTATGTATTGAGTACAGGAGTTGGGATGTAATGTTGAAATTGTATAAGATGTTGGTGAGGCCTAATTTGAAGTGTTGTGTCCAGCTTTGGTCACATACCCAGGAAGAATGTAAATAAGATTAGAAGAGTATGATGAAAATTTACATGGATGTGACTGGGACTTGAGGACCTGAGACAAAGGGAAAGATTGAATAGGTCAGGACATTATTCCCTTCAATATAGAAGACTAGGGAAATTTGTACAAAATTCTGACAAATACAGATAGGGTAAATGCAAGCAGACTTTTTCCACCTTGGTTGAGTGTGACTACAATGAGAGATTATGGGTCAAGGGTGAAAGGGGAAATGTTTAATGTGGGGACCTTCATTCAGAGAGTGGTAAAACTGTGGAAGTGGAGAGTGTGGGGTTGATTTCAACATTCAAGAGAAATTTGGATTGATAATGCATGAGAGATGTATGGAGGGCTATGGTCCGGGTGCAGGTCAATGGGACTAGGCAGATTAATGGTTCAGCACATACTGGATGGGCCAAAGGGCCAGTTTCTGTGCTGTACTGTTTTATGACTCCATGTATATGGAATCAACTGCCGGATGAAGTGGTAGAAGTATGTATAATAACAACAGTTAAAAGAAATGTTAACAAGTAAATGGATAGGCAAGGTTTAGAGGGTTACAGGCCAGATATAGGCAAATGAACAAGTTCTGGTAGGAACTCAGGTTGGTATGGTGTTTCTGTGCTAGATAACAGTATAATCCCTATAACCAAATGGTTAAATTCTCCACCATTTCTTTCACAAAAACAAATCAGTTGCATCCATTCATGGCCTTAGGATACATTCTGACTGCTGACCTATTGCCTTCTCTGAATAAACCATTATCACTATGTCGATGGATGACATCATTGAGCACATCTATAAAGAGTGCTTTAGCAAGAAAGCAGCATCATCATCAAGGACCTCCATTCTATCAGTGAGGTTCGGGGAGACTAGAACTTGGGGTCTTGATTAAGGGGGAAGATGAAATGTTTAAGGGGAACATGAGGGGGAACATCTTCACTCAGAGGGTGGTGATAGTGTGGAATGAGCTACCACTGGAAGTGGTTGATGCAAGTTTGATTTCAACATTTAAGAGAAATTTGGATAGGTACATGAATAGAAAGGATATGGAAGGTTATGGTTCGCGTGCAGGTCCATGGGATTACGCAGAATAAAAGTTTGGCATGGACTAAATGGGCCGAAAGGACTCTTTCTGTACTGTAATGTTCAATGACTCTATAGCTTTTATTGGTAATTGTGTAATATTCAAATGAATGTACAGAGATGCAGTGAAAATCTGTTGTTTGTGTGTCACCCATACAAACCATGCCATACATAATCACAATGAGTTAGTAAAATGGAAAACAGAATGCAGAATCTGATGCTTCAGTTAGAGAGAAAATGCAGTGTAAGAAGACAAATACAGTGCAAGACTCACGATGAGGTAGATTGTGAAATCAAGTGTTCAGGAGTTTATCTTTTGATCGCTTCTGAATGGAAAAGACATCAGTCAACTTGAGAGGTTTAGGAGGATGCTGCTGGGACTCAGGGGCCCACGTTGTAAGGAAAGGCTGGGCAAGCTAGCACCTTCTTTCCTGGAATGTTGGGTATTGAGGGATGACCTTATAGAGTTGTACAAAATCATGAGAGGTATAAATTGGGTGAACACACATATTCTTTTTTTCCCTTGGAAGGGGAACTAAAAATGTAAGATGAGGGTGACAGATTTAAATGGGAGCTGAAAGACAACTATAGGCTCTCTTTTAAGGACTCTACAACTTGAGTTTTTGATATCTACGGTTTGTTTATTGCTGATACTTTAATTTTTTTTGAATTCGCAGTTTGTCTTTTGTACATTGGTTGTCGTCTCTGTTACGTGCATTTTCTCATCGATTCTATCATGTTTATTTGTATTTACTGTGAATGCCCACAAGAAAATCAATTTCAGGGTAGTGTATGGTGACATAATAAATTGCCTTTGAACCACACAGAAGATGGTGAATATTGTGGTCAGCATCATCATAGTAGATGTGGAAAGGATGTTTCCCATGGTGGGGGTTTCTAGGACAAGAGGGCACAGCCTCAGGCTAGAGGGATGTCCTTTTAAAACAGAGATGTGGAGAAATTTCTTTTGCCAGAGGGTGGTAAATTTGTGGAATTTATTACCACAGGCAGCTGTGGAGGCCAGGTTGTTGGGTGTATTTAAGGCAGAGCTTGATCGGTTCTTGATTGGACATGACATCAAAAGTTATAGGGATGAGGCTGGGTGGGGGGGTGGGGGTGGTAAAAAGATCTACCATGATTGAATGGCGGAGCAGACCTGATGGGCCAAATGGCCTAATTCTACTGCTATGTCTTATGGTCAATTTACATCTGTTTCCATTATTATTATAATGTATAATTTTATTAGTCTGTGACTCTCGTGGTCCAGTCAAGTATCTGATAACAGTGAGACTGAAGTTGTCCTTGAGCTTGGTGATAACCTCAAGCTTTTGTAACTTCCCCTGATGGAAGAATGACCAGAATGGGAGGGGCTCTTTATTACCTTTCCCAAAACAGTGGGAAGTGCATACAGAGCCAATGGAGGCAAACAAGAGAAAATCTGCAGATGCTGGAAATTTGTTCTGTAGATGCTGCTTGGCTGCTGAGTTCCTCCAGCATTTTGTGTCTGTTCAATGGAGGCAAGGCTGGTTTGTGTGATGGACTGGGCTGCAATCACAGCTCTCTGCAATATCTTGTGATCTTGGGCAGGACAGTTGGCAAGCTAAGCTGTGATGTACCCAGATAGGATGCCACTACAAAACTTAGTGAGGGTGGTGAGTAACATGCTGAATTTCCTTATCCTTTTGAGAACTGGAGGTGTTGGTGTGATTGTCTTTGTCTCTAGAGTCCACATGGCTGAAACAGGATTTTTTTTGACATTAGTTAGACCTAGGAACTTGAAGCTTGTAATTGAGGTAATGCCAAACCCAGTACAAATATAGATCAGGTAGCAGAGTGATAAGGGGTGACTGGTACATGGTGTGATATTACAGCTGACATCTAGGTTTGGTACATTAAACACCTGTCCCTCCACCTCACGCTCCCAGGGATGTGGATCTGCTGCAGATTTCTTGCTTGTAGAAATAACCATTGAATAAAATTCCTTTGGAAGAACAGCTTAACAATCTATTTACTTATAGGCACTACACTAATGATAGAAGCTATTTGAAATCTCAAATATTCTGACCATTCACTCGCCCAAAACGAGATGTTTTCCTGGAAATTATCACTTGGTACATAAGTAATGTGCCACTGTAGTGCAGCAGTTACCACGATGCTACTACAGTTTGGGGTGTTGGAATTCAGAGTTCAATCCTGCTGTCCTCTAGGGACTTTGTATGTCCTTCCCAGGGAATGCATGGATTTCTCCGGATGTCTGATTTCCTTCCACAGTCCAAAGACATACTGGTTAGTAGGTTAATTGGTCATTGTTAATTGCTCTCTGATTAGGTTAGGGTTAAATTGGTGGGTTGCTGGGCTGCACAAATCTAAGGGCTGGAGGGGCCTGTTCTGTGCTGTATCTCTAAATAAAATTTAAAAAAAAATAAAATAAAATAAATAAATTGCAGCAGTGCACAGTAAAATTATGTTGATTATTTTGGAAACATCTGCACAAATGGCAATAGGCCACTCCCACAACATTAGTGTGATTTTTGAGTTTATCTCTCCCCTTCCAAATAATGAACTCTGCACAAAATGCCAACATGAAATATATGAGCTTGTTGACAATTTTGGCTTAATTAGTAACATGGGCATTCTAAATTTTTCCACTTTTGCTGAGGCTATTATAAAATATAAGATATTTGGAAGCCGCAGAGGCAATCCATAGCAAACTCCCCTATCCAATTAGTGAAACTATTGATATCTGTCTTCTGGTTTTCATTTTGACCAATTAATAATCCAGTCCATTGCTTTATTTGTCTCCATAGGAGCACGTATGTTAGCCATGAATTTCTTTTGAAATATATTACTTTGTGAAGACCAAGATCTATAAATTTCCATTCAATTATTTGCTCAATGATTCAAATGCATTTGTAAGGCAAAACTTCCATTTAAAAGCTTGCATTCATGAATTTATTGTTTAAGGTCAAATACATCTTTCCATAATAGAATTCAGTATGATAGCTCTGTATAAGAATATAAGATAGAGGCATTTTTTATCAAAGGGAATCAACAGTCTTTATCTGGTTTAATCTGTATGTGGCAATTATATTTTGACTCTTAAATGTCACCAGCAGCCATTCAATCACCAAGCTAAGAGATGAAACTATAAATGCTGGAGCTAGAGTCATTTTCTTTGGAATAAAGGACTCTGAGAGGAGATTTAATTGATATGCATAAAATAATGAGAAACTTAGAACAGGTGATGAGAAAGGATCTATTTTCTTTGTGGACTGGACAGTAGAGTGACCCAGCAGGTAACATGGTGGTTTGTTTTGCAGATGCGGTCTGATATGCTAAGCTTTTCCAAGTTATATTTTAATTCACACTTCCGGTGACTCAGGTTCATTGCCTGTGTGTTTTCATGGTCTTCCTGTATCCCCCTGTTCCTGTGTGGTCTGGTTTTTATCCACATCCCAACAGTGTCATAGAGTCACAGAGGTCAGCCGTTCTGCCCATTGTGTTGATGTCGACCATCTTGTCACTTTTTAAAAGCATCACATTAAAAAACTGTCACTGGCTGAATCAAAGGTGGTGACGAATTGACATATAGGAAGAAGAATGGTTGAATGGTGCCACAACAACAACCTCTCACCCAGTGTCAGCAAAGCCAAAATGCCAATATTTGACTACAGGATGAGGAAATGGGAGGTCCATGAGCCAGTCCTCATCAGGGGATCAGAGGTGGAGAGGGTCAGCAACTTTAAATTCCATGCAGGGACCAGGACATAAGTGCCATTACAAAGAAGACATGACAGCATCTCTACTTTCTTAGAAGTTTGTGCAGATTCAGAATGTCATCTAAAACTTTGACTAACTTCTATAAGCTGCACATAGAGTATCCTGAGTGGTTGTATAATAGCCTGGTGTGCAATCACCAATGCCCACGAGTGGAAAGGTCTACAGAAAGTGATGGATACAACCCAGTGCATCACAGGCAAAGCCCTTCCTACCATTGAGCATATCTACAAGGAACACTGCCACAAGAAAGCAGCATCCATCACTAAGCACCCCTGCTACCCAGGCCATGCTCTCTTCTGCAGCTTTAGGGAAGGAGGTTAAGGAGCCTTAGGTCTCACACCACCAGATTAAGGAACAGTTACCACACTTTAACCATAGGCTCCTGAACCAATGTGGATAACTTCACTCACCTCAACACTGAACTGATTCCACAACCTATGGAATCACTTTTAAGGACTCTAAAACTCATATTCTCAATATTATTTATTACTTATTAACTTATTATTATTCTTTGTTTTTCTTTTGTATTTGCACTGGTTATATTCTTTTGCAGATTGGCAGTCATTCTTTATGTACAGTCTTTCATTGATTCTATTGTATTCCCTTTGTACCTACTGGGAATGCCCACAAGGAAGTGAATCTTAGGGTAGTACATGATGGCATACATTGTATGTACTTCGATAATTACTTTGAATTTGGAAATATGTGAATGAGCACTTCAAGTTGCATAGCTTACAATGTAATAGACAAGTCTCCAGGAAGTGGGATTGGTCATCAAGGTGATGAAAGATTGTTTGCCCACTTCAGTTCAGTAAATGTCAATTGTTTTGATTCTAGAAGAATAATTAGGGCTGGATAGTAAGTGTTAGTCTTGCTTGAGATCCAACAATTGAATAGAACAGTTTTTAATTTGATGCATTTTTTATATAGCTGATTCACTTTGCAGGATCTGGATGTCAGTGGTAAGGTCAACATTTATCAGTCATCCTTTAACTAGTGATCTGCCAACATGAACCATGGCTGTTTTTCTGATGAAGTTACTCTCACCGTGGTGCTTGTGATGGGTTTCCTTACATTGACCCAATGGGGATGAATGAAGAGTGATACAGTACGTTTTCAATTCAGGATGGAATGCAGGTGATGGTGCTTCCAAGTACTGGATGATGGTGTCTTTGTGTTGTGAAAAGACATAGCTTTGAGAGCAACTTCCACTGGTAGATTGGTCAGAATAAGGACAAGTAGATTCATCTCTCATCTTGGTTTACCTACCACCTGATACAAATTCAGGCTGACAAATTCAGACTCATCCACTGCTTATGCTGATAAACCACTTCTGGTATTGAAGTTAGAAAGTCCCCCAACCAATCCATTTTCACTGCTTCTTCCAAGTGTTGATCAACGAAGGATTTGCTGATATTGGAGAGAGTCCAGTGGAGGTTCATGAGAATTATCCCAGGAAGGAAATGATTAATGAATGAAGACCATTTAATGACTCTGGGTCTGTACTAGCTGGAGTTTACAAGAATTAGAGGGGATCTCATTGAAACCTATTCAATATTGAAAAACATACTGTAGAAAGTGTGGATGTGGAGATGTTTCCTATTGTGGGAGAATCTAGGACCAGAGGGCACAGTCTCATAAATCAAGGACATCCTTTTAGAACAGAGTTCAGGAAGAATTTTTTTAGCCACAGGGTGGTGAATCTGTGGAATTCATTGCCACAGGTGGCTGTGGAGGCCAAGTTATCGGGCATATTTAGAGCGGAGGTTTATATGTTATTGATAGGAATGGCATCAAAGGTTATGGGGAGAAGGTAGGAAAATGGGGTTGAGAGGGATAATAAATCAGCCATGATAGAATAGCGGAGCAGACTCAATGGGCCAAAAGGGCTAATTCTACTCCTATATCTTATGGTCCCGTGTGAAGGTGGCATTCAAGAAGAGGTCTTCTTGCTCATATTTACCCTGAGGTTATAACTTTATTTTATTTATTTATTTAAAGAAATAGCACAGTAATGGGTTCTTATGGCCCAATGAGCCTGTGCTGCCCAATAACATCCATGTGACCAATTCATTTACCAAACCATACATCTTTGGAATGTGGGAGGAAACCTACCCAATCACAAAGAGAACATACAAACTCCTTACAGACAGCAGCAGAATTGAACCTGGGTCTTTGGCTCTGTAATAGCAATGCACTACTATGCTGCAATAATGTCATTCTAAACATGATTGCTTAGAACTGTACTGAGCATTCCAAGGACTTCTGCCTTAATTCTGAAGTGTTTTACCATTGTGCTGGTGAGGCAAGATCTCTGGGATTATGCTGGGGGAGCTGGTATATTGCTTTGAATGGCATCAATGTCAGACTGTTGCTTGACTAGTCTGTGAGCTGGTTATCGTTATTCCATGCTCAGATGCTCTGTGCCTTTGATGCTGACGCAAGTAAGATTTTCATTATACCTCTGCATACATGTACTTGTGCAGGTGACAATAAATTGAACTTTGACTTTGCCTTTGATATTTGTCAGGGCCAGCTCAAAAAAAAAATTGCAAGCAACTTTGCAAAATATGAATTTCTCGCTTAGGTTAATATCAGGTGATCCAACTGATTTTATTTGATCTCTGTTTAAACAGAGAGGTAATGGTTGCAATTCACCTAAACAGGTAAGGGTAGCTGCCCTCCTTCCCAAAGACGCTTGTGAAGAATTCGATTATCATTACTTTTGACTTTTTTAAGAGAATGATTTATTTTATTTTATTAAGTGTATATAAATTTCACAGTTACCACAGTGTTGAGTTTTCCGGAAACTGATACAGTTTGCCTTACCCCAGACAGCTGGACTCCAGCAATTCAATCTAAACACAATGAAGATTTGTTGGGCTTTTATCTCTTTGTTTTTTGATGTCTTTCTCTTTCCTTATTGAATTAATGCTATCTGACGTACGCTTAAAGTTATATTATTTAATTTGTTTCTATTGTATCATTGTAGCTCAGTGCGTGACTTTTGCAGACACAACAGGAGAAGTGAACTTCTTCCACCTAATAAATGCTCAAAGATTCTCTGATACTAGAACACATCTGTTGGTTTGCCTCCCTACCATTTATACATTAATAGTAATTGACCATTTGCTTCTCCAGAGTAAAGCAAATCAACTCATCCACAATGCATCCAAAAAAGATTTATTTGTATATCTCTGTTCCTTACCTCCAATAACTGCAGAATCACTTTTGACTGCCTTCTGCAATGGTGCTTCCTCCTCAGTGGGTTTGGAATGATCTATAATAGAAAAAGCCACTCAATATTATCAAGAAGTAGAATGGAAATGGGCAACAACATTATAGATTTCAATAACTGAAATGTCGCCTATTTTGATAACACTGTGGTGGTTCCTGTCTCCTCAGGCAGAAGCAAAAAACTTCCTTTCTTTGAAGGTAAGAGGAACTAAGTACCTTGACTCCCTAAGTACCTGACTAGACAAGACGAGAGTTCGTGCCCCAGTGTTTGGGGTCCCATCGTCGACAAGTCCAGAGTTACGTGGCCTAGTGTTTGGGGTCTGATCATCGGCAAGTCTGAAGTTTGAGGCCTAGTGTTTGCGGTCTTCATCCAGGGTCTGCAGGTTGAAGCGTGAAGGTTGATCAGGACTCCAGAAGTTTGTAGAAGTCCACTGGAGAAGCTGAAGCTTGATATCTGTGAATCTACGAGTCCACTGGAAACCATAAACAGCTCTTTCTGGGATTGGAGAACAGTGCATTTACATCAGGGAGAAATGAGACTCGTTTTGCTGTTATTATTTTGTTGCTTGTTGTGTTCAGTTTTTTCTCCCGAGCACTGTGGGCATGCTATGTTGGCACTGGAATGTGTGGCAACAATTGCAGCCCACCTCTATTACACCATTAAATTGTGATGGCTGCTAACAGAAATGATGGTTTCACTGAATTTTTGAAATACATGTGATCAATAAATAAATTTGAATGTAAATCTGAAAATGCCTTTCACAGGCTTCGATGTTACAATGCCTATTTGCAGCCAAGTTAATACGGTTTTTGCAAAACATTCTCTGCTGACAAAATCTCCCAAAAACAAGATTCAAAAACCAAATTACTGCAGATGCTAGAAATCAGAAAATAAAAACAATAAATACCAGAGATATTCAACATCTTTGGCTGCAGCTATGGTGACAGATAGAGCTCTGAACAAAATTTAAGTAAGCAATAAAGTTTAAGTAAACAATAAAGTAAATAATAAAATAGAACATTGATTTTGTCTTTTCTTCTATAGAGGCTGCCTTAGCTGCTGAGTGTTCCCACCATTTTCTGTTTTTATTTACTGAAAGTCAGCATGAAATAAGTCGATCCGGACCTTTTAGCCCCATTGCTCAGCAACCCATGATTATGCCTAGCCTAATCACAGAACAATTTACAATAACCAGTTAACCTACTGACCAGTACATCTTTGGACTGTAGGAGGAAACAGGCGCACCCAGAGAAAACCCACACATTCCACAGGGAGAATGTAAACACTCCTTACAGTCAATGAACTCTGGCACCCTGAGAATTGAACTCCAAACTCTGACACCCCTAGCTGCAATAGTGTTGCACTAGCCACTACGCATTTTATCTCAATAACAGCAACAGTCTCGTGATGATGAGATAAATACAGTATAGCAGCAACATTGATTGAGGATTGAATTTGGCTCAGGATATCGGGAGTTGCTTTTAATTCATGAGATGTTTTGTATCTAATTCCAACAAAAGTATTTTCAGTATACTTTAGTTAAAGATCTGTTGAGAGCTGTCTACCCGAATCTTGGGAAAAGGGTTTGAACATCAAACTTTTTGAATCAAATCAGTATCAGATTTATTTATGTGAAATTTCTTGTGTTGCAGCTGCAGTTGTTTTCCAAGACATAAAAATTACTAAAAATACAAGATAATAAATAGTGTAAGATAAAGATAACTACATAGTGTCCATGGGTTCATGGGCTATTCAGAAATCTGATAGCAGTTAGGAAGAAGTTACCTAAATCATTGAGTTAGGGTTCTTAGGCTCTTGTACCTCCTCCCCGATGGCAGTAATGAGAAGAGGGCAATGATGGTAAAAACTGAGCCACATCAGCCAGTGGGATATATTCCTGTGGATGCACTGGGCTTCTCCAATATCCATTCCTGAGCTGATAGATCTATTCTAAAACAGTGCCATTCACAAGCATTATAATTGGCAGAGGCATCAGCAACAGTACATTTATGTGGATGTATTCAAGAAGGTTCATCGTTTGTGTTGGGTCTCTCACCATTCGTTGAACTGCTCTCCAGAACACAATGACGTCATCACTGGTAGTAATACCATGGCCTTGTTAACGAGAAGTTTGTCTACCTGGAATCTAGCATTGCCTTTGTTACTTGCAATCTTCCTTCCAAATTTGGAGGAGTATTAATTCATCAGCTGAAGATGTAATCTGAAGGAAATTTTCTCAGATGAGATTAATCAGATATTGCAAGACATCTGAAAGTTTATGAGGAAGGGCCTCAGCTCAAAGCATCAACTGTTTATTCATTTCCATAGATGCTGTCTGGCCTGCTGAGTTCCTCCAGCATTTTGTGTGTGTTGTTTTGGATTTCCAGCATCTGCAGAATTTCTTGAGTTCATTGTCTATGTTGCCTACTCACAAGGCCACTCCTTCATAAATGTACATTTAGATGTCACGATAGAGTAGTGGTTTGTGCAATGCTATTCCAGCTCAGGGCGATCCTGAGTTCAGAGTCCAATTCCTGCACCGTTTACCAAGGGTTTGTATATCTTCTCCATGGTTTCATCCAGGTGCTCATGGTTTCCAGTTAAATTGTCCTGTGATTAGGCTAAAGCTAAATAGATGGGTTGCCGTGCGATTCAGTGAAGGAATCTGTAGTGTAAGATATGATTCTGTTAGTATGACTCATCACTCTGTTATTTGAGCTGTCCAGGGATAGGTGTTCTGATTCAGAAACCCGTCCTCTGACTTTGTGAAGATGGACCAATCAGAAGCTACTTCTGACAGACCCAGATCTGATCAGTGAATTGATCTGCATTGTCCCATACTTTTATAACATATTTTTAGTCTATTGCAACTATATGGTTTGCTAGAGCATTTTAGATGGCAGTTAACCTGTGCCGACCAACTAGCTGGAGTTTTAAGGACATCTTCAATCTCTCACTGCTGTACTTGGAAGTTCCCACTTATTTCAAAATGGTACCAATGCCCAAGAAGAGCAAAGTGAGCCTTAAAGACTATCAACCAGTTGCACCCACATCTATTGTGATGAAGTACTTTGAGAGGTTGCTGATAGCTAGAATCAACTCCTGCCTAAGCAAGGACCTGGACCGTCTGCGTTCGCCTACCATTACATTAGGTTTACAGTGGATGCAATCTCATTGGCTCTCCATTCAGGTTTGGACAACCTCGACAACAGCCATTCCTGTGCCAGGCAGCATCTATGGAAAGGATTACAGCTCAGTGTTTAATACAATCAATATTAATCAACAAGCTTCAAAAACTTGTTTTCAACCTCTCTCTGCCAATGAATCCTTGACTTCCTTATCGGGAGACCACAGTGAGTACGGATTGGTGATAACATCTCCTCCTTGCTGTCAGTCAACACTGGTGCACCTCAAGGATACATTGCCCACTTCTCTACCCTCTCTACACCCACAAGTGTGTGGCTGGGCACAGTTCATGTTGTAAGCAGAATAACAGATGGTGATGAGGAAGCATACAAAAGTGAGATGGATCTGCTGGTTGAGTGGTGTCACAGTAACAATCTTGCACTGAGTGCCAGTACAACCAAGGAAATGGTTGTAAACACAAAAGATTCTGCTGATGCTGGGCATCCAGAGCATCACACACAAAATGCTGCAGGAACTCAACAGGCCAGGCAGCATCTATGGAAATGAATAACCAGTCAACGTATCAGGCCAAGACCCTCCTTCAGCACTGGAAAGGTAAGGGGAAAGTGCCAAAATAAAAAGGGAGGGGTGCAGGGGAAAGAGAATATGCTCAACATTAATAGGTGAAGCTGGATAAGTGGGAAAGGTAATAAGTTGGAGAAGGAGGAATTTGATAGGATAGGAGAGTGGACCATGAGAAAAAGGAAATAAGGAGAGGCACCAGAGGGATGTGATAGGCATGTGAGGAGAAAAGGTAAGAAGCTGGGTGGAGGGGAATAAAAACAAAGGGAGTGGGAGGGGAAAAAGATAATGGAAGGAGAAATTGAAATTCATGCCATCAGTTTGGAGGCTACCTAGACAGAATATGAGGTGTCACTCCTCCACCCTGAGGGTGGTCTCATCATGGCACAAGAGGAGGCCATGGACCGACATATCAGAACAGGAACAGGGATAGGAATTAAAGTGATTGGCCACGGGGAAGTCTGCTTTTGGCAGATTGAGTGAAATGATCGACAATACACTCCCTGCCCCCCAATTTACGTTGAGTCTCACCAATGTAGAGGAGGCTCATCAGAAGCACCAGATACAATGGATGACCTTGACAAGATTCACAGGTGAAATAGTGCTTCAACTGGAAGGACTGAATGGAGGTAAGGGGGGAAGTGAATGGGCAGGCTAGCATTTCTGTCGTTAGCAGGGATGTGCACCAGGAAGAATATTGGTGGGGAGGGGTGAATGGACAAAGGAATCACGGAAATAAATACCGGAAGGGGAAGTCAGAAGGAACTCATTGAGGAATCTGGGTGGAAAGAGTGAGCAGTTTCAAGTTCCTGGTAACATCACCTCAGAGGCCAACTAATCTGATGCAAAGTTAGACCAATGGCTATTAGAAGTTTGAGGAGATTTGGTATGTCACCAAATACTCTGGCAAATTTCTCAGATGTACTGTGGAGAGAATTCGGACTGCTTGCATCATTGACTGGTATGGAAGTTCCAAAGCACAGGATTGCAGGAGATTTCAGAGGGTTTTAGACTCAGCCAGCTCCATCACAGGCACAAGCATCTCACCATCAGTGATATCTGCCAAAGTCAGTACCTCAAGAAGCTGGCATATATCATTAAAAAACCTCAGCAATCCGGAATATGCCCTCTTCTCATTACTACCAATGAGCTGGATGGTTGTCACATTGGATGTTGGTCGAGTTTTTTTTATGGGTTCTCTTGGGTTTCTTGTTTTGTGGCTGCCCGTGAGGAGATTAATCGCAAGTTTGTATAATGTATACATACTTTGATAATAAATGTACTTTGAATTTTGAACTTTTGAACTTTGAAGGCATGGTAGCCTAAAGACACACACTCAGTGTTTGAGGAACAGCATCTTCCCATCTGCCATTAGATTTCTGAACAGTTCACAAAGTACTATTCCTCTTCTGCAGTATTTATTTATTTTAACTTAGAGTAATTTGTTATGCCTGCACTGTACTGCTGCCACAAAAACAACAGATTTCACAACTTACAGTATGTCAGTTACAATAAACATAATTCTCATTATGACTCTGATTCTGAAAGGTCCAGAGTCACACATCAACCATGCTGGGTAAGAGTATTGCTGAATCAAATGGGTTTCTATAATATTCCAGTTACTTTCTGGGTATCATAAACATAATTAATCTATTTACAATTACTAGTTAGCTGACCATTCTACTCCATTTCCCAGAGCTCAGAAAGTGTTCAGTATTATTTATTTACTTTGTTTTATTAGAATGATTTGTCTTCTTTTGCACGTTTGTTGTTTGTCACCTATTGTTATGCATAGTTTTTCATACATTCTATTGTGTTTCTTTATTTTCCCGTAAATGCCTGCAAGAAAATGAATCTCAGTGTAGTGTATGGCTACACACTATACATACTTCGATAATAAATTTACTTTCAACGTTGAAGTGACTGAGTAATGAAGCAAAATAAGTATATCTTTACGAAACAATATTCGTAAAAATACTTTCATTGTGAATGTTAAGAGTGGGATTGGCTTCCCAGTAGAAAGGGACAGTCTAAACATCTCCAGTTCTTTGACCTCAGTTACAAAAAGAAATAAATTTTTGGCACATCACAACAGAATAGAGCTCAGAGCTATTTCAATAATGCTGAACATTAAATTTAATAGAAATCTGTGGCCAGCAAAAAATATCCAGCCAACTTGGCTCCTGTCTGAATCAATAAGGAGATGATTGAGAGAATTCACACACACACAGAGGCGCAAGCTCACAGATAATACTTATTTGCTGTCAACTCAAAATGAAAGTAAATCAGCACTTAATGGTGTGGTTTGATTTTTATAATCAAAAATTAATGCACTGATACACTTGGGAGGGGTGGGTGGCAGGTAGAGTATTAAATTGAAAATGAGTGCACATGATTCTTCATTTGTTGAAATTATATATCAGTGGTGGCAGAATTGAAATATAGATCTATAAATATCAGTTGGAAAATTGGTACAGTATATTCTGAGTGGGCTGCTTCTAACATGAGCTACTTAAGCATCAAATCCTAAACACAAAGAGATGCTGCAGATGCTGGAAATCCAGAACAACACACACAAAATGCTGGAGAATCAATGGAGAGGAATAAACAGTTGATGATTTGGACCAAGACCCTTCATCAGGACTGGACACGAAGAGGAAAGAAGCTAGAATAAAGTGGTGGGAGGAGGGGGAGGAGAACAAGATGGCAAGGTGGTAGGTGAAACCAGGTGAGGGGGAAGGTTAGTGGTTGGGGGGTGGGTAGGACATAGTTGAAGAGTTGGAGGACAGCTGAGATCATAGAGGGGGAGCAGTGGAGGGAGGTCTCCCTGAACTCCTGTTGAAGATTTAAACTTCTTCAGGGTAAGATGACCTCAAACAGCCTTTGCAGTGGAATGGCAAATCATAAGCACAAAAGATTCAACAAATGTCAGAAATCCAGAGCACCACACACAAAATACTGAAGAAACTCAGCAGGTCAGGCAGCATCTATGGAGGGGAATAAACAGTTAACATTTTGGTCTGACTGGAAAGGAAGGGGGAAGAAGCTAGGATAAGAAGATGTTCTCTAACTCTTTGTCCATGTGTTCCCTCTCCACTCACCTGGCTTCTTCTCCCTTCCTTTCCAATCTTGATGAAAGGTCTCCATCTGAAATGTCCACTGTTTATTCCTCACTACTGATGCTCCCCGTCTTGCTGGGCTCTTCCAGCATTTTATGTGCATTACTCAAACATCATCAGCTTTTAGTAATTAAGGAAGAGAATTGCATGAGGCCTTTCTTCCCATCACATGGGCTGTCTTTTTGAAGGACCTATCACAATGGTGCAGAATCATTTGCTATTCAGATTCACAGTAGTTTATTGTCATACACACCAATGGATTATTTGCTCTCATGAAGCTCACAGAATAAACAGCATATACCGTACGTTATAATAAATACATCAATTAATGCAAACCAATAGAATGGTGCAAAGATTATAGTGCAAGCTGAAGTAGTGGAGAAAGAAATGTTGACCTGACAATAAAGAAATAACCAAGAAAGGTAGAATTGAGAGTTGAAGAATGTGGCAGCACCATTGGGAAGGGCATTTGAACGTGCTGATTGCTTCACTTACTGTACATTAATTCTAATACCACTACACTCCTGGTCCCCTTTTAATTGTTACAAGAAGCGGTTCATAGAGTCATAGTCATTGACCACAGCACAGAAACAGGCCATCCTACTCATCGTGTCCGTTCTGAACTGTTCTACCAATCAACCCTGGCCTAGAGCATAGCCTTCCATTCCTCTCCAAACTTATATTTAAATGTTGCAATCAAATTCACATCCACCACTTCTGCTGGTAGCTCGTTCCATGCTTGCACCACTCTCTATTGCCTTTCACCTCACAGCTTCTCACTTTGTCCCCTCTCTCCATCCACCTACCTGCCCCCTCACCTGGTTTATACCATAAGACGAAGGAGCAGAATTACACCACCCTGCCCATTGGGTCTGCTAGGCCATCCATCATGGCTGATTGATTATCCTCTCAACTCAATTCATTCTCTTCTCCCCATAACTTTGACGTCCTGACTAACCAAGAACCTATCAACCTCCACTTTACAAATATTCAATGACTTGGCCTCCACAGCCAAGAGTTCCTACTCACGTCACCCTTAAATATTTCACCTTTTACCCTTGACCTATAACAGTTGAGAGGAGATACAGTATTACTCCAGACTGGAAGCCAAAATTCAACTTGGGCGTCCCTTCTGATGCTGCATCACCTTGAATATTTACTCTATTTCTTGTTTTTGATTCAAATTCTCCACCATTCACTGTGATGGGGATGCTTGGTAGCGCCTGCTGTTGACGATGCGGCTGAATCCGCTCGGCCTTGACAATGTCAGTTTAAGAGAACGTCAACAGATAAAAATGAGAATACAAACCACGCAGTTGCAGTAATGAATATGTTTCCTTCCTGACAACATGGAATCTGGATGAAATGGGTCATACAATCACTGAAACCTTCATTGATAGGCCCTTCAGCCCAACAAGTTGGTCCCAGAGTAGTGTAGTGGTTAGTGCAATGGTATTGTAGCTCAGGACATCAGGGTTCAGAGTTCAATCCCAGCATTTTCTGTAAGGAGTCTGTACATCCTTCCCGTGAAATGAGAGGTTTTTCTTCAGGTGCTCCAGTTTCCTCCCACAGTTCTAAGATGTACTGGTTAATAGGCTAATTGGTCATTGTAAATTGTCCTGTAATTAGACTAAGGTTAAATCGGGGGTGGCTTGAAGTTCTGGAAGAGTGTGAGTGTAAGTAAAAACCCTAAAAAACCTAAACCCTTCCAATCCAGATACCTTTACAAATATCTTTAAAATGTCATAATTGTACCTGTCTCACCTCTTCCTCTGCCAGTTCATTCAATGGCCACAACTCTTTCTGTGTTTCAAAGTTGTCCTTTGGATTCCTTTGAAATATTTCCCCTCTCACTATTAGCCCTCTAGTTTTTGACTCTCTTACATTGGGAAAAATACTTTGGCTATTCATCTTACCTATTACTCTCAACTTTACACTGAGTGGCCACATTATTAGATACACGTGCTCCTCCTTGGTAATGCAAATATCTAATCAACCAATTATATGGCAGCAACTCAATGCGTAAAAGCATGCAGACCTGGTTAAGAGGCTCTTTTATTGTTCAGACTAAACTTCAGAATAGGGAACAAATGTGATCTAAGTGACTTTGACCATAGAATGATTGTTGGTGCCAGACGTTGTGGTTTGAGAAACTGCTGATTTCCTGGGATTTTCATGCACAACATTCTCTGGAGTTTACAGAGAATGGTGTGAAAAACAATAAAACATCTCGTGAGCAGCATTTCTGTGGATGAAATTGCCTTGTTAATGAGAGAGGTCAGAGGAGAATGGCCAGACTAGTTTAAACTAACAAGAAGGTGACAGTAATTTAAATAACCATGCATTACAACAGTGCCTCTTCCCCACTGGTAACAGAGGACCACAAGCACATATTCAGGTGATACCTAATAAAGCGGCCACTGAGTGTATAAACCTCAGTCCTCAGGAAAAAGAAGTCCTAGTCTATCCAGACTCTCCTTATAATTAAACCCTCTGGTCCCAGTAACATCCTTATAAATCTCTATGCCCCCTTGTCTATTTTAATGGCCCCCTTCCTATAGTTGGGTGGCCAGAACAGTACACAGTACTCCAAACATGGCCTTACCAGAATTGTGTACAGCTGAAACATGGCGTTCAATATTCCTGTAACTGGCAAAGTGGGTCAAAGGATGGTAGGTGGAGTTTCATGAGTGCTAAGTTTGTTAAGTTAAACAAGGAGAGGACATAGACAATAAATCATTGAGCCCTGGAGAGCATTGTAGACACCTAGGGGTATAGATAAATCACTCCCTGAAGGAGATGGCACAACTAGACAAGGTGATGATGAAGGCATTTGGCATGCTAGCACTCTTGGAGTACTATGTGTAGTTCTGTTTGCCTGGCAAACAGAAGAATGTCATTAAGCTGGAGAGGGTGCAGATAGATTCAGGAGGATGTTGCCAGGATAGGAGAGCTTTACTTACCAAGAGATGTTGAATAGGCTGAGACCTTTCTCCTCCGGAGTAAAGGAGGCTGAGAACAGAACTTATAGAGGTTTATGAGGAATGTAAATAGCTACATCCATTTTGTCAGAGTAGTGAAGTCTAAAACTAGAGGAATGGATTTCATTTTCAGATCAGATTGAGATTCATGTTTATTTATCACATGTACAAAAACATACAGTGAAATATGTTATTTGCATTAACAACCAATACATCTAACACACTCCGGCACCAATATCACACGCACGCTATGCTCAGCAGAACAGAACGAAGCCAAACTTACCAAGTGACAAAGCAACATCAGCAAAATAGGCCCCATTCCTCCCTTATAAAAACAATATTGAAGTCTCCTGGAATTATGAAGAGATCATCCAGATAGTTGTTTTGTACAGTACAATACAGTAACCTGTGTTCATCCCTACTGGACAACTTCATCAAATTCAGTCCTATGTTCAACCACTATTCCATGCTCAATTCTGTTTGACTCCATTTTGTGATTAAATATCCATATCAAATTAAGTTTATTATCGAAGTACATACTGTACATGTCATCATATTTTCTTGAGACGCGTTTTCTTGAGGACATACTCAATAAATTTATAGAACAACCATAACAGAATCAATGAAAGACCACACCAACTTGGGTGTTCGACCAGAGGGCAGAAGCCAACTAACTGTGCAAATACAAAAGTAGAAATAATAATAATTATAAATAAATAAACAATAAAAATCGAGAACGGAGATGAAGAGTCCTTGAAGTTGGCTGTGGGAACTGTTCAATGATTGGGCAAGTGAAGCTCCATCGACTGTGCACAATTCTACTTGCACTCCGACTCTACAGCATCCCATTAATTCAGAACAATACGGCATGGAAGCTGGTCTATCGGTCCAACCAATCCATGCTGATTAAAGTGTCCATCTAGACTAATCCCATTTGCCTGTGTTTGCGATATTCTTCTAAACCAGGGGTTCCCAACCTTTCTTTTATGCCATGAACCAGTACTATTAAGTAAGAAGTACATGGAGCCTAGGTTGGGAACCCCTGTTCTAAACCTTTCCTATCCATCTATCTGTCCTCGTGCCTTTTAAATGTTGATAATGTACCTGACTCAAGTACATTCCATATTGTATATGTACTACTCTCAGGGTTGAAACGTTGCCCTCCAGGTTCCTATTAATCCTGTTGCCTCTCATTCCATATTCAACCCTACTCTGCAACATTCCAGATGTAACCCCATTCTATAGAGCTCCTTGTTCAACTATCCTCAGCAGGATTCTATATATAAAACCGTCTTATGGCAGATTGAGATGAGGAGGAGTTCCTTAGTCAGAGGGTGGTGAATCTGTGCAATTCATTGCCACAGGTCATTGGGTATATTTAAAGTGGAGGTTGATAGATTTTTCATTAATAAGGATATCAAAGGTTACAGGGAGAAAGCAGAAGACTGAAGTTGAGAATAAATCAGCCATGATGGAATGGTGTAGCAGACTTGATGGGCTGAATGGCCTAATTCTGCTTCTATGCCCCAGTTACTTCACAGACGTTATTATACTATCAAATTCCACAGCCCTCCAAATGAAGTTCTTCAGTTTCAACTCTAACTGCTCCTCTGCCCTCCATTTTCATCTTAAATCGTGTCCTAATCTGGGCTATTTTAACTACACCCCCTCTTATATTTCTTAATCATATTTAAATCCAGCCTATAGCCCTCCACAGATAAGAAGCTCTCTATCTGAAAAGGATACATACAACAGTAGATTACTTATTCACTGTTTTATTCATGACTCATTCTTTATTTGCCATTAGTGCAAAAATTACACACAGTATGATAAATCCTTGATTCACAATTGTCAAGGCAATATCATTTTTCTCTTAAATACATTAGGAAAAAAATTGCCAGTAATCATAAAGTAATTGTTATAATAAAACAGCTAACAACATCGGGGAATTTTCAGCAATGCCCAATTATGTTCTGGATTTCATTCTAAGTTAACCTTAGGTTCAATATTCAGTGGATTTTTACTTTTACTGATACATATTACTCTCTGTGTGTTTGTGTGTGAATAGCTAATTGAAATTTCTTTAAGTAACACAAATCTGCTCTTGGCTAACCTTGTTGCTGAGATGCAGGAGAACACACCCAATGCATGAGAAACAGATTCAGCAATGTTTGGTATATTTATTTTTAAAACACTTTTTATAAAATGCAAAAAAGTATATACTATATATGAAGGCTTTTGAAATAATTTCATGATAAAAACAAACTGGACCAAGTCTGATTTGAAATCTGAGTAAATATTAACAAATGCAGAAGTAAAGAAAAATGTTAAAATTTGGATACCTTTACTGGAACTAATCTCCCTGTAAAACTTACAAGTTGATTCTCATTTCTAGTTATGGAAGGAAGGCTTTAAGAATAATCTTTCCCCATATTTGTCCCTACCACACCTGGAGATGTGTTACGGAGACACAAGAGACTGCAGATGTTGGAATCTGGAAGAACTCAAGAGGTTAGACAACAGCTGGAGAGGGAAATGGACAGTCTCTGACATGCCGACTTGGTCTCCATCACTGCCAAGTTGAAGCTAAGTGCAAACTAGAGGAACATCACACCATATTCCACCTGGGTGGCATGAACAATGAATCCTCCAACTTGCGGTAACTGGCTCCCCTCTGTCTCTTTTCTCTACCCTCCTGATCCTCATCACCATGTCTCATTCTCCCTTTCCATCTAGCCATCACACCCACATTCCTCCCACTGGTTCTCCTTCCCCATTTCTCTCCTCTGTCCTCTGCACTGCCTTCCTTTCAGTCCATGATTTACTTTCCTCTCCTGTCAGATACCATCAGCTTGGCCTTTGTTACTTCCACCTCTCCATTTTTGACATCTTTGTCACTCTCCTACTCCTTCGAATCTTATCATACCAGCCTCCTTCACTTCTGCCTGTGTCCGCCATCTTGGCAGATCTTGCTCCACCACCTTGATGCAACTTTTTATACTCCCCTCTGTTTTCAGCTGAGAACAAGCATCTCAAACCGAGTTATTTCCCTCCACATATAGTGGCTGACCTGCTGAGTTCCTCCAATATTCTTGAGTTTTGCTGGATATGCATCAGTAGTTTAGAGCCATCCTCAGCTGATGGATGAGGATCACCATCTGTCCAAAATCAAAACATCAACATTTCAAAGGTGTATCGGAGACACCTTAAAGATGGCAGCATCCATCATAAAGGACTCTCAGCATCCAAGACATGCCCTTTTCTCATTACTGCCATCAGGGAAGAGACATAGGAACCTAAAGGTGCACAGTCAATATTTTAGGAACAGCTTCATGTTGTCTGCTATAGTTTTTCTGAATGGTCCATGAGTCATGTATGTACATACCTCATTATTCCTCTTAAGGACTATTTACCTTATTTCTTATTGTACCTTATAGTGATTTTAATTCAATAATTATAGCACATTAAAATGGTGGGCACCACAGTAGTGTAGTAGCTAGCTCAACACTATTACACCTCAGTATGTCGGAGTTCCATAAGGTCATAAGACATAGGAGCAGAATTAGGCCGTTCAGCCCATCGAATCTGCTCTGCCATTCCATCATGGCTGATCCCAGATCCCACTCAACCCCATATGCCTGTCTTCTCACCATATCCTTTGATGCCCTGGCCAATCTGGAAACAATCAACTTCTGCCTTAAAAATACCCACAGACTTGGACTCCACTGCAGTTTCTGAAAGGGCATTCCACAAATTTACTACTCTCTGGCAAAATAATTCCTCCTTACCTCTGTTCTAAAAGGTCACCTCTCAATTTTGAGGCTGTGCCCTCTAGTTCTGGACACCCCCACCATAGGAAACATTGTGTCCACATCCACCCTATCTAGTCTTTTCAACATTTGGTAGGTTTCAATGAGATCCCCACGCATTCTTCTAAATTCCAGTTCATACAGGTCCAAAGTTGACAAACGCTCCTCATATATTAACCCCTTCATTTCTGGAAACATCCTTGTTAACCTTCTCTTCACTCCCTCCAATGACAATACATCCTTTCTGAGACATGGGACCCAAAACTGTTAACAATACTCCAAGTGCAGCCTGACTAGTGTCTTTAAAGGCTCAGCATTATCTCCTTGCTTTCCTATTCTATTCTTGTTGAAATAAATGTCAATACTGCATTTGCCTTCTTTGCCACAGTTCAACTCTGGTGCCATCTGTAAGGAGTTTGTACGTTCTTTCCGTGACTTTCCTCCAGATGCTCCAGTTATCTCCCACATGCATGGATTAGTAGGATAATTTGTTGCAGTAAACTGTCCTGTGATTAGGCTAGAGTTAACTCGATGGGTTGTGGAGTGCCGCTGTTTGTGGCACTGGAAGGGCCTATTCCACTCTGTATCTCTAAATAAATAAATAAAATGAGAAATCATGAAAATTAAAGCATGTTTTACTCCATGCTGAGTTCAAATTCCCTGCTCTTACTTTATGGCCTTGTATTTTACAGAAGTACCAAATCTTGATGGACTGTGTTCCATCAGATTTAACAAGCAGAAGGTTCTAGCAGAAGGCAGTTGTGTTTGTAGGTATTTTAATCTCTCTCTCTCCCACTGTAGAGTTCCCTCCTGCTTCAAAACATTCACCATTGTCCCTGTACTTAAAAAGACCAAGATATCATGTCTGAACAACTGGCGTCCTATTGCACTCACCTCAAGAATAAGCAAATACTTTAAGAGGGTGTTCAAGGACTACATCTACAGCATGCTTCCACCCACATTAGACCCCCTACAATTCACCTACTGACACAACTGATCAACAGATGACACAATAGCCACAGCTCCGCACACTGTCCTTTCACATCTGGAGAAGAAAGATGCCTATGTGAGAATGCTGTTCTTGGACTACAGTTCTTTATTCAACACCATAATTCCTTCCAGGCTCGACAAGAAGCTCAGAGACCTTGGCCTTCACCCTGCCTTGTGTAGCTGGATCCTGGGCTTCCTAACAGATCGCCAGCAGGTGGTAAGAGTGGGCTCCCTCACCTCTGCCCCTCTGGCCCTCAACACAGCTGCCCCTAAGGGCTGTATCCAAAGCCCCCTCCTTTACTCTCTGTATAAACATGACTGTGTCACCACCCGAAGTTCCAATTTGCTAATTACATTTGCTGATGATACTACATTAATTGACCTAATCTCAAATAATAATGAAGCAGCCCACAGAGAAGAAGTCATCATCCTGACACAGTGATGTCAGGAAAACAACCTCTCCCTCAATGTCACAAAAACAAAGGAGTTGGTTGTGGACTACAGGAGGAATGGAGACAGGCTAAACCTATAGATATCAATGGATCTGGGGTTGAGAGTGTGAACAACTTTAAGTTCCTTGGCATAAACATCACTGAGGATCTCACGTGGTCTGTACATACCGGCTGTGTGGTGAAAAAGGCACAACAGACAGTTGAAGATGTTTGGTATGGGCCCCCAAATCCTAAGAACTTTCTACAGGGCACAATAGTGAGCATCCTGACTGGCTGTATCACTGCCTGGTATGGGAACTGTACTTCCTTCAATCGCAGTACTCTGCAGAGAGTGGTGCAGACAGCCCAATGCATTGTAGGTGTGAACTTCACACTATTCGGGACATTTACTAAGACAGGTGTGTAAAAAGAGCCTGAAGGAGCATTGGTGACCTGAGTCACCCCAGCCACAAACTGTTCCAGTTGCTACCATCCGGGAAACAGTACTGCAGCATAAAAGCCAGGACCAACAGGCTCTGGGACAGCTTCTTCCACCAGGCCATCAGATTGATTAATTCATGCCAATACAATTGTAGTTCTGTGTTATATTGACTGTCCTGTTTACATACTATTTATTACAAATTACTATAAATTGCACATTTGTCCAGAGATGTAATGTAAAGATTTTTACTCCTCATGTATGTGAATGATGTAAGTAATAAAGTCAATTCAGTTCAATGTCATCCACCTTTTGATTAAAAATTGTTGCTCTCCATTATTACCCTTATCTATTTTAAGCACCAACTCTTCAAACACCTGTTAATGGGAACACCATTTCTCTATGTATTCTATCCAAATTAAATCTCTCTTCAGTCCTCTTTTCTTTGAGAAGAAAACCTCAATTGTTCTAACCTCAACGTCCTTCAGCACCTTCCCTGCATTAAACCACACCACGTGTTAAAGGATCATCAAGGACATAATGTGAATACAAAAGGGTGCTAAAAAAAGCCAGCAATATCATAAAGGATTCTACTCCCCCTGCTCATGGACATGCTCATCAGAAAAGAGGTTGGGCAGCATCCATGCAGGACCACCAGACTCAAACACAGTTACTTCCCCCAAGCCATCAGCCTGATCACATTCTCCACCTATTAACCCACCCCTCCACAGCCCCAACCACCACTACTTTATCAGCTCCTGTCAGAGCCACCTTATGTACCTGGAGTCACTGTAGGTACTGCGCGTTCGACCAGTCTATGTTTATAAGCTAACCTTATCAATTTTTATTTTTTGTTTCTTTATTGTGTTCTTTATTCTTAATGTGGTATATTTATTTTGGATCAGGAGTAACAAATATTTCATTCTCCCTTACACTTGTGTAGTGAAGGATGACAGTAAACAATCTTGAATCTTGAAGACTGGAGAGTATCACCTTGGGCCTGTTGCTTTGCATGTGATTAGAGGGGTGCATGAGGAATGAAAGTACGAGAGCAGCACTGTAGGGTAGTAGGCAATCCTGATTACCAACCTGGCTTCAATCCTGATTTTGGGAGCTTGCATGTTCTCTCTGAGTTCTCTGGCATCCTTCACATCCACAAAAGCATGTTAGTGGGTTAACTGCCGACTGTACAGGGTGGCACGGTAAAGGGGTAGTATGATGGCAGAATGGTTCGTGCAATCGCCTTACAGCAGCGGCAATCATCGGTCAGGGTCTGATTTCCTCCGCTGTCTGTAAGGAGTTTGTATGTTCACCTTGTGACCGTGTGGGTTTCCTCCGGGTGCTCCCATTCCGGTTAGGGTTACTAAGTTGTTGGTATGTTACCCATTTTGAAACTTGGAGGCTGCCCAGCACAATCACCAATTCGATATGACACAAACACGTGTCACAAATAAAGCTAATCTTATCTTAATTTTATGACCCTTAGGATAGGTGGGTGGAAAGATAATCGAGGAGAGTTGATGGGCACGTGAGAGAGAACAGGAAAAAAGCACAGGAATGGTATTCATGGACTGTCAGCATAGACTGAATTTACAGAATGCACTCCATCTGCTGATCAATAAGTAAGCAGAGCAAACAGAGAGGGAGGAGTCAGGCTGTGTTTAAAAGAAGTGTTTCCTTTGTTGAGTTCTGTCAAGGAGAGTGGAAGAATCAGAAGCAGGTAAGAAGGTAAAGTGAGGTCACGCTGATATTTAAATATTTGGTTAGTGCCAATGTGGGAACATAGCTGCAGGATTTTTCCACCTGAGATAACTTTACAGGGTTCTGTTCCCACACTTCCCCCCTAACAAATTTTCTTAATGGCAAGCAACAAAGATAACTTTAAGATATTGTGTACTAAAGGCAATGTTGTACAGGCCTGAACCACCCCCCCGCCCCCGGGTCCAGGCTCCCGAAGGTGGGACACCGACCCGGAAGGAGAACCTAGCAACCGAGCATCGTGCCTCTCCAGGGAACTCCGATGAGGTGAGCATAACCAGGCTCCACAATTTGGGGCACCGGTGGAGCGCCTCACCAATGGGAGGACATGAAATGCAACAGGTACCACCGATACCATTGGAGAAAGAGGAGTACCAATGGGCCCCAACAATTAATGCCACAGGGTCCACCCTGAAGCCCCCCAGATACCTGACACAACGGGTGGAGCCCCACCAAGACGGCGATGCACCAGGCCCCAGCACTGGAGGGGGATGCCCCGCAAGCCCTCCTTGACCTAACGCCGGTGGAGCAGAGGGACTACAGGGCCCTCGTAGTGGTGCTGGAGCGGCGTTTCGAGCAGAGGCTGTTGGAGGAAGCAATGTGGGAAGAACCAGATAGCAGGAGGTGCCGTCTGGGAGAAAGACTGGGGGCATTTGTGGCAAATCCCCTCCACTGTGCTCAGCATGCCAACCGTCAGTTTCCTCCCATGGCGCAGGAAGAGCTTGCCCTCCATGCCTTTGTAAAGGCGCTGACGCCAGAACGCCATCGGCAGCAAGTTCACCTGACATCGCCATCTTCGCTGGCGTTCCAGCACCAACCCGCGAGCCGTGAGCCTGCACTTCTGTCACCAAGGCAGAGGTGGAAACTGACAAGGAGGAGCCCATGAAACTGGTCGACCAGCACCACATGCAACAGAGTGATCTCTGCTACCATTGTGGGGAGGGAGGTTGTGTGGCTAGGGACTGCCCCACATCAGCACCATGCCACTACCCAACACAACCACTGGGAAACGCCAATTGGGCTGAGACCTCCAGCAGAATTACTCCATTGTTGCCCCTCCGGTGGGCTGTTTGGGTGAAGAGCGAGGTTTTTACGTGGACTGTGTGGTGGTGGGCATCAGATGTCGAGCGTTGGTGGACACGGGGTTAACCATCACTATCATCCGTCCCGGTGTCCTCCCCAACACGGACCAGCATCCCCGCCTGGGTGGACAACGACTGCGGCCCAGCTGGCGACGGTCACCGGTGACTGTGCGGCGATGCGAGGGAAGAGGAGGCTGCGCATCGCACTGGGGAAACACGGTGGAGCACGAGGTGTGTCTCACCGACATCCGAGAGTCCTGCATCCTTGGCCTGGACCTGCTGCCCCGCTGGAGGACCCGTGTGGATGTGTCGGGGGCAACACTCTACCTCAGTGCCGAAGCCGTGGCTCTCCGGCAGGGCAGCTCCAGGAAGCAGTCCCAGCGGGGGCAGCCAGCACCACCGGTTTCACAGCGGCCCGGGGCAGTGCAGCACACCCGGCAGCGGCCCAGCACAACACAGCTGAACCGCGGGCAAGCGACGGTGACGGCCCTTCAGGTGCCAGCCGGCGACCACCTCCCCACCATGGAGCAGCAGCTGAGCAGAGAACAGGTGAGCGATCCCGTGTGGGCCCGGGAGAGGGAATGTCTGAGTGTGGGACGACGGCCGGAGTGGGCAGAGATCTCCGCCCTGGACCCAGAGACCAAAGCCCTGTACTCGCAGTGGGGAACGTTGGAAGTGGCGACGGGTTGCTGTTCGAGCGGTGGCATTTGTCCGATGGTGACAGACATCTCCAGCAGCTGGTGAACCCCCGGGGGCTCCGCGCCATGGTGCTGCGGTCGGTGCACGAGCTGCTGGGGGTCGGACATCTCGGAGTTGCAAAGACATTGGGCTGTCTGTGTGAGTGATTCTACTGGCCTGGGTACAGGCAGGACGTGGAGCTGTTCATGCACTGATGCGACGCTTGCATGTCCCAGAAGGGGCCGGACTGCCATTCTAGGGTGTCAATGTGGAAATACATGCTGGGAGCCCCAGTGTGAGCCTACTGCTCCTCCTGGAAGAAGGGAATATCCCCCAAGTTTGGAAGCCACTGGATGGGGTCGGGAGAGATGCTTGACTGTATCTCTGATGTGGTAAACTGGATACGGTTACCTGAGTGGCAGAAGGCAGTTATGTGGCACCGGGACCAGCTGGTACCATATCAGTCCTTGGCCACCACTGACCCAGTGAGGCTGAAGGAAGGAAGTGACACTCTGAGCACCCTGTCTCTTGCCTCACAAAACAGTGCCTCCCTCCCATGCCCCAGGCAGTGGCATTGACCAGCACCAGGACCTTTGGACTGTATCGTGGACTTTGGGGTTGCCGACCATTGGTGACCCCTCAGATGGGGGTAGTGTGGGGCTCTGGGGAGTGGTCGACAGCTTGCCCCAGCATTCCTACTAAGAGCTACTTAGCGCTTTTGTTTTAAATTGTGTTCATGGGATTATGGTGAGATGTTCAAGTTCATTTATTGTTACATTTTAGCCTGGGTTATTTAGTTGTTCACTTGTGTCACACCAACTGTAAGCGGGGTGTAATAATTAACTCCCCCATCTGTATGAGACTGAGTGCATTTTCACCGAGAGATGGTGTTCTGCCTCTTATTGTGCTTGTCACAATAAAACCTGCAGCTGAGATAAACAAGCTCTTCTCGTCTGTCAGCATGGACCAAATGCTCGCCACAGTATAAAAGGGTACCCCTGGAGATGATCAATTGCAATTACCACGGAGACCAACAATTACAGAAGAAAACAACACGCCCCTGGCTTGGAGAGGAGCTCAGCTCATTGAACACTGGCCAGGTGCACCTAGAGTGGGCAATATCTGTACAGACATAATGAGTTTTGCAGTTGTACAATTAAAAAGTCAGAGCTGTTGAGTTACATGGCACGATAACAGGTCTTTCAGCCCAACTCGTCAATTCTGATTTTGTTGCCCAGCCACCTAGTCCCATCTGCCTGCATTTTGGCCCATAGTCTTCTAAAACTCTCCTATTCACATACTTATTTAGATAGCTTTTAAATTTTGCTAATCTGTCAGCTTTAACCACTATTTCTGGCTGTTCATTCCATAAGGAGATTAAGGTAAAGGAACACTTAGGAGTTCCTAGGGAGTTCACCCTGCAGCTTGAGAGGGAGACGATAAAGCCCAATGCATCAGTATTACAGTGGAGTATAGGAATTTATAGAGGTACGAGAGAGGAGCTGGCCAAAGTTGATTGGAAGGGGACATTAGAAGTGATGACAGTGGAACATTAATTGCTGGAGGTTCTGGAGGCATTTGGGAAGGCGCTCCAAAGAAGATTTCCAAAGGAAGGAAGATTCAACTGGCTAACAAGGGAAGTCAAAGAATGTGTAAAAACAATGGACAGGCATATAATATACCAAAAATTAGTGGGAAACTAAGAGGATTGGGAAATTTGAGTTTCAGGGGCAGAAGTGAGTGTAGTTGCTTTAAACTAAGGAGAAGTTGCTTGAGAAGCTGAAAGGTCTAAAGGCTGGTTAGTCATCTAGACCAGATGGACTACACCCCAGGATTTTGAAAGGGGAAGCTGAAGAGATAGTGGAGGTATTCGTAATCACTAGACTCTGGAATAGTTCTGGAAGACTGAAAAATTGCAAATGTTATTCCACACTTTAAGAAGGGAAGGACGCAGAATAAAGGAAATTATAGTTGACACGAGTGAATCTGCAGATGCTGGAAATAAATAAAAACATAAAATGCTGGCAGAACTCAGCAGGCCAGACAACTTATGCTGTCTGGCCTACTGAGTTCTGCCAGCATTTTGTGTTTTTGTGAAATTATAGTTGAGTTAGCCTGATTTCAGTGGTTGTTGGAGTTATTATTGATGAGGTTTCAGGGTATTTGGAGGCACATGGATAGATCTGTTGGAATTCTTTGAAAAATAACAAACAGGATAGACAAAGGAGAATCAGTGGATGGTGCTTACTTGCATTTTCAGAAGGAGCAGATTTATCAGGGCTTTAAATGTTATGGAGAGAAGGCAGGAGAATGGGGTTGAGATTTATCAGCCATGATGGCATGGCAGAGTGGAATTATGGACTGAATGGCCTAATTCTGGTTCTCTGACTTATGGTATAGTAGTGTGATTATTTGAGCTTACTATGGTGTTTGCCTAATGGGTTGTAAGGTGGATTCCTTTAATGAATAACACATTTGTGTGACTTTCTTTAACGTGTGGAGGCTGACAAATGGGCAGCCACCACAGTCTTTGACAGATTAGGGTCATGGTTTAATGGCATGTAGTGCAAGACAACTGAGGTCCCCTCACTTCTGCATCCTTCCTCTGCCTTCACTGCCATTCTGATTTGTCATCATCTTCTGCCAGCATCACCGTTGAGGTCTTAGTTGAATCGCTCTTTGTGTGGAGTCTTCCCCTTGACCTTACTACTATGGGTGACTCTACCAGGAGCTAAGCACTAGATGACTAAACTCCAGTCACATCAGCTTCAGCACCTCAGGAAGTCACAAGATTCACCACTACAATAAAGTGAAAAATGACCCACCATCCAGGATAGCTTCAAAAGGCGATGCCTCAAAAATGTTGCATCCATCATTAAGGACCCCATCACCCAGGACATACTTTCTTCTCATTGTTACCATCAAGGAGGACGTATAGGAGCCTGAACGCAACACTCCACATTTCAGGAGTAGCTTCTCCTCTGCCGTAAGATTTCCGATGGCCAGTGAATCCATGGACTCTACTAAACATTTTTCCTCTCTTTTTGCACTACTTGTTTAACTTAATTTATTAATATAGACTTCTTGTTGTAAGTTACAGTTTTTACTATTATGTATTACAATTTACTGCTGCTGTAAAACAATAATTTTCACGACATATGCCAATGATTTTAAACCTGAATCTGATTCTAATCTTCAGAAAAGTATATGCAAATCATTCCATATACGCAAATTCAGTCAGTCAAGTGTGTTTTGGTACCAACTAGTGAATTTATGAGTTGTGTGAACTAATCATTAAGAATACAGTTAACAGGTAAAGTCATTGTCATGTGCTGGATTACATTGTTAGAGATGAGACAAAATGGCATCCCAGGTTGACCTAAATAATCCTTGCTGCTATTTCAGGGAGTCATAGTGCAGGAGCATGCCCTTCAGCCCATCCAGTTCATGCCAATCCAATAGAGTTACTGAGGGATTCTCTCTTACCCTTACTGAGTATATCTTTCTCAATGAGCACTAAAGCACAAATGAAAATCATTCTTCAAAATCCTCTTACAAACATTTCTTTGTGAAATCTATAATTAAATCTGCTGTCACCATCTATAATCAGAAAATCCATGTCCTTTTCATCCCTTGCCTTCTCCTAAGGCCTCTAAGAAGTTCTACATGCAAAAAAAACTAATAAATTCCACAAGGGAAGCCCAAAACTTGTCTTGCCATCTTGAGATTTGAACAGGAAGTACTTTTTGAAACTTAAGTGCAGTACTGAGAAAGTGTTCAAGAGCTGTGAAATATTTGAGAGGCAGCTCATCTCATCCAAATTACATATTTCTGTGCTGTAATTGATGCACATAAGAAGGACCCCTACTTTGTCTGAGTCCTGATGAAGGGTCTTTGCCCAAAAATCAACTCTTTCTTATCTTCCATAGATGTTCAAGATTTCTAGCATCTGCAGTATCTCATATTTATGGAAAACGATCCTTACTTTGTCATAAAAGAGACATAACCACAAGGGTTGTCACTGGAATGTTAGAGCTCTTTCTGGAACTGAGCTGTGTTAAATATTCTTAACTTGTCGCTGTCAGTACACCAGTGAGGCAGCGTGAACTATTTCAACGAGGTGTTTAGGTTATTTGAAGTACTGTTGAATGCTCTTCAATTTAGAGTTGGAGAAAGACATAAACATTAAAGAGCTGCTGTGTGGGAACACGGGATCATACACTGCAGAAAACTATTTGACATTTTGTATCTGTATGGGCTTTTTGAACGAGCAATCCAATTAGTGCTTTCACCAGGCTTCTGCACCACTGCCCTGCAACTCTTTCCTTCAAATATTCCCCAGTGAAAGCCAAAATTTAATCTGCTACTATTATCTACATTCAGAAACCCGCCTATCCTTTCATTCCATCTTTGCTGCTCTCAGGGTATCAAACAATTTTTATGTGCAGGAAAGCAATTAATTCTACACAAAAGGTCCTGAGTTTCATCCTTACTTCCTCTCTGAAACCACCCCTTCCCCTCAGTCGTTCACATACTGGACCATACGGGTAATGATAATACACTGTATTCTGGTTAATCATGCTAATAACTGGGACAACTCTTAAAGATTAAAATATAATCGACAAAATAGCCAGGATACCCTTTGTTTATTCCAGACCATGCTGCTTAATTAGGCAGAGATTGCTGCTGAACAGTTTCTAACTAGTGTCAGCTACGTGCATTTGTGTGGCCATTAGTCATTAGTCCATGCTTAAAGCAATCAGTTTAAAAATAGCGTCAGTTGCATGTGTTTGTATTCAAAAAAGCAGTGATTTTTGTCACTGATAGTTGGTGAGAAATAAGCTGTAAGACAATTCAGAACTGTTTTGCTCACTGCGTATTCAAGAATTCGGACTTGGAAATGCCAGAAATGGATGGAAGTGAAAATGAAACAAGTTTGCACTTCAGCAAATTAGGAACCATGAGGAATTTAAAGGTATCAGCAATCATCTTGACTGTTACAATTAAAAATGAAGATTTGAAGGATGTAATCATCTAATGCAGACATTCCCAACCTGGGGTCCATAGACCCCTTGCTAAATGGTAGGGATCCATGGCATAAAAACTGTTGGGAACCCTTGGTCTAAAGCATTATATGAAAGCAACCCATTACCTGCACTTGGGGCCCGCACAGATTTTGTTAATTTAGAGTCAATCAAAACAACACGGCAGACGAATTCCTCTGTTGGTAGCTAATGGGAATTAATAAACAGTTTTATAGTATTGTAGAAGTATTGTTAGTGTTCTAATTTGTTCTGTATTTCACTTAAATACATAAATTGTTACTCAACTCAGTTAAAGAATAGTTTGTCTTTTTATATCTTTTTATTTATTTTTATGAAACTTGGCTAATAAGGGCATCTGCTTAATTGGGCCAAAATGTATTGGTCCCAATGTGTCCCAGTTACTAGAATCCATGGTATCAGCTTGTGTACTAGTAATGTTAATATCAGCATCCACCATTAAGAACCCTCACCAACTGGAACATTACTACTATCAGGGTGGTGGTGCAGGAACCTGAATGTGCACACTCAGTGGTTAGGAGCAGTATCTCCCACTACGACATCGGATTTCTAAATGGTCCATGAATTCGTGAACACTACCTCAGTATTCTTCTTAAGCACTATTTCTTTATTTTATTTTTATATTGTAATTCATATATTTATGTCTTGCATGTACTGCTGCCAGAGAACAACACACTTCATGACATATGTCAGCAATAATAAACCTGGTTCTCAGCTATCATGCATTATAAAATGTGTTGCTTTGTGGCATCAGTACATTGCACAAACCAGGTCCCATTGAACATCAAAACTATCCAATCTGTCTACACTGAACAAATACTCTGATTATCTGATCTGTCCACCAACGTTGATAGTGTCACACATCCCTAATATGCATTCCAACACGCCTACTCATTCAGTTTATCTAACGACTGAATACAGGTTTACTATCCTGAAAGAAAAAAATGACAGATTTAAAGATCTACTGTATGTAAAATGATTTAACTACAGTATAAGTGTTTCCATACTAAAAAAAGCGGCATACTTACCGATCTCCTCTTGCATTCTTTTAAAGTTTCTTAACTGCCGTAATGCAGGAAGCACAGCATCTAATCAGTACTCCATCAGACATAAGAGCAGAATTAGGCCATTTGGCCCATCAGTTCTGTTCCATCATTCAATCATGGCTGATCCTTTTCTCCCCTCTTCAGCTCCACTCCCCAGCCTTCTCCCCGTAACCTTTGATGCCATGTCCAATCATGAACCAATCAACCTCTGGCTTAAGTACACCCAACAACCTATTTATTATCACAGCTGCCTGTGGTAATAAATTCCACAAGTTCCCCACCCTCTGTCAAAGGAAATTTCTCCCCATCTCTGTTTTAAATGGACGTCCCTCTATCCTGAGGCTGGACCCTATTGTCCTAGAGTTTCCCACCATGGGAAACATGCTTTTCACATCTACTCTGTCTCTGCCTTTCAATATTCTGAAGGTTCTAATGGGATCCCCTCTCATCCTTCTAAATTCCAGCGAGTACAAACCCAGAGCAATCAAGCATTCTTCGTATGATAACCCTTTCATTCCCAGAATCATCCTTGTGAACCGCCTCTGACCCTGTCTAATGTCAGGACATCTTTTCTTAGATGAGCAGCAAAAACTGTTCACAATACTCAAGGTGAGACCTCACCAGTGCCTTATAAAGCCTCAGCATCACATCCCTGCTCTTGTATTCTAGACCTCTTGAACTGAATGCTATCATTGCAACTGCCTTCTTCACCAACGACTTAACTTGCAAGTTAGCCTATAGGGTGTTCTACCCAAGAACTCACAAGTCCCTTTGCATCTTAGATTTTTTGATATTCTCCCCCTTTAGAAAATAGTCCACACATTTATTTCTACTGTCAAAGTGCATGGCCATACATTTTGGAACATTGTATTTCATTTGCCACTCTCTTACCCATTCTCCTAAAGTGTCTAAGACCTTCTGCAGCCTACCTGCTTCCTCAGCACTACTTGTCCCTCCACCAGTCTTTGTAGCATCTGCAAACTTGGTAACAAAGCCATCTATTCCATCACCTAAATCATTGCTATACAGCATAAAAAGAAGCGGTCCCAACACCAACCCCTGCGGAACACCACTAATGACTGGCAGCCAACCAAAAATGATCATTTTATTCTCATACGCTGCCTCCTACCAATCAGCCAATGCTCGAACCATACCAGTAACTTTCCTGTAATACCATGGGCTCTTAACTTGGTAAGCAGCCTCATGTGTGGCACTTTGTCAAAGGCCTTCTAAAAGTCCAAATATACAACAGCCACTGCATCCCCTTTATCTATGCTATGTTTAATCTCCTCAAAGAATTCCAAAAGGTTCATTAAGCAAGGTTTTCCCTTAACCAAACCATGCTGACTTTGTTCTATCTTGTCCTGTGTCACCAAGTACTACATAACCTTATCCTTAACATCTTGCCAACCACTGAGATCAGGCTAACTGGGCTAAATAGGCTTTCAGTTGGCCTTTAAAAGCGTCAAATGAGTCTGCAACCTTCATAGAGCCCTACTGTGTAGGAGCAGAGTTCAAGAATGTTTGTTGTGTTCTGAGTCACTCATGAGCCAATGAGGCTAATGTGGGATCCGTAGACTGCCTGTGGGTAAGGAGTTGCTCAAAAGAACGATAAGCCAGCATGGCTTTGTGCAAGGCAGGTCGTGTCTTACCAACTTGACTGAATCTTTTGACAAGTTGATGAGAGGGACTGATGAAGGTACAGCAGTGGATTTTGTCTACATGGATTGTAGTAAGATGTTTCAGAAAGTCCCTCATGGGAGGCTAATCTAGAAGATTAAGATGCACAGGGTCCGCAGCAAATTGGCTGTTTGGATTCAGAACTGATTTGTACATAGAAAACAGAGGGTAGTGGTTGAAGTAATATATTCAAACTGTAGGTCTGTAATTAGTGATGTTGTGCAGGGACCTCTGCTCTGTACGGGACTGTTCTATTAGTAAAGATGCCTGTTCAAGAATAAGTAGTAGGGATTGGCATTGATATTGGTTTGTTATTATCACGTGTACCAAGATACAGTGAAAATCTTGTCTTGCATGCTGTTAATGTTGGGAATTATAGACCAGTGAGTCTTAAGTCAGTGGTAGGCAAACTATTGGAAAGGATCCTTAGGGACAGGAGTTAGTAACATTTGGAGAAGTATAATCATATTAGGCATACTTCTCATGAGCCTGATTGACTTTTCTGAGAAAGTGAGAAAACAAATTGATGAAGACAGAGCAGTGGTGTATATAGATTTAAGTAAGGCATTTGACATGGTTCCCATGGAAGGCTTATTCAGAAAGTTATGAGGCAAGATATCCATAGAAACTTGGCTGCATGGATTCTTAATTCGCTAGCCCACAGAAGGCAGAGGGTGGTCATCGTCAGATCGTATGGTGCCAAGAAGCCAATGACTAGTGGTGTTCTGCTAGGATCTATACTGGGAGTCCTGAGCTTTGTGACTGTTATAAATGACTTGGATGAGGAAGTGGAAGGGTAGTTAATTTATAGATGACATAAAGTTGGTGGTGTTATGGATAGTGAAGAAAATTGTCATAGGTTATAATGGGGCAATGACAGGATACAGAGCTGAGCTGACATGTGGCAGGTGGAGTTCAATTCTCCCAGCTGGGAGAAGCAGTCTCCCAATCTACATCGGGTCTCACCGATATACAAGAGGTCACACTGAGAGCACTGAACACAGTATATGATCCCAACAGACTCACAGATGAAGTGTTGCATTCTGGAAGGACTGTTTGGGGCCCCTGAATGGTAGTGAGGGAGGTGGTGTAGGGGCAGGTGTAGCATTTGTAAACTTGCAAAGATAAGGAGGGAGAACAGTGGGGAAGGGTGAATTAGGGAGTGATCCCTGCAGAAAGCAGAAGGTGGGGGTGGGGGTGGGGGGGGGAGGGAAAGCTGTGTTGGTGGTGGGATCCAGTTGGAGGTGGCGGAAGTTTTGGAGAATTATGTGCTGGACACAGAGGCTGGTGGGGTGGTAGGTGAGGACAAGAGGAACCCTATCCCTGGTAGCGTGGCGAGAGGATGTGATAAGAACAGACATGTGTGAAATGGAAGAGATGTGGTTGAGGGAAGCCCCTTACTTTGAAAAAGGAGGGCATCTCCTTCGTTCTAGAATGGAAAGCCTCATCCTGAGAGCAAATGCGGCGGAGTCAGAGGAATTGAGAGAAAAGGACAACATTTTTACAAGTAGCAGGATGGCACGAGGTATAGTCCAGGTAGCTGTGAGTGTCAGTTGGTTTATAATTAATGTTGGTGGATAGGCTGTCTCTGGAGTTAGAGACAGTGAGATCGAGAAAGGGAAAGGAGGTGTTGGAAATGGACCAGGTAAATTTAAGGGCAGGGTGGAAGTTGGAGGCAAAGTGGATGAAATTGAGGAGTTCAGCACGGGTGCAGGAAGCAGCACCAATGTAGTTGTCAATGTAGCGTAGAAAAAGTGGGGGACTGTCACCAGTATATGCTTGGAATATAGACCGTTCCACGTAGCTGACAAAAAGGCAGGCATAGCTGAGACCCATGCGAGTGCCCATGGCTACTCCTTTTGTTTGTCCAGGAAGAGGAAGAGGAGGGTGGAAGGTGGGAGAAGGGTTCATTGGTGTGGGGTGGAGTGTCCTTGACAAAGAAGTGGCCTCGGAGACAGAGTTGGCAGAAGAAGAGCTCTGCGTTGTGGAGGGCACAGAACTCACGGTGTTATGGGACCAGGGGAACAAAAGTGAGGCCCTTACTGAGGACAGAACATTCTGCCTCAGAGAGGGGAAAGTCAGAGGGAATGGTTGACAAAGGTGAGGCCCTTACTGAGGACAGAATATTCTGTCTCAGAGGGGGCAAGGGAGTTGGTTGTGTCAGAAGAGAGGGGAGGGTTGGGGTGTTCAAGGATGGTGGGGTGAGAGGCAGATGGAGTTTCTGAGGACCCAAGAGCTGGCGGTGGGACCTGAGAGAGATGGGATTATGGAGTGATGGTGGGGGAAAAGGGAGACAGGGGTTCCAGTGGCAGTGAGTGAAGACCCAGCCTAAGGGTCAAAGCTGGAATTAGAGTTGGAAGCTGCACAATCAGCACTTTGAAGGTGTATGAGGTTGTTAGAGCCTGTGTTGATAGTGGTGGAGCCCGGCTTTTGAAACTGCTCTGGATCATTAGAGCTGTTGAGGTCAGTAGCAGGGATCACAGTCTGGAGACATCTAGGCATGTTGGTGTTGGAGATGGCAGGTTCTCTGGTCTATAAATGGGCTATCATTGGTGCAGGGTGGAGAGTCCTTACCAAAGAAATAGGCCCGGAGACAGAGGTGGCGGAAGAAGAGCTCTGTGTCGTGGAGGGCACAGAACTCACGGTGTTATGGGACCAGGGGAACAGAAGTGAGGCCCTTACTGAGGACAGAACATTCTGCCTCAGAGAGGGGAAGGTCAGATGGGATGGTGATAACCCAGTATGGATGAGAGCTGGGATCAGAGGGGGGAAGGGGGTTGGGAGTATCAGAAGAGAGGGGAGGGTTGGGGTGTTCAGGGATGGTGGGGTGAGAGGAAGATGGAGTCTCCGAGAATCCAAGAGCTGGCAGTAGGGCCTGAGAGAGATGGGGCTGTGGAGTGATGGTGGGGGAAAAGGGAGATGGGGTTTCCAGAGGCAGATGTGAAGACCTGGCTTGGAGGTCAAGGCTGGGTTTTGGAGTTGGAGGTTGCACAATCAGCACGTTGGAGGTGACTGAGGTCATTGGAACCTGCACTTACGTCTGGCTTTTGAATCTGCTTTGGATTGTTAGAGCCGTTGTGGTCAGTAGCAGGGATTGCTGTCTGGAGACATCTGGGCATTAGAGATGGCAGGTTCTGTAGTCTGTAAGTGAGGATCTTCCAATCCTTGCAGGACATGAGAAAGTCAAGGAACCAGCGTTTGAAAGCATGGATCCAGCGGATGATAAAGTTACCAAAAATGTTTGGTTGAAGTTATTGCTGTACAAGGTCATACCAGTTACTGAAAGCAAAGTTTCACATACTTTTTCCAATAAATACATGTAATATTGGATCATTTTTCTCAATAAATAAATGAACAAGTATAATGTTTTTGCGTTATTTATTTAATTGGGTAACATTTTAGGTTATATTTATACAGAAACAGAGAAAATTCTACAGGGTTCACAAACTTTCTAGAACCACTGTAAATTACTTGGATGAGGATACATGAGGTTTAATCAACAAGTTTATGGATGACAAAATTCAAAAGTGTTGATAAATGAAGAAGAATCAGCATCAGAATCAGGTTTATTATCACTGACATGTCGTGATTTTTTTTGTTTTAGGCAGTAGTACAGAGCAATGCATAAGAAATACTATAAGTTATAAAAAACTGGTACAAGTAAAGAATAATGGGCTCATGGACTGGTCAGAAATCTGACAACATGGAAATTCTTAAAATGTTGAGTGTGGGTCTTCAGGCTCTCATACCTCCTCTCCGGTGGAAGAAATGAGAAGAGGGCATATCCCAGAAGGTGAACATTATTATAGATTATAAAGGATCTTGATCATTTAGGGAAGTGCATTGAGGAGTATCAAATGGGTTTCAATACAGGTAAGTGTGAGGTGATGCATTTTGAAAAGTCAAACAGGTGAAAAATTTGATCAGTGAATGGTGGGACATTAAGGAGTGTATTGGAACAGAGGGACTTCAGAGTATAAGGGAATAGTTTGTTGAAAATGATAGACAGAATGGGAAAAAAGGCACTTAGAATGCTGAGCAATACGTACATGGTTGAACTTGGCAGATCATGGATTGTTTATGGAGGAGAATAAACAGTCTGCAAGGGGAACTAGAATGGGGAACGGAAAAAGAGAGAGGAGGTAGGGGTAAGAAAGTACCAAAAGTTAGGAAAAATGGTGTTCATTTTGCTTCTGTTTCCATGTAGTGACAGAATCTGTTTCCTCTCCTCAGCTCCCTCTCATCTCCATCCTACATCCCTTTCGTCCATGGTCCACTGTCCACTCATATCATCAGCCGTAAGACCACAAAACATAGGAGCAGAGTTAGGTCATGTGGCTCATCGAGTCTGCACGGCTATTTCATCATAGTTAATTAATTATCCCTCATTACCCTCTTTGATGCCCTGACTAATCAAGAAATTCTCAATCCTTGCTTTAAATATACTCAATGACTTGACCTCGACAACCATCTCTGTCAATGAATTCCACAGATTCACTACCCTATGGCTAAAGAAATTCCACCTCATCTCTGTTTTGAATAGACATCCATCTGTTCTGAGGCTGTGCCTTCTCGTTATAGACTTACCCACTGTAGGAAACACCTTCTCCACATCTATTCTATCGAGGTCTTTCAATATTCCATAGGTTTCAATGAGAGCCCTCCTCATTCCTCGAAACTCCAGCGAGTAGAGGCCCAGAGCCATCAACTGCTCCTCATATGTTAACTCTTTCATTCATGGAGTCATTCACATGATCTTCCTCTGGACTCCCTCCAATGCCAGCACATCTTTTCTTAGATAACAGGCCCAAAACTGCTTGTAATATCCAAATGTGGTCTGGTCAATGCTTTGTAAAGCCTCAGCATTGCTATTATATTCTAGTCCTCTCAAAATGATTGCTGACATTGCATTTGCCTTTCTTACCACTAACACAACCTACAAGTTCATCTTTAGGGAATCCAGCACAAGGACACCCTAGTCTCTTTGCACCTTTCTCCCCATTTAGAAAATAGTCTACACCTTTATTCCTTCTACTAAAGTGCATGACTATACAATACACTGCACTATGTTCCATCTCCCACTTCTTTGCCCATTCTCCCAATCTGTTTCAGTCCTTCTGCAGACTTCTTGCTTCCTCAACACTACCTGCCCTACATCTATTGTTGTATCATCTGCAATCTTGGCCACAAAGCCATTAATTCCATTATCCAAACCATTAACATATAAAATGAAATGAAGTGGTCGCAACACAATTAGTCACTGGCAGCCAAACAGAAAAGGTCAAATTTATTCCCAAGCTTTATCTTCTGCCAGTCAGCCAATTTTCTATTCATGCTGCTATCTTTCCTGTAAAACCATGGGCTCTTATCTTGTTAAGCATGTGTGGTCCCTTTTCAAAGGTTTTCTGAATATTCAAGTAAATAATAGCCACCGACTTTCCTTTGTCTATCCTGTCTGTCACTTACTCAAAAAATTCCAACAGATTTGTCAGGCAAGATTTCCTTTAAGGAAACATGCTGAATTGGACTATTTTATCAAGTTCTGCCAAGTATCTTGAAACCTCATCCTTGGTAATGGACTCCAACATCTTCCCAACCACTGAAGTCAATCTCACTGGAGTATAATCTCCTTTCTTCTGTCTCCGTCCCTTCTGGAAGAGTGGAGTGACATTTGCAATTTTCCATTACCATTCTAGAACCCAGTGATTCTTGAAAAATCACCCAATGCCATTAGGCTTTACAATTCTACCGCCAGGACTTAAGAACTTTTTAAAAGCTATTATTAATGCTTTTTGAGATAGTGATTTAGATGCATATAATATTTTTTTACTGAGTTAAGTATTGTATGTAATTAGTTATGCTACAACAAGTGTATGGGACATTGGAAAAAAAGTTGAATTTCCCCATGGGGATGAATAAAGTATCTATCTATCTATCTATCTAATGTCTCCACAATCTCCTTGGCAATTTCCTTCAGAAACTTGGGGTGTAGTCCATCTGGTTCAGGTGACTTATCTACCCTTCAACTTCACAAGCACCTTTTCCTTAGTAATAGCAACTACAGACACTTCTGACCCCTGACACTCTTGAATTTCTGTCACACTGCAAGTAACGACCGATGCAAAATAATTATTAAGATTGTCCGCCATTTCTTTGTCCCCCATTACTAATTCTCCAGCATCATTTTCCAGCAGTCTAATATCCACCTTTGTCACTTTATTCTATTTATATATGTATATAAAAAACTTTTGGTTTCCTCTTTAATATTAGTGGCTAACTTATCTTCATAATTCATCTTTTCTCACCTTCTGGCTTTCTTTCTGCGGTTTTTGAAAGCTTCTTAATCCTCTAGTTTCCCACTAATTTTTGTTCAATTATATGCCCTCTCTTTTCCTATTGTGCTGTCTTTGACTTCCTTTGTCAGTCATGGTTGCCTCATCCTCCCTTTAGAATACCTTTTCATCTTTATGATGTATCTTTCCTCTGTTTTCTGATTTCTCCCAGAAAATGCCGATCTGCCATGATCACTACTAGTGACCCTTCTGATCAACTTTAGCCAGCACTTCTCTCGTGTCTCTATAAATATCCACAGTAACACTGATACATCTAACTTTATTTTCTCCCTCTCAAACTGCAGGGTGAAATCTAACATATATTGATCTCTGCCTGCTAAGGGTTCCTTTATCTTAAGCTCCCTAATCAAACTTGGTTGATTAGACAACATCCAATCAAGAGTTGCCTTTCCCCTTGTGGGCATAACTATAAGCTGCTCTAAAAAGCTATCCTGTAGGCATTCTACATATTCCATCTTTTGGGATCCAGCACCAACCTGATTTTCCCAATCTACCTGCATATTGAAATCCCCAATGACTACTGTAACATTGCCCTTTTGGCATACATTTTGTATCTCCTGTTGTAATTTGTAGCCCACATCCTGGCTAGTGTTCGGATGCCTGTATATAACCCCCCTCAGGGTCTTTTTACCCTTGCCATTTCTTAACTCTACCCACAAGAATTCTACATCTTCCGATCCTATGTCACCTCTTCCTAACGATTTGATTTAATTTTTTACCAACAGAGCCACCCATCCTTTCTGCTTACCTGCCTGACCTTTCAATACAACGTGTCCTTGAATGTTAAGCTCCAACGTGATCTTCTTTCAGCCATGACTCAGTGATGCCCACAATGACATATCTGCCAATCTCTAAGTAACTGTGCTACAAGATCATCTACCTTATTCCATGTACAATGAGCATTCAAATATAATGCCTTCAGTCCTATACTCATCATCCTTTTCAGCTTTGCCCACATTACACTTCAATTCATCATGCTGACTGTAATTTTTCCCAGTCAGCTTCTTGACCTTCCTCACAGTCTCACTACACTTGTATATCAACTACCACATCCTCAGCCCTATCACTTCGGTTCCCATCTTTCTTTCCAAGTTAGTTTAGACCCTCCTCCCCGAACAGCTCTAGCATCCTGCCTGCAAGGATATTTGTCCCCTTCTGGTTCAGATGCCAGATCATTCCATTCTTACCCTCACTGGTGCACAGAACAGGCAGCAATCCAGGGATTACTACCATGGAGTTCCTGCCTTTCAGCTTTCTGAAAGGCCCATTGATGGAAGATCTAAATGGTGGATATGGAATGGATACTTCCTATAGAGGAGGGGTCTAGACTGGAGGACACAGCCTCAGAATAGATGAATGTTTATTTAGAACGGAGATGAGATAGAATTTCTTTAGCCTGCGGGTGGTAAATCTGTGGAATTCATTGCCACAGATGGCTATGGAGGAAAAGTTATTGGGTATATTTAAAATGGAGGTTGATAGATTCTTCATTAGTAAAGGTTATGGGGAAAAGCCAAGAGAATGTGGTTGAGAGTGATAATAAATCAGCCATGATGGAATGTCAGAGAAGACTTGATAGGCTGAATGGCCTAATTCTGCTCCTATATCTTATGCTCTAACTCCCTGTATTCTCTCTTCAGGACCTCTTCCCTTTTCCTACCTATGTCATTGGTACCAATATGTACCCTAGCCCTTCAGTTGATTTCACCTATCAGCTCCCTGCTTGCAGTCCTTCCCATCACCCCACCTTCTTAATCTGGCTACTTCCTCCAACATTTCCAATCCTGATGAAACATATCAGCCTGAATTTCATTCCTATCCATTGATGCTGCCTAGCTTGATGCATTCTTCCAGCACTGAATGCATTGCCAAAGATTTCTAACATCTGCAGAGTCTCTTGTGTTTATGATGTAGTATGCTATCCTTCATCAGTCATTAAGTATAGAAGTTAGGACATGATGTTACAGTTGTATAAGTCACTAGTGAAGCCATATTTGAAGAACTGTGTACAATTTTGGTCAGTTTAAGCTGGAAAGAGTGTAGAAAAGATTTACAAGGATGTTTCCAGGTCTATTTTATAGGGAGAGGTTGGTCAGGCCAGGTGATAGTTCCTTGGAACACAGGTGAGTGGGATAACTTTATAGAAATGCTTAAAATTATGAGAGGCACTGATCTTTTCCTGGACTGTCTTCCCTGGGGTAACGGGGTCAAAAACTAGGGGGCACTGATTCAGGATGAAAGAGGGCATACTTGAAAAGAACTTGAGGAGCAACCTTTTCTCAAACAGGTGTGAATACATGGAACGAGCTGCCAGAAAAAGTTGAGGCGAGTGCAATAGTATAATTTTAAAAAACACTTGGATTAGTGGTTGGAAGGGTGGGGCAAAGAGAGATAGGGCTGAAAGAAGAAAATTAGGATTTGGTGAGTGGCTACGATGGTCAGCATGGCTTCATTGAGCTGAAGGAAGTATATCCAGACTGCAATGCTCTCTGAGTCTATGATTGGATTACAGAAAACAAAAAAACAGAACTATTTATCATTCTTTAGCTCTGGTTGATGATCTCCTGCTGAGCAAGCTCTAACTTGCTGTGATTATGGAAGAGGCAATGATGCATTGTCATAACGAGGGAGGGAGGGAGAGAAAGAAAAATGTCCTTGCAAAACATGTTGAAGTGTGGATTACGGCTTGCATGATTAGAAGGTCATTTCTATTTTTTTCTCTCTCTAAATGATTCTGATTTCATTTCAAGCAGGAAAAAATGCTAGAATAATTAAAATATAGTTTAAAGACATCAGCAAATTGAAAAATAAAATAATCATTTAACACTACATTCAATTTATATAAATGTATCTAAATTTAATGTTAATTAAAATAAACTGGAAACAACAAAATCTCTCAGTTTCACTCACATTTACCTTGTGTAGTGGTGATGCTGTTCAAATCAATAGATCTGAATAGTCCTAGCTGTGATTGGTGTAAATGATTAGACCATAAAATATAGAACCAGAAATAGGCTTTTTGGCCCATCAAGTCTGCTTCATCATTCAGTCACGGCTCGCATTTTCTCAACCCCATTCTCCTGCCTAATCTGCATAATCTTTAACCACCCTCCTCCTTACCAATAAGAACCTATCTATCACTTTTTGCCTTAAATACATCCTATGATTCCTTAGCCTTCTGATGAAGGAGCAAAACCTCATATTCCATCTAGTTGGCTTCCAGCCTGACAACATGAACATCAATTTATCTAATTTGTGGTAATTTCCCCCTCCCCCAGTTTTCTTTTTCCATTTCCCATTCTGCTCCACTTTTACCCCTTATATTCTCCTCTTATCACTTCAATCAGGTGCCCTCCTCCTTCCCTTTTTCCTTCTGATCCAATTTTTTCTTCTTCAGCCATTTACCTTTTCCACCTATCACTTCCCAGCTACTCACTTCGTCCCTCCTCTTTACCCACCTACCTTCCCCCTCACCTGGCTTAGACCATGACATAAGAGCAGAATTAGGCCATTTGGCCGATCGAGTCTGCTCCACCATTACGTCACAGCTGATTTATTGTTCCTCTCAACCACATTCTCTTGCCTTCTCCTCATACCTTTGACATCCTGATTAATTAAGAGCTCATCAACCTTCGCTTTAAATATACCCAATGAACTGGCCTGCACAGCTGTGTGGAGAAATGAATTCCACAGATTCACCACCCTCTGGCTAAAGAAACATTTCTTTTTCTCTTTTCTAAATGGATATCGCTTAATTCTGTGGTTGTGCTCTCTGGTGCTAGACTCCCCCACTAGAGGAAATATCCAAGGAAAGATATGGGCAAGATATCCAAGGAAACAGTTCATCCTAACCAAATTCACTATCCCCTCCCCCACTCTGGTTCTATCTATGCTTCCACCTATCATCTACCAGCCACTGCGTCCCACTCATCTGCCTGTCATCCTTTACTCCTCCTCAATCCACTGATCAACTGCTGGACCCTATCTCACCCTTTACTCACTTCTCTTCATGTTGGCTATTTTCTCTCTCTACTATTAGTCCTGATGCATCGTCCTATCCTGAAACATAGCATCATAGAATATACAGCACAAAATGGGCTCTTTGGCCATCACCTTTATTCCTATCTCCATTAATCCCATTTAATGCAATGGGATCTCTACTAAAATAAACAAAGGCATAATAGAAAGAGGCTTGATGTAAACAAGTGCTTGATAATGGGCTGAAAGACCTGCTTCTATGTGGTATATGTTTAAGGTTTACATTACAGTAGGCACCACAGTAGGTTAGTGCAATGCTATTACATCTCGGGGTGTCGGAGTTCAGCGTTCAATCCCAGCATCCTCTGTAAGGTGTTTCTGTACATATTGCCCATGGAATGCATTGGTTTTCTCTAGGTCTTCTGGTTTCCTCTCACAGTACAAAGATGTAACTGGTCTTTGTAAATTGTTTCATACCTAGGTGAGGGTTAAATCAGGGTTGTCAGGAGTTGCTAGGCGGTATGGCTCAATAACCAGAAGAGCTTATCCTGTACTGTATCACAAAATAAATAGAATAAAATTAAGTGGAAAGCTTCTTTTAGATCTTTGATAGAACAAGGTTTAACTACCATCATACCTAACTTTGGAGTCTTTATGTCCTGAGTAAATGTCCCCTTTACATCAGTGCCACGGCAGTGGGAACTGCAAGGAGTTTCAAACTCCTGGGAGCATACGTCACACATAACCATTCATGGTGCCAGAACACGCCGGAAATGATCAAGAAAGCTCACGAACTCCTCTACTTTCTGAGGAGACTGAAAAGAGCTGGACTCTTCTCATCCATATACAGATGTGCTATAGAAAGCATACTAATGAGCAGCATCACTGCTCGGTAAGGAAATGGCACTTTGGCAGAGAGTAAGGCTCTATAGTGGGTAATTGAAACTGCCCAATGCATCACTGGCATCACCCTATCTGCCATCAAGGACATAAATACAGAAGGGTGCCAGAAAAGGGACAATACACACCCTGCTCACGGACTGTTTGTCTCACCCCACTCAGGAAAGAGTCCATGCCAGGCCCACCAGACTCAAAAACAGTCACTTTCCCCAAGCAGTAAGGCTGATCAACACTCCCACCCACTAACTACTCAACTTTATAATTTCCTGTCAGTCACATTATGTACAGCCTCACATCACTTTATGGATATGCAATCAATATATGTACAGTTTATAAGCTATTCCATACATCTATATTTATTATGTGTTTTATTATTATTATTGTGTTTTTTATCCTTTTGTGTTTTTATTTATGCTGCATTGGATCTGGAATAGCAATTATTTTATTCTCCTTACACTTGTTTACAGGAAATGACATTAAACAATCTTGAATCTTGAATCTTAAATAATCAGTTTTACCTTCAGTCATGAAGGGCAGGTAGAACACAAGTTTATCATCAAACACTGTTGGTTAAAATGTTTCATAACTGTAGTTACTTGTGCCAGAATATATACCAGACTTCAATACTCTTTATGCTTGAGAGTATCTGTAATCTGAATACCTTTTGATGGAAATTCAAAACAGAAATACAGTATGTCAACAATTAATTTCACCCACACAGATGTTGATCAGTCTTTTGAGTTCCTTTAGCAAATTGTCCTTGCACCAACCTATCCAATCTGCCCATATAGCTCTAGACCTCCAGTCTAGATATTATCCATGCAATTTTATTCTGCACCCTGTGTAAATTAATTATACCTTTAAATTGCTTATTAGAAAAGAAGGCAATACCACAGGAGAGAATGCAGGGAGATTCACAAGGATAATGTCCAGACTGGATATCTAGTCATTAGGTAGGATGGGACTGTTTCCAAAAAACAGTACCAACTGAGGGGTATAAAACTATGGAGTGATCTAGACTGAGTGAGATTTAAGTACAGTTTTCTCATTGGAAATCTTTAAAGATATAGATCAATTATGAGGGACCTAGACCAAGTGAGAGATAAAGACATTTCTCTCAGAAGAGGGCCAAGTAATTGGCAGATTAGAGGAGAGCAAAGTTTTCACCCAGAAGATGCTCAGGGTCTTGAAAGGATAGAGAAGACAGAAATCATTTTGGAAGGACCTGAATAAGAGCTTGACAGGTTAAAGCCCACAAGGCTACAGGCCAAGAGTTGAGAAGCTGGATTAGTGTCTTCTCAGTCCCTGTGTACACAATGGGTTAAATGGTCTTATTTGAACAGTAAGTTTCTGTTTCAATGATTCCAAGAACATGCATTAAAAACTCATTTCCATCCAATGAAATTAAGCAGTTATAAAATGCAGTCACATTTGTGGTGAGTGTCAGACACTGGTTAAAGTCCCTTTACCTAATGAAGCTGTTTTAATTGCAGCTGGAATTTTGATAGGAGTTAAGTGACTGAAAGTTATAGGTCACTTCATTCACATTTAATAATTAAAACAGTATATTATTTTCTTTTATGGGACATGGCTACTGTTGATGCAGCTGGCATTTATTGACCTTCCTGGTGGCTGCTTGGCAGTAAGCTCAGTTGGAAGTTTAAGTTGAGTCTGCAGTTACACAGAGGCCAGAGACACTCTACCAGAATGCATGATGTATTTAACAGTGACGACAGATTCAATAAATAGAAATGATTTCAGTTTGCCTGCTATAATAGTCTCTGGATCTGTGTGTTATGTTTGAAATCCTTCATCTTGAAATTTTCGGTCACCATTTCATTCAGCAAATTAACACATTTGTTAGCTCAACTATTCACCTTCTGATTCCAATCTCTGAAGCCAATTCCCAACCTTTGATACAATACAGATATTCCTGCATGCATCTTCATTCCTGATTTTGTTTTTTAGTCCACAGAGAGTTTTTTAGCATCTGGTCAGGTAGCCACTACTCAGAAAGCTGCAGAGTAATCTGTGTTCTGCTCATTCTTATCCTTGCCACAAACTAATACATTTCTCTTTCCCCCTCCTCCATCTGAGTAATTGATATACCTCTGGGCAGGTTATCTGGGTGTTCTTCTGACCAACTTTCCACTTATGCATTTGTGAGAATAAGCCTTTCAAAGCTTTGCTGTCCATGCTCTAGCTCACAGAAAGACTTGTCTCTTCAGTACTTCTGCTGACATCTTCAGGGCCTTATCCTAATTCTAGTACAGATACTCCTTTAAATGAAATCATCACACTTTTCCATTTCTTGTGTATTACACTGCTATGAATTTCATCCATCTGTCTTTGGCTTAAGTTACCAATGTCCTAAATTCTAGAATTCTAAAGTAAGTGAACTACATACTGCAATGAATGATTCACTTCCTGATTCCCCAAATCCTTACCAGCATCTGTAAACCACAAGTCAGGAGTGCAGTGCAAAACTCTCCACTTTCCTGGATGAGGCAGCCCAAGTAGCTCTCATGAAACTTGGCACCATCAAGGACAAAGCTGCCCACTCAACTGTTGCCTCATCTAACACCCTAAACATTCAGTCCCTTTTTCCACCATTTACCTACTTCTTATTGTAACATATAGTTTCTTTGATGTGTAACACTGTACTGCTTCCACAAAACAACAAATTTCATTCTATACCGCTTTAAATGAACTAGCAGTTCTTTTGAGCTTCACGCCTTTGCTTCTTTGGAATTGGAAAAAGTGAATCAATAATTTCTTCAATAAAAACAGTATAAATAAGCCTGTTCTAAAATCTGCAGACAAATCATCACAAACTCCACGTAGTCAACACTGTCCGCATCAGAAAGCAAAAAAAGAACTCTAATTGTGTACAATTGTGAAATATACTTAACATGCCAAGAGGTAGAGGGTGACAACCATTTGCGTACAGTTTAAATTTCTTAGTGCGCTAACAGAAAAAGATGTGTGAGTGCACATATACACACACCTTAGAGGGAACATTGTCCACTTTTGGGCTCAAGCTGCTCTAAAAAACCATCTTGTAGGTATTCTACAAATTCTTACTCTCTTGGGGTCTAGTATCAACCTGATTTTCCCAATCTACCTGCATACTGTAATCCTCTATGACTATCGTACAACTGCACTTTTTTACATTCCTTTTCTATCTCCCATTGTAATTTACAGCCCACCTCCTGGCTACTGTTCAAAGGCCTGTATATAACTCCCATCACTCTCTTTTTATACTTGTAGCTTCTTAACTCTACCCACAAGGATTCTATTTCTTCCGATCCTATATCACCTCTAAGGATTTGATTTCATTTTTTTACCTACAGAGCTATACCTCCCCCTCTGCTTACTTGCCTGACCTAGCGATACAATGATTCTTGGATGTTAAGCTCCCAACTATAATCTTCTTTCAGCCACTACTTAAAGATGCCCAGAATGTCATATCTGTCAACCTCTAGCTGTATCATCTTGTTTATTCTGTACACTGCGTGCATTCAAATATAGCATCTTCAGTTCCTGTATCTGTCATCCTTTTCAATTTGTCCCCCGTTACACCGCAGCTCACCCCACTGACTGCAATTTTGCCCTATCATCTGCCTGTTCTTCCTGACAATCTCACAATAAACTGCCTCTGCTTATAAACCAGCAATGCTATCTCGGCCCTATCACTCCAGTTCCCATTCTCCTGTCAGCTTAGCTTAAACCCTTCACATCAGCTATAGCAAACAAAGATATTGCTCCCAGTTGTGTTCAGGTGTAACCCATCCCATTGGTACAATCATACCTTCCACAGAAGAAATCCCAATGATCCAGAGATCTGAAACCCTTCCCCCTGTACCAGTTTCTCAGCCATGTATTCTTCGGCCAAATCATCCTATTCTTAGCCTCACTGGTGCATGACACAGGCAGCAAATCAAAGATTGCTATCCTGAAGGTCTTGCTTTTCAGCTTTCTACCTGGCTCCATAAATTCTCCCTTCAGGACTCCCTCACATTTCCTACCTCTGTAATTGTTACCAATATGTACCTAGGCTTCTGGCTGCTCACATTTCCCCTTTAGAATGCCGTGAACCCGAACTGAGACGTCCCTGGCCCTGGCACTTGGGAGGCAATGTCCAGGTGTGTCATCGCATCCAGAGAATCTCCCGTCTACTCCCCTAACTGTGGAATCCCCTATCACTATTGCAGCACCACACAATCACGTTTATCTATGCCTGCCCATGCTGTTTCTATGGCTGATGCGAGAACCTGCACACTGGATAGAAGCTTCCTTCACTGTGCTATCCGAATTTGGAACAGCCTTCCAGTTGCTGTGGTTGGACACATCTGTGACGATGGGGTCCAAGCCTTCAAGAGTCGAGTGCACAAACACCTATCATCTCTGGGAGGGAAGTCACATGCTTCTTCATAAGCTGTCATGAAGGGGACCAGGATGGGAATGCTTGGTTGTTGGCAGGTAGGGTTAATACCTGACTTTCAAGAGCACTTGTGAGTTATGTTCCGGCTGCACTTAGTCCTTAAACTGCTGGAGAACAGTGCGGAAAGATTAGGTGCTGTTTTCTCCCGGTAGGGATTAGTTTTTAGTTCCAAGTGCTCCTGTCACATTTTGTCACCTTGTAACCTTATCCTTCAATCTCTCTGAATTATGGAGGACAGCATGTGTATAAATGTCTCTCTCCAGCAGACTTCATAATGATCACCATGACTCCAGTATTTCTACTATTTTTTAACGTTTCTTAATTGTACATATAATTGTTTGTGTTCTATCGCTGAGCAGCAGTGAACCATCTGATTGGCCTATCAGAGTTCCCTTTAGGAACTAGTTGACTTGATCAGCATTTCTGACCTGGCTATTGTTCACAATTGCACTTAATAAAGAAAAGTCCTCTCCTCCCTCCTTCCCTTCTGAGTACCAGAGACTCGATCACTGTGCTCCCCTCCCCCTGTAGGTTGTCCCTGTTGACTGTATCCAAAATGGTATAGTTATTATTCTAGGGAATGGCCACAGGGGTACTTTGTTCTGTCTGCCTATTTCCCTTCCCTCTCCTGACATTCACCCATGTACCTGCCTCCTGCAACTTGAGGATGACTACCTCCCTGCATCTCTTACCTATCACCACATCGGTTTTGGATTTGAGCTGAATGTCTTCAAGGTGCAGCTCTAGTTCAAAGTTTCAAAGGTACATTTAATGTCAGGGAAATGTACACCTACATCCTGAAATGTTTTTCTTCACAACCATGCACGGAAGCAGAGTGCCCCAAAGAATAAATGACAGTTAAATGTTAGAACACCAAAGCTCCCCCCCCCCAGCTGCCCCCTGCCACGCATAAACAGCAGCAAAGCAAAAATTTGCTCCCCCACCAGCAAAAAAAGCATCGTCAAACCCCCCACCGAGCACTCAAGCATGCATCAAAGCATCAATAACTTGTTCTCTGAGGAGCTGCAGCTGGACACACCTGGTGCAGATGTGGTTATCCGAGAGGCTGAACATCTCCCAGAATTCCGACAACTCACATAAAGTACACAACAGGGGCCCTGGAGCCATTCTATCTGCTCTAGCTAAGCACTAACAGACAAAGAATGAAGAAAGAAGAAGAAACTTACCAGATACATATCTCACCCAAGCCTGTCCTCGCCAAAGTGTCCCCACTCCAACAATAGTCCACTCATAAAACAGCCACCCTGCTTCTTCCTGCCTTATTTTTATTTGCCCTTGCTAAGTGTGAGGCCTCCTGCACTGACTTGACAGTGACACCGATAAAGCCATATACCTTTAGGCTTAGGGACAGTTTCTACCTTGTTGTTATAAGACTGCCAGATGGTCTGCTTATACTATATATGTCTGCTTGCATCTCACTTTCTCTGTAACTCTAAACTTTCTTCTTCATTCTGTCCCTTGTACTGATGCAATGAAATGATCTGTATAAATGGCAAGTTTTTCACTGTACCTCGGTACATTCAACAATAATAAGCCAATTTACCAATTCACTTGGTAGAAGAGGAGGCTGTCACTGTGGGAATTGAAAGAAGGTTTACAATGCCTGGCACTGGGAGATCCAGAGTACCATAGATGCTCTGTAAAGCAATCTGTGACCAGTCTCACTGATGTAGAGGAGGTGGTAACAAAGGCACCAGATGCAGTAACTAATGCTGTAGAATTGCATGTGAAAAACTGCCACACCTCAGGAGGAGAATGAAGGAGGTATACAAAATTTGATAGAAGTATACAAAATTATGATGGGTACAGAAATGATAAATGCAAGGAGGCTTTTTCCACTGAGGCTGAGTGAGACTAGAACTAGAGGTTATGGGTTAAGGGTGAAAGGTGAAAAGTTTAAGGGGAATATGAGGGGAAAATTCTTGTTTACTTTGAGAATGGTGAATGGAACAAGCTGTCAAAAGAAGTGGTGAATGCAGGTTTGATATCAATATTTAAGAGAAATTTGGATAGTTACATGAATGGGAGATGTATGTAGGGCTATGGTCTGGGTGCTGGTTGAAAAGACTAGGCAGAATAATAGTTTGGCACAGACTACACGGGCTGAAGGGCCAGGTTCTGTGCTGTACAGTTCCAATACTCTATGACTTTATGTCCTCACTGGTAAAGAAGATCCAGTCACAATGAAGAAACAGCAATACATGTCCAAGTATGAATGATGTGAAGCTTAGAAAAGAATCTGGAGTTGCTCCTGTTCCTGCATCCTTGTTATTCTTGATAAAGGTTGTGTGCATTGTATTGCAGGTGTAGCTTATGAGAATCCCAGTAACCAGGGCACTTTGTGATTTACCAGAGATAGTGCTACTTTATGGTTAGTTTGTGTGTCAATTAAGCTAGCTCTTTTACACTTGGATACTACTGACTTCATCAGTGTTGTGCCCACCCTGGCCACAGGTTGTATTTCATCACATTCCTGTCTTGTGCTCTGTGGATGAAGCTGTCAAGGGCTGAGTCTTTCACCACAGGACATTCAGACTCTGACCTGCTCTAAAAGGCACAGTATGCTGGAGGATACTGCTGGAGTTGCTATGCAATAACTTGCTGGAGTTTGGAAGAACGAGGGGGGATCTCATTAAAACCTATTGAATTTTGAAAGGTCTGGATAGAGTGGATGCGGGAAGATGTTTTCTATAATGGGAGTCCTGGACCAGAAGGCACAAACTCATAATAGAGGGGCATCTGAATCTGAATCAGAATCAGTTTTAATATCATTGGCATATGTTGTGAAATTTATTAACTTTACGGCAGCAGTACAATGGAAAGCATGATAAATATAGAAAAAATTCTGAATTACAGTAAGTATATACATGCATATTAAATAGTTAAATAAGTAGTGCAAAAACAGAAATTAAAAAGTGAGGTAGTGTTCATGCGTTCAATGTCCATTTAGAAATTGAATGGCAGAGGGGAAGAAGCTATTCCTGAATTGTTGACTGTGTGCCTTTAGGCTTCTGTACCTCCTTCCTGATGGTAACAATCTGAAGAGGGCATGTCCTGTCAGTGGGAGTCCTTAATGATGGACTCTGCCTTCCTGAATCACCTCTCCTTGAGAGATGTCTTGGATACTGTGGAGGCTAGTACCCAAGATGGAGCTGACCAATTTTACAACTTTCGGCAACTTACTTCAATCTTGTCCATTTAGAACAGAAATGAGGAGGAAGTTCTTTAGCCAGAGGGTAGTGGATCTCTGGAGTTTTTTGACACAGACGGCCGTTGAGGCCAAGCTATTGAGCATATTTAGAGCGGAGGTTGATAGGTTCTTAATTAGTCAGAGTGTCAAAAGTTACAGGGAGAAGGCAAATGAATCATATTTAGAAGAATAATATATCAGCCATGATGGAATTGTGGAGCTGACTTGATGGGCCGAACAGCCTGATTCTCCTGTTCTTATGTGCTAAATAAATGTAGTGCCTGATGTATTTTGTAGATATTATGGGAGCAATTTGAGCAAAACATACTTCTTCAAAAATTTACTTTCCCATTAAAAATACATTTGCAACTGAGAGTGTATGTCTTATAACTGGGAAACGTTCAGCTCATTAGCGGCAGCTTCGCGTCTGAATAAAGGCTTTGGTCACCGGGGGAGATATATTATGAAGCTGTTTTAGTCAGCTCGGTGTAATCTTCAATTGCTATCACTGAGCTTTGCTGCTTTCAGTGATTAATGAGAAATGTTGAGTGTTTCGTTTTCACCATGGCGGCACTGCCTCATCTCCTCTTTTTAATTTATGAAGTACATTATATTTAAGGTCTAGAGCAAAGACCCAGGAATGCATGGTTTTACGCCTGGTGACAGTGACACAACTGCTAGTGTACTTATGCAACTGCATTTTGGTGTTAATTTGTATCAGTGCATCTGTTCAGCATTGTTTATTTTAAAGTTTAACCATGTCAATTTTGAATGAGTGGTGGGTCAAATTAAGAAAAGCAGGCAAAGGAAATGATCAGAGGGACAGTCTGTCCAGTCTTCCATTTTCACCCACCACGGGGCAAACCTTCTCCTCTCCTTTCAGCATTGCAACATACTGCCAGAGGCCACTTTAAGTTTCTCCTGTACCTAATAAAGGGGCAACTGGGTGCATGTCAATAGTCATCTGCTGCTGTAGCCCATCCACTTCAAAGCTTGATGTGTTGTATGTTCAGAGATGCTCTTCTGCACACCACTGTTGTTTGAGTTACATAGCTATTTGAGTTACTGTCGCCTTCCTGTCAGCTTGAACCAGTTTGGACATCCTCCTCTGATCTCTCTCTTTAACAAGGTGTTCTTGCCCACAGAACTGACACTCACTGGATTCTTATTTGATTTTCTACACCATTCTCTGTAAACTCTAGAGTCTGTTGAGTGTTAAAATCCCAGGAGATCAACCATTTCTGAGATAGTTAAATCATCCTGTCTGACACCAATGATCATTCCGCGGTCAAAGTCACTTAGATCACATTTCTTCCTCATTCTGAACAACAGAACCTCTTGACCATGTCTGCATGCTTTTATGCATTGAGTTGCTGCCACATGATTGGCTGATTATATATTTGCATTAATGAGCAGGGTGTATAGGTGGTCACTAAGTGGGGTGATAGTGTGATCACTTGAATTGACTATGATGTTTTCCGGGGGGGTGGGGGTGTGTCTGTCGGAGGGTCCTCAGTTGGATGCCTCATAACTAGAGGCTTCTAGTCCTCACAATCCCAGCACTTTCGTCTTTTGCTGATCACCACAGGACTGAATCCAGGATGTCAGAGTGGATTCCCTTAATGGTGAATGCCTGTGCGTGATTTTGTTCAAAGTGATGATGATGATGCATGGGCAACCACCACAGTGTCCTTGACAGATCAGGGTCAGGATCCAGTGGTATGCAGTGCAAGATAACTCAGTCCCTTCACCACTGCCATCTTCCTCTGCTTTCACTGCCATTCTGATGTGTCATCATCTTCCTCCAGCTCCACTGTTGTATCGCTTCGTTGGACCATCCTTTGTCTGGAACCTCCCCCTTGCCCTTACCACATAGATTACCCCACTAGGAGCTAAGCGCCAGATGGCTAAATGCCAGAGGACACCTCTCTTGGGTCCTCCACTCTCCCAGCAACCTCTCCACCAGGACAAGGGGACGATCCTCAAAGAAAGACTGTTGGCGTGGTCTTTCATTGATTCTATTATGGTTATTGGATTTATTGAGTATGCCCACAAGAAAATGAATCTCAGGGTTGTATATGGTGCCATATATGTACTTTGATAATAAATTTACTTTGCAATTTGAAGTAGAACAGTGTAGCACAGAGCAATGCACATAAAATGCCGGAGAAACTCAGCAGGTATCCGAGTATCTATGGAAGTGACTAAACAGTTGACATTTTGGGTCGAGGCCCTTCATCAGGATAAAAAAGGAAGGGGAAAGAAGCCAGAATAAGAAGGTGGAGGGAGTACAGGACCTTCATCCCACGATGTTGTGCTGATTATTTAACCTAGTCCAGGATCGATCTAAATTTCCTAAAATGTATCTGCCTCTACCATCACCCCAGCACCACTTTCCATCCTCCCAAAATTGCCTGTGAAAAATCCAACCTCTGATTCCCTCTATACTTATCTTCAATCACAAGGAAACTCATGCTTTCACAGGGAGAGTATATAAACTCCTTACAAGCAGCCGTGGGAACTGAACCCTGATCAGTGACGCATTGTGCTAACCACTAGGCTACCGCACTGCCTTAAGTCATCTCAAACCTATGAACTCTATTTTTTCACTCTCCTTCCATGGTAAAATAAAACTGTGACCGTTCGTCTTCTCTATGCCCCTTATGATTTTGTAAACCTATATATAGAAGAGAGAATATTTAAGTTTAAGGGGCAACTTAAAAAAAATTATTCATTCAACAGCAGAGAAAATGCTGGGTTATTCTGCAACAGTAAATCGTGCATGTCTGAGCGTTTAGTTCAAGTAGTGCCATTGTAAAAGGTTACTGTTGAATGCTCATTTTAGTAGACATAATTATGCAAATAATGCACAAAGGTAGGGCGGTCCATCAAATGTCCATTTCTTAGGTGTAAGTTTCAGTGGCAATGTGACATTTATTTTAAATGTAAGCCTGACATTTAAAATAGAAAAAAATGTGAAATGCACTAAGTCAGGCTTTAAAGCCTCATTATACATAGAAGCACTTCAACATTTTCTTATCTTTTTATAGCCACTTAATTAGAAGAGGAGATTGGAAAAGAAAGTAATCTAATAATGTGTAAAGATAATAAAGCTAAGAGGGTGGGAGAAATAATGAAAAGCATTTGAACACAATTAAATATTCCTAAGGACGCAGTTTGCTTTGGAGTCATAGAACAGAGCAGCACACAAACAGACCCTTTGGTCCCTCTAGTCTGAGCCCAGCCATTAATCTGCCTAGTCCCATCGACTTGCATCCGGACCATAGCCCTCCATACCCATCCCATCAATGTAACTATCCAGACTTCTCCTTCATCAAACCTGCATCCACAACTTCCCCTCATTCTCCAATTGTTTACAATATATATTAATGATTTAGACGAGGGAATTAAATGCAGCATCCCCACGTTTGCAGATGACACAAAGCTGGGCGGTGGTGTTAGCTGTGAGGAGGATGCTAAGAGGATGCAGGGTGACTTGGATAGGTTAAGTGAATGGGCAAATTCATGGCAGATGCAATTTAATGTGGATAAATGTGAGGTTATCCACTTTGGTTGCAAGAACAGGAAAACAGATTATTATCTGAATGGTGGCCGATTAGGAAAAGAGGAGGTGCAACGAGACCTGGGTGTCATTGTACAACAGTCATTGAAAGTGGGCATGCAGGAACAGCAGGCGGTGAAAAAGGCAAATGGTATGTTGGCATTCATAGCAAAATGATTTGAGTACAGGAGCAGGGAGGTTCTACTGCAGTTGTACAAGGCCTTGGTGAGACCACACCTGGAGTATTGTGTGCAGTTTTGGTCCCCTAATCTGAGGAAAGACATTCTTGCCATAGAGGGAGTACAAAGAAGGTTCACCAGATTGATTCCTGGGATGGCAGGACTTTCATATGAAGAAAAACTGGATCGACCAGGCTTATACTTACTGGAATTTAGAAGATTGAGGGGGGATCTTATTGAAATGTATAAAATTCTAAAGGGATTGGACATTCTAGATACAGGAAGATTGTTTCCAATGTTGGGGAAGTCCAGAACGAGGGGTCACAGTTTAAGGATAAAGGGGAAGTCTTTTAGGACCGAGATGAGGAAAAACTTCTTCACACAGAGAGTGGTGAATCTGTGGAATTCTCTGCCACAGGAAACAGTTGAGGCTGGTTTATTGGCTATATTTAAGAGGGAGTTAAATATGGCCCTTGTGGCTAAAGGGATCAGGCAGGGGGTATGGAGAGAAAGTAGGTCCAGGGTTCTGAGTTGAATGATCAGCCATGATTATACTGAATGGTGGTGCAGGCTTGAAGGGCCAAATGGCCTACTCCTGCACCTATTTTCTATGTTTCTATGTTAACCTATTTAATGTTTCCCTCTATCTCGACTCCTCAAGTCCAGGCAATATCCGTGTAAAATTTCTCTGCTCTCTTTCAATCTTATTGACATCTTTTCATCCTACTTTTGCTTCATTTTCCTCATGCAATGTCAAAATGTGAGCCTGAAATTATTTATTTATTGAGATACAGGGCAAAACAGACCCTTCCAGCCCTTCAAACCATGCAACCCAGAAACCCTTGAATTAACCCTAGCCTAATCACAGGATAATTTACAATGACCTCATAACTGGTACGTCTTTGGACTGTGGAGGTAAGTCAGATCACCGGGAGGAAACCCACTCATTCCACAGGGAGGATGTATAGACAGACTCCTTGCAGATGACATCGGAATTTAACTTCAAACTATGATGTCCCAAGCTGTAATAGCTTCATGCTAACTGCTATGCCACTGTAGTTTATAGTATATTTTATTATATATTGCAATGTACTGCTGCTACAAAGCAACAAATTTCACGACATATGCCTATAATATCCTGATTGTGACTTTGATTTATTTTATTCCTTTGGGATAACATTGGCTACATCCATTAAATGTTTAAGACACCTGCTTGAAGTGTGTCTCAATAATAACCTCTTGTTCAGCATAAAGTAAAATCAAAGAGCTGATTATTGTCTTCAGTGAGGGGAAGATGTGCCAGTCTCAGCAGTTTTAAATTCCCGGGGGTTAACCTATCAGATGACCTGTTTTGGGCCCAGAATGTAGACGACATCACAAGAAAGGAGTGTCAACATCTTTACTTACTTAGTACGTTAAGGAGATTCTTCATGTCACTAAACACTCTAGCAAGCCCTCAACAGATGTCCTGACTGCTTGTATCATGATCTGAAAAGGATATTCAGATTCACAGAGGCATAAGACACTGCAGGGAATTGTGGGTTCAGCCCAATACATCATTGACACATCCATCTCCAGCTCTGGTAATAAGAGGAGCTGCATTATGAAGACAACATCCATTATCGAAGGTCCCCATCATGCCACGTGCTCAAAGCTACTATATTTTGGAGTTACAAAAGCCTGAAATACCACACCACCAGGTTCAAGAACAGCTCCTTCCCATTAGCCATTCATTTCTACCTCAGTGTCACAACACTTAGACCATTTGTGCTACAATAGACATTTTTTCCCAGCTATGTTCTTTCTTATATAATTTATGCTGTTAACATATGGTGTCCTTGTGAACAAGGATGTCCCTGTATCTTATGCTCTGTGCCTGTGGTGCTGCTGCAACTAAGTACTTTCATTGCACCTGTGCAGACATGTACTTAAACAGATGACAATAAACTCCACTTTGTCTCCATTTTTATTTTTCTTTTGATGGGGTGGGGGTAGCACTTTGTTGCAGCATAATCACAAGATGCCAGAAATCCAGCGCAACACACACAAAATGCTAGAGGAACTCAACAAGTCAGGCAGCATCTATGGAAAGGAATACAGAGTCAACATTTCAGGCCAATACCCTTCATTAGGACTGAAAAGGAAGGGGGAAGAAGTCAGAATTAAAAAGTGAGGGAGGGGAAGAAGTAAAAGCTGGCAGGGGTAGGTGAAACCAGGTGAGGGGAAGGTAAACAGTGGGAGATGGGGAATGAAGTGAGAAGCCGGGATGTGATGGGTGGAAAAGGTAAAGGGCTGAAGAAGAAGGAATCAGATTGGAGAGGAGAGTGGACCATAGGAGAAAGGGAAGGAGGCGGTCACCAGAGGGAGGTGATAAGTAGGCAAGGGGAATTAGTGGAGTATAAGTGTTGCCAGAATGAGGAAAGGATAAAGAGAGGGGGAGGGAGGGGAAAATTATCATAGGTTAGAGAAATTGATGTTTGTGCCGTCAGGTTGGAGGCTAAACAGAAGGAATATGAGGTGTTACTCCTCCAGCCTGAGAGTGACCTCATCACAGCAGTAGAGGAAGTCCTGGGCCAATATGTCAGAATGGGAATGGACAGCCAAGTGCACACTGTTCTGAGGACCTAGGTTTAATCCTGACTACAGATGCATGGGATGCAAAGTTGGCTTGTTCTTGATGTGACATAGTTCCACTCATCCCAAAGATGTGGCAATAGCTTAGTTGGTCAAATTAAATTAACCAGGTTAATGGCAACAGAATCAAAAAGCATTGATGAGCAGGTTTGAGAGAGAATAAGTTTCAGGGGTACAAGGAGATAAAGAGAGGGGGAATAGGACTAATGGCATTGCTTTCCTATGTTGAAAAATGTAAGAACACAATATTGCAGATTGAGCATTACAGACCAAGAAAAAGTTCCTATCCCTTGGTTATACAGTGAAGACTCATTGAAGGCCATTGTGATTTTACATAATGTGTGAAAACAAATTAGCACCTTATTTAATTACTGTAATTTGCTGTCAGCGTAATTATTAATCAGGAGAGATATACAATTAGATACAATGTATTCTTGTCCCTTTTGTCCTACGGGATAATTAGGAAGTAATTCCTAACACACTCAAACATGCACCACTATCACTAAGATGGATGAAATACCAACTCCCTTTTAGAGATCTAATTCCTTGATCAGAGCACTAGATACACAAAACTACTGAGGCTGAACATTATACACTTAATCCCTCCTATCTTGGGTGATAGGGACATAGACTTCCCTTGGAAAACAAAAAAAACTATTGATAACACTATGTATCTCATATGTAGAATATAGAGCAGTGCAGCACAAAAACCAGCCATTAGGTGCACAATATTGTGTTAAACTAATTAAGCTAATGATGCTACACTAATCCCTTCCGTCTGCACATAAGACCATAAGGTATAGGAGCAGAATTAAGCCATTCAGCCCATCAAGTCTGCTCTGTTATTCATTCCATTATAGAAACATAGAAAACCTATACCGAATGTGTCCCTACCTTAGAAATTACTAGGCTTACCTATAGCCCTCTATTTTACGAAGCTCAATGTACCTATCTTAAAACATTTTAAAAGACCCTGTCGTATCCGCCTCCACCACTGTTGCTGGCATCCCATTCCACGCACTCACCACTAAATGAGTAAAAAACTTACAACACACACAAAATGCTGGTGGAACACAGCAGGCCAGGCAGCATCTATAAGGAGAAGCACTGTCGACGTTTCGGGCCAAGACCCTTCGTCAGTTAAAAACTTTGTCAGGTAAAAAACTTACCCCTGCATCTCCTCCGTACCTACTCCCCAGCACCGTAAACCTATGTCCTCTTGTGGCAACCATTTCAGCCCTGGGAAAAAGCCTCTGACTATCCACATGATCAATGCCTCTCATCATTTTGTACACCTCTATCAGGTCACCTCTCATCCTCCTTCGCTCCAAGAAGAAAAGGCCAAGTTCACTCAACCTATTCTCATAAGGCATGCTCCCTATTCCAGGGAACATCCTTGTAAATCTCCTCTGCACCCTTTCTATGGTTTCCACATCCTTCCTGTAGTGAGGCAACCAGAACTGAGCACAGTACTCTAAGTGGGGTTTGACCAGGGCCCTATATAGCTGCAACATTACCTCTCAGCTTCTAAATTCAATTCCACGATTGATGAAGGCCAATACATCATATGCTTTCTTAACCACAGAGTCAACCTACACAGCTGCTTTGAGCGTCCTATGGACTCAGACCCCAAGATCCCTCTGATCCTCCACACAGCCAAGAGTCTTACCATTAATACTATATTCTGCCATCATATTTGATGTACCAAAATGAACCACTTCACACTTATCTGGGTTGAACACCTTCCAATTCTCAGCCCAGTTTTGCATCCTATCAATGTCCCACTGTAACCTCTGATAGCCCTCCACACTATCCACAGCACCTCCAATCTTTGTGTCATCAGCAAACTTACTAACCCATCCCTCCACTTCCTCATCAAGGTCGTTTATAAAAATCACGAAGAGTAAGGGTCCCAGAACAGATCCCTGAGGCACTCCAATGGTGACCGACCTCCATGCAGAATATGACCCATCTACAACCACTCTTTGCCTTCTGTGGGCAAGCAGTTCTGGATCCACAAAGCAATGTCCCCTTGGATCCCATGCCTCCTTACTTTCTCAATAAGCCTTGCATGGGGTACCTTATCAAATGCCTTGCTGAAATCCATATACACTACATCTACTGTTCTTCTTTCATCAATGTGTTTAGTCACATCCACAAAAAATTCAATCAGGCTCATAAGGAACGACCTGCCTTTCACAAAGCCATACTGACTATTCCTAATCATATTATGCCTCTCCAAATGTTCATAAATCCTGCCTCTCAGAATCTTCTCTCCTTCAACTTACCAACCACTGAAGTAAGACTCATTGGTCTATAATTTCCTAGGCTATCTCTACTCCCTTTCTTGAATAAAGGAACAACATCCGCAACCCTCCAATTCTCCGGAACCTCTCCTGTCCCCATTGATGATGTAAAGATCATCGCCAGAGGCTCAGCAATCCCCTCCCTCACCTCCCACAGTAGCCTGGGGTACATTTCGTCCGGTTCTGGTGACCTATCCAACTTGATGTTTTCCAAAAGCTCCAGTACATCCTCTTTCTTAATATCTACATGCTCAAGCTTTTCAGTCTGCTGCAAGTCATTACTACAATCACCAAGATCCTTTTCCATAGTGAATACTAAAGTAAAGTATTCATTAAGTACCTCTGCTATTTCCTCCAGTTCTATACACACTTCCCCACTGTCACACTTGATAGGTGCTATTCTTTCACGTATTGTCCTCTTGCTCTTCACATACTTATAGAATGCCTTGGGGTTTTCCTTAATTCTGCCCGCCAAGGCCTTTTCATGGCCCCTTCTGGCTCTCCTAATTTCCTTCTTAAGCTCCTTCCTGTAAGCCTTATAATCTTCTAGATGTCTAACATTACCTAGCTCTCTGAACCTTTTGTAAGCTTTTCTTCTTGACTAGATTTATTACAGCCTTTGTACCCCACAGTTCCTGTACCCTACCATAACTTCCCCGTCTCATTGGAACGTACCTATACAGAACTCTACACAAATATCCTCTGAATATTTGCCACATTACTTCCGTACTTTTCCAATTTAAGCCTCCAATTTCCTGCTTGATAGCCTCATAATTCCCTTTACTCCAATTAAATGCTTTTCTAACTTGTCTGTTCCTATCTCTCTCCATTACTATTGTAAAGGAGATAGAATTATGATCACTATCTAAAAAATACTCTCCCACTGAGAGATCTAACACCTCAGCAGGTTCATTTCCCAAAACCAAATCAAGTACAGTCTCTCCTCTTGTAGGCTTATTTACATACTGTGTCAAGAAACCTGCCTGAATACACCTAACAAACTCCACCCCATCTAAACCTCTTGCTCTAGGGAGATGCCAATTGAAAATTAAAATTAAAATTTGGGAAATTAAAATCTCCCATCATGACAACTCTGTTATTATTACACCATTCCAGGATCTGTTTCCCCATCTGCTCCTCAATATCCCTGTTAGTATTATGCGGCCTATAAAAAACACCCAGTAAAGTTATTGACCCCTTCCTGTTCCTAACCTCCACCCACAGAGACTCCGTAGACAATCTCTCCATTGCGTTCACCTTTCCTGCAGCTGTGACACTATCTCTGATCTACAGTGCCACACCCCCACCTCTTTTGCCTCCCTCCCTGTCCTTTCTGAAACATCTAAAATCCGGCACTTGAAGTAACCAATCCCATCCCTGAGCCACCTGAGTCTCTGTAATGGCCACCACATCATAACTCCAAGTACTGATCCACGCTCTAAGCTCATCTGCTTTGTTCACAACACTCCTTGTGTTAAAATAGACACATCTCAAGCCTACGTCCTGAGCGCTTGCCTTCTCTATCACCCGCCTATCCCCCCTCTCGCACTGTTTATAAGCTTTCTCTATTTGTGAGCTAACCTCCTCTTCCCCAGTCTCTTCAGTTCGGTTTCCCCCCCCCCCTCCCAACAATTTTAGTTTAAACTCTCCCCTCCCCAGTAGCCTTAGCAAACCTCCCGCCAGGATATTGGTCCCCCTGGGATTCAAGTGCCACCCGTCGTTTTTGTACAGGTCACAGCTGTCCCAAAGGAGGTACTAATGATCTAGAAATCTGAATCCCTGCCCCCTGCTCCAATCCCTCAGCCATGTATTTATCCTCCACCTCATCCTATTCCTATTCTCACTGTTTGCGTGGCACAGGTAGTAATCCCGAGATTACTACCTTTGCAGTCCTGCTTCTCTATTTCCTTCCTAACTCACTATGGTCTTTTTTCAGGACCTCTTCCCTTTTTCTACCTATGTCATTGGTACCAATATGTACCACAACCTCTGGCTGTTCTCCCTCCCACCTCAGGATATCTTGGACGCGATCCGAAACATCCTAGACCCTGGCACCTGGGAGGCAAACTACCATCTGAGATTCCTTCCTGCATCTACAGAGTCGCCCATCTGACCCCCTAACTATAGAGCCCCCTATCACTACTGCCTTCCTCTTCCCTTCCCTACTCTTCTGAGCCACAGGGCCAGACTCGGTGCCAGAGGCACAGCTATTGTTGCTTCCCCCAGGTAGGCTGTACCCCCCAACAGTACTCAAACAGGAGTACTTATTGTCAGGGATACTCTCTCCTGACTGTTACTTACTTGTCTGTCTCCCATGGCCCCGGTTTGACCACCTGATTGCAACTCCTCTCTGTCACTTCCTCGCTCTCCCTGACTAGGTGAAGGTCATCGGGCTGCATCACCAGTTCCCTAACTCGGTCCCTCAGGAGCTGCAGCCCGACACACCTGGTGCAGATATGGTCGTCCAGGAGTCTGGGAGACTCCAGGACCCACATCTGACACCGGGCACAGAAAACTGGCCTCACACACACACTTACTACCTCGACTCCTCCTAAGCCTAATTAATTAATTAATTAAGCCTAAGCCCATTAAGCCAAAGCCCTGTCACTCTGCTGGCTCTCACTCCGTTGCCCAATACGGCGATCTTCTTTTTAAACCTTCCGCGCTCTACTGGCTGATGTCACGTGCCTGCGCAATCTCTCTTCTCTTTAACCTGAGAAGTAAAAATCTCCCTTCGCTCCAAAAAAATCAGCAGTTCACTCGTAGCTTTCTTGCTCCGAATTATGGCTGCTTTATTATCCACTTAAATTCTATTAGCCTGCATTCTCTCTGTAACCTTTGATGCCTTGACTAATCTAGAACATCAAAGTTCAAAGTACATTTATTATCACAGTATATACTCTACATCCGTGAGATTCATCTCCTAACAGGCAGACACAAAACAAAGAAACCCAAAAGAACACTTTAAAAAAAGACCATCAAACTCTCAATGTTCAGAAAGAGAAATACCAGATCATGCAAACAATAAACACAAGGAAGTAGCATTCTGAAATGAAGTCCACAAAGAGAATCTGTCCTCGAACCCTGAGTTCAGTGCAGGGCCGAGTTAACTTTATGGAGCAGCAAATTGAATTGGCTTGTCACTTGCTTGGGCCCCGATACCCGACCTTTTCAATCTGGCTCGGTACCTAAATCGTTGTCCAAACATTAGGTTCAGTTGCTTTGAAAAACTCTGCGGCCTGGACCCACTACCTTGATTTGACCTGGACCCACTGCCTCGATTTGTCCTGGACAAACTGCCTCTATTTGACCTGGACACACTGCCTCGATTTGTCCTGGACACACCGCCTCTATTTGTCCTGGACACACTGTCTCGATTTGTCCTGGACACACCGCCTCTATTTGACCTGGACACACCGCCTCTATTTGACCTGGACACACTGCCTCTATTTGACCTGGACACACTGCCTCTATTTGACCTGGACACACCGCCTCTATTTGTCCTGGACACACCGCCTCTATTTGTCCTGGACACACCGCCTCTATTTGACCTGGACACACTGCCTCTATTTGTCCTGGACACACTGCCTCTATTTGTCCTGGACACACTGTCTCTATTTGACCTGGACACACCGCCTCTATTTGACCTGGACACACTGCCTCTATTTGACCTGGACACACTGCCTCTATTTGACCTGGACACACCGCCTCTATTTGTCCTGGACACACCGCCTCTATTTGTCCTGGACACACTGTCTCTATTTGACCTGGACACACCGCCTCTATTTGACCTGGACACACTGCCTCTATTTGACCTGGACACACTGCCTCTATTTGACCTGGACACACCGCCTCTATTTGACCTGGACACACTGCCTCTATTTGTCCTGGACACACCGCCTCTATTTGACCTGGACACACTGCCTCTATTTGACCTGGACACACTGCCTCTATTTGACCTGGACACACCGCCTCTATTTGTCCTGGACACACCGCCTCTATTTGACCTGGACACACTGCCTCTATTTGTCCTGGACACACTGCCTCGATTTGTCCTGGACCCACTGCCTCTATTTGACCTGGACACACTGCCTCTATTTGACCTGGACACACCGCCTCTATTTGACCTGGACACACTGCCTCTATTTGTCCTGGACACACTGCCTCGATTTGTCCTGGACCCACTGCCTCTATTTGTCCTGGACACACTGCCTCGATTTGTCCTGGACCCACTGCCTCTATTTGACCTGGACACACTGCCTCTATTTGACCTGGACACACCGCCTCTATTTGTCCTGGACACACCGCCTCTATTTGACCTGGACACACTGCCTCTATTTGTCCTGGACACACTGCCTCGATTTGTCCTGGACCCACTGCCTCTATTTGACCTGGACACACCGCCTCTATTTGTCCTGGACACACCGCCTCTATTTGTCCTGGACACACTGCCTCTATTTGACCTGGACACACTGTCTCTATTTGACCTGGACACACTGCCTCTATTTGACCTGGACACACTGTCTCTATTTGTCCTGGACACACTGCCTCTATTTGACCTGGACACACTGCCTCTATTTGACCTGGACACACTGCCTCTATTTGACCTGGACACACTGCCTCTATTTGACCTGGACACACCGCCTCTATTTGTCCTGGACACACCGCCTCTATTTGTCCTGGACACACCGCCTCTATTTGTCCTGGACACACCGCCTCTATTTGTCCTGGACACACCGCCTCTATTTGTCCTGGACACACCGCCTCTATTTGTCCTGGACACACCGCCTCTATTTGTCCTGGACACACTGCCTCTATTTGTCCTGGACACACCGCCTCTATTTGTCCTGGACACACCGCCTCTATTTGTCCTGGACACACCGCCTCTATTTGTCCTGGACACACCGCCTCTATTTGACCTGGACACACTGCCTCTATTTGTCCTGGACACACTGCCTCTATTTGACCTGGACACACTGTCTCTATTTGTCCTGGACACACTGCCTCTATTTGTCCTGGACACACCGCCTCTATTTGTCCTGGACACACCGCCTCTATTTGTCCTGGACACACTGCCTCTATTTGACCTGGACACACCGCCTCTATTTGTCCTGGACACACTGCCTCTATTTGACCTGGACACACTGCCTCTATTTGACCTGGACACACTGCCTCTATTTGACCTGAACACACTGCCTCTATTTGTCCTGGACACACTGCCTCTATTTGACCTGGACACACTGCCTCTATTTGACCTGGACACACTGTCTCTATTTGTCCTGGACACACTGCCTCTATTTGTCCTGGACACACTGCCTCTATTTGACCTGGACACACTGCCTCTATTTGTCCTGGACACACCGCCTCTATTTGTCCTGGACACACCGCCTCTATTTGACCTGGACACACCGCCTCTATTTGACCTGGACACACCGCCTCTATTTGACCTGGACACACTGTCTCTATTTGTCCTGGACACACTGCCTCTATTTGTCCTGGACACACCGCCTCTATTTGACCTGGACACACTGTCTCTATTTGTCCTGGACACACTGCCTCTATTTGACCTGGACACACTGTCTCTATTTGACCTGGACACACTGCCTCTATTTGACCTGGACACACTGCCTCTATTTGACCTGGACACACCGCCTCTATTTGTCCTGGACACACCGCCTCTATTTGTCCTGGACACACCGCCTCTATTTGTCCTGGACACACCGCCTCTATTTGTCCTGGACACACTGCCTCTATTTGACCTGGACACACTGCCTCTATTTGACCTGGACACACCGCCTCTATTTGTCCTGGACACACCGCCTCTATTTGACCTGGACACACTGCCTCTATTTGACCTGAACACACTGCCTCTATTTGACCTGAACACACTGTCTCTATTTGTCCTGGACACACCGCCTCTATTTGTCCTGGACACACCGCCTCTATTTGACCTGGACACACTGCCTCTATTTGACCTGAACACACTGCCTCTATTTGACCTGAACACACTGTCTCTATTTGACCTGGACACACTGCCTCTATTTGACCTGGACACACCGTCTCTATTTGTCCTGGACACACTGTCTCTATTTGACCTGGACACACTGCCTCTATTTGACCTGGACACACTGCCTCTATTTGACCTGGACACACTGCCTCTATTTGACCTGGACACACCGCCTCTATTTGACCTGGACACACTGCCTCTATTTGACCTGGACACACCGCCTCTATTTGACCTGGACACACCGCCTCTATTTGTCCTGGACACACCGCCTCTATTTGACCTGGACACACTGCCTCTATTTGACCTGGACACACTGCCTCTATTTGACCTGGACACACCGCCTCTATTTGTCCTGGACACACCGCCTCTATTTGTCCTGGACACACTGCCTCTATTTGACCTGAACACACTGCCTCTATTTGTCCTGGACACACTGCCTCTATTTGACCTGGACACACTGCCTCTATTTGACCTGGACACACCGGCTCTATTTGTCCTGGACACACCGCCTCTATTTGACCTGGACACACCGCCTCTATTTGACCTGGACACACTGCCTCTATTTGTCCTGGACACACTGCCTCTATTTGACCTGGACACACCGCCTCTATTTGACCTGGACACACCGCCTCGATTTGTCCTGGACACACTGTCTCTATTTGACCTGGACACACTGCCTCTATTTGACCTGGACACACTGCCTCTATTTGACCTGGACACACTGCCTCTATTTGTCCTGGACACACTGCCTCTATTTGACCTGGACACACTGCCTCTATTTGACCTGGACACACTGCCTCTATTTGACCTGAACACACTGCCTCTATTTGACCTGGACACTCTGCCTCTATTTGACCTGGACACACTGTCTCTATTTGTCCTGGACACACTGCCTCTATTTGACCTGGACACACTGCCTCTATTTGACCTGGACACACTGCCTCTATTTGACCTGAACACACTGTCTCTATTTGTCCTGGACACACTGCCTCTATTTGACCTGGACCCACTGCCTCTATTTGACCTGGACACACTGTCTCTATTTGTCCTGGACACACTGCCTCTATTTGACCTGGACACACTGCCTCTATTTGACCTGGACACACTGCCTCTATTTGACCTGAACACACTGCCTCTATTTGACCTGGACACACTGCCTCTATTTGACCTGGACACACTGTCTCTATTTGTCCTGGACACACTGCCTCTATTTGACCTGGACACACTGCCTCTATTTGACCTGGACACACTGCCTCTATTTGACCTGAACACACTGCCTCTATTTGACCTGGACACACTGCCTCTATTTGACCTGGACACACCGCCTCTATTTGACCTGGACACACTGCCTCTATTTGTCCTGGACACACTGCCTCGATTTGTCCTGGACACACTGCCTCTATTTGACCTGGACACACCGCCTCTATTTGTCCTGGACACACTGCCTCTATTTGACCTGGACACACTGCCTCTATTTGACCTGGACACACCGCCTCTATTTGACCTGGACACACTGCCTCTATTTGACCTGGACACACTGCCTCTATTTGTCCTGGACACACTGCCTCGATTTGACCTGGACCCCACTACCTTGATTTGGTCTGGACACACTGCCTCGATTTGTCCTGGACACACTGCCTCTATTTGACCTGGACACACTGCCTCGATTTGACCTGGACCCCACTACCTTGATTTGGTCTGGACACACTGCCTCGATTTGTCCTGGACACACCGCCTCTATTTGACCTGAACACACTGCCTCTATTTGACCTGGACACACTGCCTCTATTTGACCTGGACACACTGCCTCTATTTGTCCTGGACACACTGCCTCTATTTGACCTGGACACACTGCCTCTATTTGACCTGGACACACTGCCTCTATTTGACCTGGACCCACTGCCTCTATTTGACCTGGACACACCGCCTCTATTTGACCTGGACACACTGCCTCTATTTGACCTGGACACACTGCCTCTATTTGTCCTGGACACACTGCCTCTATTTGACCTGGACACACTGCCTCTATTTGTCCTGGACACACTGCCTCGATTTGTCCTGGACACACCGCCTCTATTTGACCTGGACACACTGCCTCTATTTGACCTGGACACACTGCCTCTATTTGACCTGGACACACTGTCTCTATTTGTCCTGGACACACCGCCTCTATTTGACCTGGACACACTGCCTCTATTTGTCCTGGACACACTGCCTCGATTTGTCCTGGACACACTGTCTCTATTTGACCTGGACACACTGCCTCGATTTGTCCTGGACACACCGTCTCTATTTGTCCTGGACACACTGCCTCTATTTGACCTGGACCCACTGCCTCTATTTGACCTGGACACACTGTCTCTATTTGTCCTGGACACACTGCCTCTATTTGACCTGGACACACTGCCTCTATTTGACCTGGACACACTGCCTCTATTTGACCTGAACACACTGCCTCTATTTGACCTGGACACACTGCCTCTATTTGACCTGGACACACTGTCTCTATTTGTCCTGGACACACTGCCTCTATTTGACCTGGACACACTGCCTCTATTTGACCTGGACACACTGTCTCTATTTGTCCTGGACACACTGCCTCTATTTGACCTGGACACACTGCCTCTATTTGACCTGGACACACTGCCTCTATTTGACCTGAACACACTGTCTCTATTTGTCCTGGACACACTGTCTCTATTTGACCTGGACACACTGCCTCTATTTGTCCTGGACACACCGCCTCTATTTGTCCTGGACACACCGCCTCTATTTGTCCTGGACACACCGCCTCTATTGGACCTGGACACACTGTCTCTATTTGTCCTGGACACACTGCCTCTATTTGACCTGGACACACTGCCTCTATTTGACCTGAACACACTGCCTCTATTTGACCTGGACACACTGCCTCTATTTGACCTGGACACACTGCCTCTATTTGTCCTGGACACACTGCCTCTATTTGACCTGGACACACTGCCTCTATTTGACCTGGACACACCGCCTCTATTTGACCTGGACACACCGCCTCTATTTGACCTGGACACACTGCCTCTATTTGTCCTGGACACACTGCCTCTATTTGACCTGGACACACTGCCTCTATTTGTCCTGGACACACTGCCTCGATTTGTCCTGGACACACCGCCTCTATTTGACCTGGACACACTGCCTCGATTTGACCTGGACCCACTGCCTCTATTTGGCCTGGACCCACTGCCTCTATTTGACCTGGACCCACTACCTCGATTTGACCTGGACACACTGCCTCTATTTGACCTGGACACACTGCCTCTATTTGACCTGGACCCACTACCTCGATTTGACCTGGACACACTGCCTCTATTTGACCTGGACTCCACCGCCTTGATTTGGTCTGTACCCCACTGCTTTGATTTGACTTGTACCCAACCTTTCCAATTCGGCCCTGTATTTAAATCGATTGAACTTTGGGTTTGCGTACTCTCAGCAATGGGCCCACTGCCTCACCTCACCTCGTTTATGCCTCATCAAATTGCCTCCAAGTCCAAAGGGAAGTAACAGGCTATTGTTTGTGATGATCATTTACCAGAAAAAAGAGTGGTTAACAAAGTTTTTAGTTTTTTTATATAAAGCTATTAACCTCGGATTTAAATATACTTAATGGCCGGGCTTCCACAGCCATCAGTGGCAGATTCACCACCCTTTGGCAAATAAATTAATTTTCATCTCTGTTGTAAATGAATGCCCTTTTATTCTGAGGCTGTGTCCCCTTGGCCTAGACTCAAGCACTAGAGGAAACATCCTCTCCACCTCCACTAAACCTAGACCTTACAATATTTGGTTAGTTTCAATGAGATCCTCCCAAATTTTCTAAGCACCATGAAATACTCCTCATCTATAACCCTTTCATTCCCAAAATCATTCTCATGAACCTCCTTCTGGACCCTCGCCAATGTCAGCACATCTTTTCTTAGATAAGGGGCCCAAAACTGCTGACAATACTCTGTGTGGTCTGCTCAATGCTTTATAATGCATCACATCCTTGCTTATATTCGAGACCTCTCAAAATGAATGCTAACATCGCATTTGCCTTCCTTACTGCTGACTCAACCTGCAAGCTAAGCTTTAGGGAATCCTGCACAAGGATTTCCAAGTCCCTTTGCACCTCTGATTATCAGAATTTCTTCTTACTTAGAAAATAGTCTATGCCTTTATTCCTTCTACCAAAGCAGATAACCATACACTTCCTTACACTATATTCTATCTGCTACTTATTTGCCCATTCCCCCAATCTGTCTAAGTCATTCTGTAGCCTCTCTGCTTCCTCAACACTACATGCGCCTCCATCCATCTTCATATCATCCGCAAACATGGCCATAAAGCTACTGATTTTGTCTTCCAAATCTTTGATATATAAGACGAAGCCCATATCCCACCATCCTTTGCATATTGCCAACCTACAAGCTTTTAAAGTATATCTATATCTGCCTCTACCACAACCCCTGGCAGCACATTCCAGGAACCCGCCGTTCTCTTAACCCTTCTCACCTTAAATGCATGCCCTCTGGTATTAGACATTTTAAGACCATTAGACACAGGAGCAGAGATAGGCCATCACTTCTGCCCCATCATTTCATCATGGCTGATTTATTACCCTCTCAACCCCATTCTCCTGTTTTCTCCTCAAAACCTTTGACACCCTGTCTAATCAAGAACCTGTTAAGCTCTGCTTTAAATATACCCAATGATTTGGCCTCTAGAGCCATCTGAGGCAATGAATTCTACAGATTAACTACTGTACCTAAATTCCTCCTCATCTCTGTCACTTTGACTCTGGGGAAAAAAATGATATTGGCTCTATTAATGCCTCTTAGAATCTTATGATCCTTCAAATAAATCTAAATATATCCCATAATGTTGTAATCACATCATCACGCATTAGTAAAGACACCAAAATGTTTAATGACTGAGAAGGAAGTGATATTACACATCAAACTCCTTTTGCTGAAGCTTTAAAGCAATGATTGGCATTGAAGTCACTGGGAATTGCTGTGTAAAATAAAAATTAGACAGCTGAAAGCCTCAGATACAAGAGGAAACTGATTGCTGTTTTTAACAGACGAAGATTAATATCGGTTTCCTTAATAAGCATGTGAATATAGCGGCAGCCTGGACCTCACCTTTTGAGTACAATGTCCACAAATAGCCAATGAGTGGATAATGAACACAGCCAGACTCCATTAGCAATAGACCCAAATTTCAGAAGATTACAGTGTGTAGTCACTATAAAAACAAATGCTTGGAACTAATGACCGGGGGAAATTCTCCATATCCTTCTCCCTCCTTTTACACTGCCCACCAGGCTCTTTCAAATGAACAATCAGAATATAAAACTGTACACTACAGTGTAGGCCCTCCAGCCCACCATAATGTGTTGACCTTTCAACTTTCTCCAAGATCAATCTCACCCTCCCTTCCCTCCCACCGTCTTCCATTTCTTTTCTTTTGACCATGTACCTATTAGAGCGGAATATGCCCTTCCGGACTTTGAGTCACGCCACCCAGAAATCCCCTGGTTCAGTCTGAACCTAGTCACAGAATAATTCACAATGACCGATTAACCTAGCAACCGGCACGTCTTTGAATTGTGGGAGGAAACCAGAGCACCTGGAGGAACCCCCTTACAGACAGCGGTGGGAATTGAACCCCTGGTCACCTGTGCAGTGAAGCATTGTGCTACCAAGCCACCCCCAATGTCCCTTATGTTTCGGCCTCTGCCATCATCCTCGCCAGTGCATTCCATGCGCTTGCCGTTCTCTGTGTAAAAAATCCTAGCTTTGACATTCCCCTTATACTTTCCTCCAATCAGTTTAAAATGATGCCCTCCACCCCCGCCCGTACAAGTTATTGGCGCTCTTGGAAATATTAGTGGGTTGCCCACTCTACCTGTGCCTCTATCAAGTCACCTCTTATCTACCCTAACTGCTCAAACTTTCCTCATAAAACATGCGCTCTAATCCAAGTACCAGCTTGGTCAATCTCCTCTGCACCCTCTCTAAAGCTTCCACATCCTTCCTATAACAAGGCAACCTAAACTGAACAGTCTAAACAGATCTGAAACAATATTTTGAGTCTCTTGATCTCCTGGTAAACCTTTTCTGCATCCATTTCAAAGCCACCATATCTTTCCTGGAAAGGGGCAATTCAAATTGCACAAAATATTCTCAGTTCAGCCTAACCATATTTTACACAGCTGCAACATATTAAATCGAAACAAAAATGCACTTAGTTTTTTTTCAGAAAATTGTAGAACAAAGTGCTCATGAGAAAGTTCTCAAAAATGGTGTTCATAGCAATTCATTTGTCTACTTTGAAAGTAATCATAAATCCCTCAGGTCCATTGTACATATTTTCTAGAAGGGCTTTCCAAGGAAAATGGAAGAAATCAGAAAGCTGAGATTTTAACTGTAGAGGGGACAGACAGTCCCTCATCAGTGAGATTTCAACACGAGGTTTCAAGAGAGAGCAAATATAGACAGACCAATGGAAAGGGAGGGGTGTGGGGTAGCGGTGATCAGGTGATCATGCTGAGGACAGTAGACTACAGATGTTGTCAGCACTGATGGGTGGACATTCAGTGATGGGGCTCTGGCATCAAATGTGTCTGATCATATTGTCCGTCTCTGCATGAGTCTGCCAGTTTCTGTTAGAGGTTCTCAAGGTGCTTAGTTTAATTGTTGGGGTGGTGTTGGTTCGAGGAAGCACTGTTTCTTATCCTGGTCTTCCAGCATTTGTTCAAAACCACTCCCCTCGCCTACCTTTAACTATTGGGCTTCCTGTCCAGTAGTGAAGTTCAAAGATGTAAAGGCTGGCAGCTTCATTACAGTATTTACATGAGCAACCTGGTTCTATTCTATTGGGTGAGCGTGAGGCAGTTTCAGCTCATGCTGGAGATTTACACCATTTTAAAATCTATCACTTTAAACTGTCTCCACATTGGAGTCACTGAAAGTGATATACACTCAGAAGTCACTTTATTAACTGACTCCTGTACCTAATAAAGTTGCTACTGTATATATGTTTGTGGTCTTCTGTTGCTGAAGCTCATCCACTACAAGGTTCAACATGTTGTGCATTCAAAAATGCTCTTCTGCACACCACTGTTGTACACATGGTTATTTGAATTACTGTCACCTTCCTGTCCCTTAAACCCGTCTGGACATTCTCCTCTGACCTCTCTCATTAAAAGGGCATTTTCATCCACAGAACTGCCCCTCACAATTTTTTGCTCTTTGCACCATTTTCTGTGAACTCTATAGACTGTTGTGCATGAAAATCTCAGGAGATCAGCAGTTTCTGAGATACTCAACCCATGTCACCTGGCATCAACAATCATGGTCAATGTCACTTAGATCACATTTCTTCCTCATTCTGATGTTTGGTTTGAACAGCAACTGAACCTCTTGACCATGTCTGCATGCTTTTATGCATTGAGGGGCTGCCACATGATTGGCTGATTAGATGTTTGCATTAATGAGCAGGTGTACAGGTGTGCCTAATAAATACACAGTGTATTTCTCAAAGGCCTTCCAGAGCACTGTTCAATGCTTTCCACTGCCAAACTGGTAAAGAATATATCGGTAGATTATCTGTCCGTGAACCCATGAAGCCAACTTCACTGTTTTGCTCTCTTTTTGTTAAGTAATTTTCTTATGCACTGATGACACAAAACAACTAATTTCAGGACAAATGTATGCCAATGATAATAAATCTGATTCTGATTAGGGCCTTAAATGTTTGGAAGTTGGACTACAAGAGCTTGGATAATTCTTTAGAGGTAGAAATTATGGCACCTTTCCAGTGATTTTAATTTTTTCTTGTCTCAGAAGCACATACGAAGGCAAAGTTCACTGCTGGCGAGCAGACCGTGCACTCGGTCTGGGTTTGAGGTCTTTCTACAGCTGGCCAAAGGTTGTGAGATGATGAATTTCATCATTCATGTCCAGATTTGCTGACAGTTGACTCTGGAGGGATAAGGCCATCAGCATAAAAACAGCCCTGCTGTAATCCTTTCAGGTTCTACCTTCTCATCAATCTTTCAGCTCCGCTGGTGCCACACACTTCCATGTTCACTCCTGCCCCTTTCTGCCAACTTCAGTCCCGACAGCCTCACCCTCTCATCACCTATTTAGATCCACCAGGGCCAGGTCTGCTCAAGCCACACAGCCTCTTCACCCCTTCAGGCCCACCTGCGTTACATACCATCGCTCCGTTGTTTCAAATCCACATGAGCTCCACCCTGCCTGGTCTGCACCAACAATGTTAAATCCACCCAGGATCCCTGCTCCCACTGCACATTCCACTGCCACACACTAATCTCTGTTTCCTCAAAGTTCTCAGCTCGCTCTATCTTTGCAGACTTCGCTCTAAATAGTGCACCGGCTCATTGCCATGTACCTCTTCACTTCCTGTGTCCCACTTCCTGACGCCTTGCTTTCTCTGTTTCACCCGATCGTTGTTTAAATGCCCCATTGCTCTGTTCACCCCTATTCTCGGTTCACCCTACATGGTCTGCCTGAGCTTCAGCCTGCCTCTTCCGTAGGCCCACCCGAGTTCCACCCTGCCGGGTCCTTACCCAGTTTACCATTTCCACCCTGCTGAACTTTTCCCTGTCATCCACTACTTCTCTTCCCTCAACATTCACTCTCCTTTCACAGACCGTTCATGCCCGACCGAAACTGGTGTGCCGGCTCTGCACTTTGCTCCCTGCTTCACCCTGTGGCCCATTGCTCTGGCTCATTTCTTGTCCCGATTCCCCCTCGCTCTGTCATCCCTGTTCCTGGTTCATCCTACACGGTCTGCTTTCAGATCCACTTGAGCACCAGCCTGCTTTTGCCTTTACACTGTCATCATACCCTGACTTCTCCCTTTCAGGTCTGCCTCAGCTCAACCCTCTGGTCTTTTCAGGTCCACTAGAGATCCTGCCGGATCTGCACCCATTTTGCCATTTAACGCAAGGTCACTCGGTCAAATTGGAACAATTTGACTGCCAAGATGGTGTAAGCCGATTCAATGATACCATTCAGGGAACTAGAGTAAGTGCATAAAAAGAAGACAGATTCCGAACAGCAGGCGAGTCTGATGGCATTGTAATAACTGTCTTTGCACTTGCCAAAGAACAACAGTTTGTACATCATGGGGCAACTACCATCCATTGGCTTCTGGAAGGTTCAGGATTTTATTTTGTGCACTAATAATATCCTGGGGGAGCACACAGGAGAATTATGAAACAAAACAAAACTGGAGATAAGCTGAATAGGAAGTCTTAAAAACAGTGACCAAAAGGTTGACTAAGCAGGATGCCTGTTTTCGGGACCGACTGAACAAAACCACTGGGTGGGGGAGAAGTACTTGGGGTAAGAGTTCAGAGATGGAGTGCCACTGGTGAGGCAACCAATGTTCTAGATGCTCGGAACTGGCTTCGAGTAGATGCCTTTGTGGATGAGAGGGTTGAGAGAAACTAGGTCGGGTAGGTCACGAGGCTGTGGGTGAACTTGATTACAAAGCTGAAAATACATATTAGGGATACAATGTTAAGCTGCAGCAAAAGTGAATTGGCAAGCACAGGGTGATGGAGGAATGGATGAAGCATATTTGCACATTGAACATTTTTCTGTCAGGGCTCCTGAAACACTGATAAAACAAGAACAGTAAAATAACTCAAAAGTGCACAATCCTTTGCATGGCGGTTATTTGTCAGTCTTTGTATATGTATAGTTTCTCATTGTTTCTGTTACATTTCTTTGTTCTACTGTGAATGCCTGCAAGGAAATGAATCTCAGGGTAGTATATGGTGACATATTCCTACTTTGATAATAAATTTACTTTGAACTTTGAACTTATTAGGAAACAGACAGCAGAGATTCTAAATTTAGAGAGAACAATGAGGGAAACCGCCAGCTGTGCACTGAGGTGTAGGAGGCGTTAATGAGGGCTTCAATGACAAGAAAACCAAACGAGGGTGTGGCATTGGTAGAAATAAGTGGTCTTATTGATGGCGTGCATATTTTGTCCAAAGTCCACTCAAGACTGGAGACAAAAGTGACTGCAGATGCTGGAGTCTGGATCAACAAACAATCTAGTAAAAGGAAGAACTCATGGGTCTGGGAGCATCTGGGAGCAGTAGGTCTGGGAAAGGAATTACCAACAATTTGGGTCAACAATTCTTGATGCAAGGTTTCAACCAGAACATTAACTGTTCCTTTCCTCCCACAGATGCTGCTCGACCTAGTGAGTTCCTCCAGCAGATTATGTGTTGCTCTACTTTGGCTTATAACACAATAAGCATAAAGTGGAGCCACAAGAAACTGCAGATGCTGGAAACTAGAGGAAACAATGAGCTGCCAGAGGAAATCAGCAAGTCAGGCAGCATCTGTGCTGGGAAATGGGCAAATGACATTTGGGGCAAGAACTTTCATCTGGATTCTCACTAGATCAAACAGCTGTCAGCGAAAAAGATGGATTTAATGCCACAAGTTTGCAAAGAGAACTAATGACAATGGTGTCTACACTCCTAACAGTTAGACTTAAGAACCATGAAACATTAGAGCGGAATTGACTATTTGGCCCATGGAGTCTGCTCAGCTATTCAGTGATGGCTGAATCACTGTTCAGCCTCATTCTCATGTTTTCTCCTGTAACCTTTGACCCCCCCCCCTTACTGATCAAGAAACCTCTGTTTTAAATATACCCATGATTTGGCCTCCACAGTCGCCTGTGACAATGAATTCTACAGATTCACCATCCTCTGGCTAAAGAAAATCCTCCTCATCTTTGTTCTAAAGGGACCTCCTTGTACTCTGAGACTTTTCCCTCTGGTCATAGACTCCTCCGCTATATCCCCTCCATATTCACTCCGTCTTGGTCTTTCAATACTCAATAGGTGATCCAACAATCTCCCCACCACTACACCCACCCCCCACCGGCCTCATTCTTCTAAATTACACCAGAGGATGTTAGCTAAGGAAGTTTATGCTCACCTAGTACTAGATGCTGGACAAGAAACTAGTCAAATTATAGGTAAATTGGGAGGTGCTGCTGAATTCAAGCAAGCTTTCCTCAGGGTGCTATTGGAAATTAATGTTCTGGAGGATGTTCCCATGTTGCCTGTACTCTGAGATTATTAAGCATCCTTGCCATCCATTCCACAATCTCTATGACCCGCTACCATCAGGAATGAGATACAGGAGCATCAGCACTAGGACTGCCAGACTGAGTAACAACCTCTTCCCTCAGGCAGTGGGACTAATGAATACCCTGCCACCACTGAGATCCGACAGTGAGTTGTTTACTGTTTACCTGTGCTGTGCACCACATGCATTTTGAATAATATTTTATTAACTCAATTATGGTAATATTTCATTTTTTGTGTTGTGTGTGATATGTTTTTGGGTGCACCATGGTCCAGAGGATTGTTGTTTCATTTGGTTATGTATGTATATATATTTATATAAACAAATGAAACAACAATCCTCTGGACGATAAACCTGAACTGGAAATGGAAAGCCATCAAAAACTGAGCCTTGAGGGAATCAGGAGAAGACAGAATGGAGACCTCACTGAGGCAAGTTGCCTACAGGAGGACCAGCAGCTTGCTTTGAAACAAATGAATTAAAACATAAAACCTGCTACCTTGCCACCTTCAGCTGAAGCTCCTGAAACACTATTGAAAAATGAACAATAAAATGTAAATTTCAGGCTCAAAACTGCATAATGTTTTATTTATGTCAGTGATATTGAAATAAGTATTATTCCTACAGGAAAAAACAATAGAATATTAAATTACTAAGAATTGTGTTGTATTGTTTCCAATTGGGTTTTAAATACAATTGCAATATTTTAAAGGTGGTACACTTATGCATAAAAAGCCTATTCAATAGTTTGATAACTCTTTTATTGGTTAATCTTTGCATTAACTTCACCATTTTCTCAAGAGCAGCTAGGAATGGTCCTTACTCTCTATGTACTTAGAAACAGGGGTAAAATTAAGCAAATCAGCCCCTTGAAACAGATCAACTATTAAATAAGATTGAAGGTAACCTAATTTTGGGTTCAATATCAGACTTGCTCCCCAAACCGCTTGACTCCATCGTGGTTCTGTTGGTCTTAATGATTCTGCATCTCCACGTCAATGGTGATAAAATTTCAAAGACAATCTTGTGAAAGAATAAATTCCTCCTCAACTTCACCTGAAAACATACTCCCAGACTCAACAGCAGCTCAATTTTGCTGTTATCAGACTCTAGAATGGACCTCTTCTACAATAAGATGGACTCCTAGCCTCACTTTCTACTTTGTCATAATCTCGCACTTTATCATTTACACACACTGCATTTTATTGGTAGTTTTTACACTTTATTCTGTATTTTTGTAGTATTATCTTACTTTAGCTCAAGGTGCTGTACAATGATTTGATCAATATTCAAGACAATCTTTTCACTGAATCTTGGTACATTTGACTATAATGAACTAATACTAATACCAATCTTAAATAGACAATTCCTCTACTCTGAGAACAAGCCCTTCATTCCAGATACACCTCTTAAGGAAATATCCCTGTAGCTCCCACTCAGTAAGACCCCCTCAGCATCTATTATATCTCCAAAAAAAAATTTCAATCTTCTGTCCTCCAATGAGTGTAACTCCCAACCTTTACAATCTTTCTTCAAACAACAGGTCTTCCATTCTATGGATCCAAAGTAAATCTTCTCCAGATTGTCTTTAATGCAGGTGTGTTCTTTCTTAAATACAAAGATGAAAACTGTATGCAGTATCCCAACTACTATCTCTCCGACATCTATAAATTTGTGTCAGGGCCCCACAGGAACGTAGCAGTTGATGCGGCACTATTACAGCTCAGGGCATCGGAGTTCAGATTTCAGTTCTGGCGTCCTTTGTAAAAGGTTTGTACATGCTGCCCGTAGAATACATGGGCTTTTTCCTGAGTGCTTCATTTTCTACCCATAGTCCATAGACATACCAGTTAGGCCATAAGGCATAGGAGCAGAATTAGGCCATTTGGTCCATTGAGTCTTCTCCGCCATTCAATCATTGTAGATCCTTTTCTTTCCCCTCCTCAACCCCACTTGCCAGATTTCTCCCTGTCACCTTTGATGCTGTGTCCAATCAAGAACCTCTCAAGTTCTGCCATAAATACACACAAAGACCAAGCCTCCACATCCGTCTGTGGTAATAAATTCCACAAATTCACCACGCTCTGGCTAAAGAAGTTTCTCCCCATCTGTGTTTTAAATGGACGCCCCTCTATCTTGAGGTTGCACCCTCTTGTCCGAGACTCCCCCACCATGGGAAACATCCTTTCTATATCTACTCTGCTTAAGCCTTTCAAAATTTGAAAGGTTTTAATGAAATTCCTCCTATCCTTCTAAATTCCAACAAGTACAGATCTAGAGCTATCAAACATTCCTCATATGATAACCCTTTCATTCATGGAATCATGTTTGTGAACCTCCTCTGAACCCTCTCCAATGCCAGCACATCTTTTCTTAAATGAGGAGCCCAAAACTGTTGACAGTACTCAAGGTGAGGCCTCATCAGTGCCTTATACCCTAATACAGCCTCAACATTACTTCCCTGCTCTTGTATTCTAAACCTCTTGAAGTGATTGCTAATATTGCATTTGTCTTTCTCACCACCGACTCAACCTGCAATTTAACCTTTATGATGTTCTGCACAAGGACTCACAAGTCCTTTTGCATCTCAGATTTTGGGATTTTCTCTGCCTTCGGAAAATAGTCTGCACATTTATTTCTTCTACCAAAGTGCATGACCATACATTTTCCAACATTGCATTTCTTTTACCACTTTCTTGACCATTCTCCTAATCTGCCTAAGTCCTTCTGCAGCCTGTTTCCTCAACACTACCTGCCCCTCCACCAATCTTCATATCGTCTGCAAACCTGGCAACAAAACTATCTATTACATCATCTAAATTATTGATACACAGCATAAAAAGAAGCGGTCCCAACACTGATAGATAGATAGATAGATAGATAGATACTTTATTCATCCCCATGGGGAAATTCAACTTTTTTCCAATGTCCCATACACTTGTTGTAGCAAAACTAATTACATACAATACTTAACTCAGTAAAAAAAATAAAAATAAAAAAATATGATATGCATCTAAATCACCATCTCAAAAAGCATTAATAATAGCTTTAAAAAGTTCTTAAGTCCTGGCGGTAGAATTGTAAAGCCTAATGGCATTGGGGAGTATTGACCTCTTCATCCTGTCTGAGGAGCATTGCATCGATAGTAACCTGTCGCTGAAACTGCTTCTCTGTCTCTGGATGGTGCTATGTAGAGGATGTTCAGAGTTATCCATAATTGACCGTAGCCTACTCAGCGCCCTTCGCTCAGCTACCGATGTTAAACTCTCCAGTACTTTGCCCACGACAGAGCCCGCCTTCCTTACCAGCTTATTAAGACGTGAGGCGTCCCTCTTCTTAATGCTTCCTCCCCAACACGCCACCACAAAGAAGAGGGCGCTCTCCACAACTGACCTATAGAACATCTTCAGCATCTCACTACAGACATTGAATGACGCCAACCTTCTTAGGAAGTACATTCGACTCTGTGCCTTCCTGCACAAGGCATCTGTGTTGGCAGTCCAGTCTAGCTTCTCATCTAACTGTACTCCCAGATACTTGTAGGTCTTAACCTGCTCCACACATTCTCCATTAATGATCACTGGCTCCATATGAGGCCTAGATCTCCTAAAGTCCACCACCATCTCCTTGGTCTTGGTGATATTGAGACGCAGGTAGTTTGAGTTGCACCATATCACAAAGTTCTGTATCAGTTTCCTATACTCCTCCTCCTGTCCATTCCTGACACACCCCACTATGGCCGTGTCATCAGCGAACTTCTGCACATGGCAGGACTCTGAGTTATATTGGAAGTCTGATGTGTACAGGGTGAACAGGACCGGAGAGAGTACAGTTCCCTGCGGCGCCCCTGTGCTGCTGACCACCGTGTCAGACCTACAGTCTCCCAACCGCACATACTGAGGTCTATCTGTCAAGTAGTCCACTATCCAATCCACCATGTGAGAGTCTACTCCCATCTCCGTTAGTTTGTGCCTTAAGATCTTAAGATCTTAAGATCTTGAACCCTGCGGAGTACCACTAGTTACTGGCAGCCAACCAGAAAAGGATCCTTTCATTCCCACTCACTGCCTCCTACCAATCAGCCATTACTCTAACCATGTTAACAAGTTTCCTGTAACACCATGGCTCTTAACTTGGTTAGCAGACTCATGTGTGTCACCTTGTCAAAGGCCTTCATAAAGTCCAAATATAAAACATCCCCTGTATGCCCTTCATCTATCCTACTTAAAATCTCTTCAAAAGGTAAGTAGGTTAATTGGCCATTGTAAACTGTCCCATGATTAAGTGAGGGTAAAATCCTGGGTTGCTGGGCGGCACAGCTTGAAGGGCTACAAGGGCCTATTTCATGCTGTATCTCTAAGAAAGTGGGTAAGTAAGTAAATAAGTAGAACTTCCCTACTTTTATAGCCCATACTCCTTCCAATTTTATTAATGTTCCCAATGACTTGATATACCCCTGCATCCTGAGCATTTGTGTTTCATCTACTAAGACATTGAAATCCATTCTCAGTGATATATTTTGCAATCTCACTCAAATAATAATTTGCCTTTTCAGTCTTCCAGCTAAAAGTGTAAATCCCACATTTTCTCATGTTATATTGCATGATTTCCATACAGGAAATCCCAAGGAAAAATCAGGTCTGCCTCAGTGTTCGGCATTGGTTAGCAACTCCTCTGATGCCGCTGGTGCCAAACTGTATTGGACTCTGCCGTTCCTTTGTGTTTATTAGCTGTGTGCAGAGGGGAGCCTGCTGCATGGGCAGCAGCTTGCTCTCCATATCGTGCTGCCCTGGTTTAAGTACTTACTTATCGAATGTACATAGCTAGGATGCAGCCTTCACGGTTGACCCTCAGTAACAGAGGCCTCATTTGCACTGTCATTCCATGCGCCAAGATTTTACTCACTCTTGAAGCTATCTGCATCCTTTCACAGGCTCTTTGTGTTCCTCAGCTCCTTGTGGCACCTCGCTGGTTAAGTGAAGCTTTGACCATCATTCTCTGCTTTCTGTTCCTCAACTAATATATCATCCACAGTACCATGTGCTTTTACCTTGTGCAACAATCTCTTTATGTGATACCTTATTGAATGCCATCTGGAAATCAGAACACCATGGAACATGGAACAGTACAACAGAGGCACTGGCCCTTTAGCTCACAATGTCTGTGCTGAGTGTGATGCCAAATGCCAAATCAGACTAATCCATTCTGTCTGCACATAATACATCTTCATGAGCCCATATGAAAACATCTTGAATGTCACTATAACTAGTGCTTTCCTTTTATTTACCTTGTAATCTGGCAGGCTCACCAGTTTTTATTACATCACAGCTGGTATGGTTATTGCTCTGCCCGTGACCTCAAAGAAATGCAGAGAGTTGTGGACACAGCTCAGCACATCATGGAAACCAGCCACCCCTCCATGGAATTTGTCAGCTCTTCTTGCTGCCCCAATAAATCAGCTAATCAAAGATCCCACTTACCCCGACATTCTCTCTTCTCCCCTCTCTCACTGGGCGGAAGATAGAAAAGCCTGAAAACACACAACACCAGGCTGAAGGACAGCTTCTATCCCACTGCTATAAGATTACTGAACAGTTCCTTAGTAAGATGGACTCTTGACCTCACACACTATCTCATTATGGCCTTAAACCTTATAGTTTACCAGCACTGCACTTTCTCTGCAACTGCAATATTTTATTCTGCATTCTGTTACCGATTTTACCTTCTGCTACCTCAATGCACTGTTGTAATAAACTAATCTGTATGGAAATCATGCACACAGGCTTCCGCTGTACTTCAGTGAATGTGACAATAATAAATCAATTTATCAATGTATGCTACATCTTCAGGCATTTTGATCAAATTTGTGAAACAGCAATCTCTTTCATAAAATCAGATTAACTCTTTTTGATTGTTTGATGGTTTTCTAAATGAGCTGCTTTTCGAATCAGAATCAAGTTTGTTATCACTGACCTATGTACAATTTGTTGTTTTGTTGCAGCTGTATAATACCAGACATAAAAAATTACTATACGTTACAATAATATATTAAAATAAATAAATAATGCAAGGAAAAGAAAATGGATTCCAATATTTTCTTCCCAAAAGATGGTATCAGGTTAAATAAGGTTCATTCCCTGAATAGTGGCATTATATTAGTCATGTTCCTGTGCTCCAGAACCTCTCCGTAATATGGAGGGGGGGTTGTTAGATTACGTAACAGTTTGTTTAAATTCATGTTTAATTATCTTCCAAGCAGACATAATTACCCATAGCATTTCTTTGGGGCCAAGGTGCAACCTCAATACCAACAGTCACTCACAAAGTTCAAGGCACATATAGCACATATATCAGTAAACATACACTCACACAGAAGAAATATAATATAACCCGAGCCCTAAGTGACATGCCTGTAAACTGAGGATGCATGGGTGCTTTCAGCAAGAACAAGCCGTCAACAGTTGTCAAGCGAAAGCACACATGCAATGTTGCAAACAACCTGTCTATTATCTTTGTATCCAAAGTCAATGTCAAAGCAGTCAAATTAAAAGTTATTATCAGAGTACATACATGTCACCACATACAACCGAGATTCTTTTTCCTGCGGGCATACTCAGCAAATCTATAGAACAGTAACTATAAATAGGATTAATGAAAGAGCAAGTAGAGCATAGAAGACAACAAACTGTGCAAATGAAAATATAAGTAACTAGCAATAAATAATGAGATCATGAAATAACAAGATCTTAAAGTGAGATCATTAGTTGTGGGAACATCTCAATACAAGAGTGCAGTTATCTACTTTTGCTTAAGAGTCTGATAATTAAGGGGTAATAACTGTTCTTAGACCTGGAGGTGTGACTCGAGGCACCTGTACCTTCTATCTGATGTCAGCAGTGAGAAAAAAAGCATAGCCTGGGTGGTAAGGATATATGATGATGGAGTCTGTTTTCCTGTGACGATATTTCACATAGATGTGCTCAAAGGTTGGGAGAGCTTTACTCATGATGTACTAGGCTGAATCCATTACCTTTAGTAGCATTTTCTGTTCCAAGGCATTGGTGTTCCCATACCAGGCTGTGATGAAGCCAGTCAGTACACTTCCCACTACACAGCTATAGAAGTTTGTCAAAGCTTTTGATGTCATACCAAATCTCCGCAGACTCTTAATAACTAAGAATGTTGGCCGTCAGGTTTACGGTACTTAAGCCCCACCAGATTTTCTCTAGCGATAAATATTGTTGAAGTTCTTCCCGCACAACATCCCTTTGATTATCTATTTCTCATGGCATGATTTAGTGTCCCTCTTTCACATTAATACTCAGGAAGTTTCAACTCTAATGGACTAATTTCAACTCTCTTCCTTTTTACACGCATTTTACTGTTTTGTCTTTGTATTGGAGTGTAATGATTATACATTATAAAAGATCACAAAAGAAACATCCTCAAAATGGTGTCTCTGCTGTTGCATAACTTCATTTTAAATCGATAAGGTTGCCTTGAAGTAGAAATCTCCTTAATTCTCCATGCTTTTTTACTCATTTATCTGGCCTTCATAATTGAGCAATAATGGGGAATATTCCAAAAGAAAAGAAGTGCAATGAAAGCTAATTTGTATCCTACTAATTGCACAGTGCACTTATGCTAAGGTCAGGACAAACTTTAATAGGGAATTGGGATGCATTCAGTTTTAAATTCTGAAGGAAAAAGTCTGAAACGAAATTTGATTTTTAATTGCTATGTACTTATCTGTGCCCAGCAGGAGGTCAGTATGGCTTCTGCACTAGACCTTCCCATGATTGTTTAGGATTGATAATGTGATAATGTGATAACTCCTGTTTCTAATAAAGTGGCAACTCAGTGAACGGTCATGGTCTTCTGCTGCAGTAGCCCATGCACTTCAAAGTTTGATGTGTTGTGCATTGAGAGATGCTTGTGGTGTTTCGAGTTACCGTTGCCTTCCTGTCAGGTTAAGCCAGTCTGGCTGTTCTCCTCAGACCTCTCTCATTAACAAGGTGCCTTTGCCCACAGAACTGCCACTCACAGAATTTTTTTTTGTTTTCTGCACCCTTCTTTGTAAACTCCAGAGAATTGTGCATGAAAATCCCAGGAGACCAGCAGTTTCTGAGATACTTAAACCACTCCCTCTGGCACCCGAATCATTCACAGTCAAAGCCACTGGGATCACACTCCTTCCCCATTCTGATGTTTGATCTGAACAACAACTGAACCTCTTGATCATGTCAGCATGTTTTTTTCATGCACTGAGTTGCTGCCACATGATTGTCTGATTAACGACCAGGATACAGGTGTATCAAATAAACAGTTACTGAGGGTATAAAAGCAGGAACTGTTATGTTTTTATCTGTGCCAAGCAGGAGGTCAGTACTGCTTCTTCACTGTGCCTTTCCCATGATGGGTTTGGATTATATCATGATGTCAAGAACATTTGACAATGATGCTAGGTTAGCTGGTGAGATTAAAGACAGTGTAGATAGCCCTAGGACCTCAAGATGATTTACTATTTTTGCAGCCACTTCCTTGAAGGATTGAAAATGAATTTTCCCATTTGTGGAAGCATGGAGAACCTCAGTAGGAGGTCCTGATGAATGGCATTGGCCACCATTTTTTAGAACAGTTATTACCCTTCAACCATCAGGCATTTGAACCAGAAGGGATAACTTCACTCAACTTCACTTGGCCCGACACTAAACTGTTCCCACAAGCTATACACTCACTTTCAAGGACTCTTCGTCTCATGTTCTTGATATTTTTTGCTGATTTATTTTTCCTCTTTTTTATTTGCAACTTGGTTGTTTGTCCTGTTGGGTGAGGTCTTTCATTGATTCTATTGTGTTTCCTGAATTTACTGTGAAGGTCTGCAAAAAAGTGAATCTCAGCATTGTATATCGTGACATACAGGTACTTTGATAATAAATTGATTTTGAACCACAAACAAGAGAAGATCTCTAGATGCTGGAAATCTGAGCAATGCACACAAAATGCTGGAAGAACTCAATAGGCCAGGCAGCATCTATGGAAAAAAATATAGTCAACATTTCGGGCCAAAACCATTTGGCAGGACTGGGGAAAAAAAAAGCTGAGGAGTAGTTTTGAAAGTTGGGGGAAGGAGAGAAAGAAACACCAGGTGACAGGTGAAACGTGAAGAGGGAGAGATGAAGCAAAGAACTAGGAAGTTGCTTGGTGAAAGAGACAGAAGGCCATGGAAGAAAGAAAAATGGGGGGTGGGGGGGGGGGAGAGGAACACCAGAAGGAGGTGATGGATGGGTGAGGAGATAACATGAGAGAGGGAAAAGGGGATGGGAAATCGTGAGGTGGGGGGAGGGATTACTGAAAGTTTGAGAAATCGATGTTTAGGTTGGAGGCTACCCAAATGGAATGTAAGTTGTTGTTCCTCCAGCCCTAGTGTGACCGTATCATGACAGCGAAGGAAGCCTTGGATGAACATATTGGAATGGGAATGGGAAGTGGAATTAAAATAGGTGGCCACTGGGAGATCCCACATGTTCTGGTGGACGGAACGTAAATACTCAGCAAGGCAGTCCCCAAATCTACGTTGGATCTCGTTGATATACAGAAGGCCACACCAGGAGCACCAAACACTGTATATGACCCCACAGACTCACAGGTGGTGTCACCTCACTTGGAAGGACTGTTTGGGGGCCTGAATGGCAGTGAGGAACGAGGTATAGGGGCAGGTGTTGCACTTGCTCTGCTTGCAAAGTTAAGTCCCAGGAAGGAGATCAGTGGGAAAGGACGAATGGACAAGGGATTCATGAAGGAAACGATCCCTGTAGAAAGCAGAAAGTGCGAGGAAGTAAAGATGTATTTGGTGGTGGGATACAGTTGGAGGTGGCGGAAGTTTCAGAGAATTACGTGCTGGACGCAGAGGCTGGTGGGGTGATAGGTGAGGACAAGAGGAACCCTATCCCTGGTAGGGTGGTAGGAGGATGGGGTAAGAGCAGACTTGCGTGAAATGGAAGCGATGCAGTTGAGGTCAGAGTTGATGGTGGAGGAAGGGAAGCCCCTTTCTTTGGAAAAGGACTAGATCTCCTTCCTTCTGAAATGAAAAGGCTTATCCTGAGAGAAGATTCTAGAATGAAAAGCCTCATCCTGAGAGCAGAATAATTTTGAACTTTGAGTTAGGCTCCATTTTTCTATCACAGCTGATATATTTACCCTTTCATCTTCCATTCTTTTGCCTGCTCCTCATAATCTTTGACACCAATATTAATCAAGAACCTATCAAGCTCCATTTTAGACATACCAAATGTTCTCTCCACATCTGCTGTATCTGGGCCTTTCGATATTGGACAGGTTTCAAGGATACACCCCCCCCCCCCAATCTTTTAATCTTCAGCAAATACAGGCCCAGACCCATCAAATACTCCTCATATGTTAATCTTTTCATTCCAGGAGTCATTCTCCTGAAGCTCTTCTGGACTCTCTCCATTGGCAGCATATTTTTTATCAAATAAGGGTCCCAAAACCTCTCGCAACATCCCCGACAAGATTCCACCACAAAGCACCCTTTGCTCCACTTTCCTCTTTCCACATGGATCACTTCTTAGATGACTCCCTTGTCCTTTCATCCCTCCTCACTGATCTCCTCTTGGTACTTATCCTTGTGAGCAGAAACAAGTGCCATACCTGCCTCTACATCTCCCCCTTCTCTATAATTCAGAGCCCCCAACAATTCTTCCAGGTGAGGCAAAACTTCACCTTTGAGGCTGTTGGGGTCACCTGCTGTACCTGGTGCTCCCGGTATGGCCTTCTGTATATCGGTGAGACCTGATGTAGATTGAGAGATGGCTTCATCGAGCATCTACACTCCACCCACCATAAAAAGTGAGCTCTCCCAGTGGCCACCTACTTCAATTCGACTTCCCATTCCAATGTGTCAGTCCATGGCCTCCTCCACTGTCACAATGAGGCCACACTCAGGTTGGAGGAGCAACACCGTATATACTGTCTGGATAGCCTCCAACCTGATAGCATGAACATTGATTTCTCGAACTTCTAGTAATTGCTTTGCCCCCCCCCCCCCTCACCATTCCCCATTCCCATTTTGCTCTCTCACCTTATCTCATTACTTGCCCATCACTCCCTCTGGTGCTCTTCACCCTTCACTTTCTCCCATGTCCTCTCCTATCAGATTCCACTTCTCTTTCACCAATCAACTTTCCAATTCCTTTCTTCACCTCTCCCTCTCCTGGTTCCACCTGTCACTTGCCACCTTGTACCTCTTCCTTCCCCCCCCCCCCCCCCCCCCACCACTTCTTACTCTGACTTCTTATCTCTTCTTCCCAGTGCCGATGAAGGGTCTCGGACCAAAACATCAACTCTTTACTCTTCTCCATAGATGTTACCTGACCTGCTGAGTTCCTCCAGCATTTTGTGTGCATTACTTTGATTTCCAGCAACTGCAGATTTTCTTGAGTTTGCCATGCTTTCAAGGTGAGAGGAGGTAGGTTTAAGGTGGATGTGAGGAGAAAGCTTTTTACTCAGAGAGTTGTGGTTGACTGGAATGCACTGAATTGAATTGACTTTATGACTTACATCCTTCATATACATCTCTGTCTAAATGTGCAATTGCAATTTTATACTAATTTATAATAAATAGTATGTTCAACAGGACAGTCAATATAACATAGAAATACAGTTGTGTCAGCATGAATTAATCAGTCTGATGGCCTGGTGGAAGAAGCTGACCCAGAGCCGATCATGCTGCAGTACTGTTTCCCGGATGGTAGCAGCTGGAACAGTTTGTGGTTGGGGTGACTCAGGTCCTCGATGTTGCTTTGGGCCATTTTTACACACCTGTCTTTGTAAATGTCCTGAATAGTGGGAAGTTCACATCTAGAGATGTGCTGGGCTGTCCACACCACTCTCTGCAGAGTCCTGCGATTGAGGGAAGTATCGTTCCCATACCAGGCAGCCAGTCAGGATGCTCCCAATTGTGCCTGGTATGGTGGTAGAGGCAAATGCATTAGATACTTTTAAGAAATGTTTGGATAGGCACATGGATGTGAGAAAGATGGAAGGATATGGACATGGTGTAGGTAGAAGGGATTAGTGTTCGGATGTTTCTGATTTGTTTTTCAGCTGGATCGGCACAACATTGTGGGCCAAATGGCCTGTTGCTGTGCTGTACTCTTCTATGTTCTAACTTCTCCAGTGGACTCACAGAGATTTGGAGACTTAGGGTTCCCACCATTGGATTTCAACCTTTGGCCTTCTGATCGACCTTTGGGTTTTGATGTAGACTTCTGATGATCTTTGGGCTTCAACATCTGGACTTCAAATGACCCTCGAGCTCAATTAACAACCCAGGATGAGCCCTCATGCATGGAACTTTGTTCGCCGAACTCAACAATGACATGCTGATCTGCGGGTGTGGGAGACAGTGACCCAGGCCTGACACTCGACCACTTTTACATTGTTAGTGTTCAAAAATGGAGTGTGGCCTTAGACTATTGTCTGTCCTCTTATTTTCCCACATCCCTGACTCTTAACTCCCCTTTCTTTCCTCAAAACCAGTCCTATGAATCTTTTATGTGTGTTGGTCTGGCAGCATGTTCTAGGCACCTACCAATCTGGGTGTAAAAACTTGCACTGCATATAGATGGGTGTTGATTTGCCATGGATAATTTGCTACACAAAGCTTGCATGAGCATCTTATTTACTCAACGATAAGAGAATCATTAACAGGTCCGGCATTGGTTGCCCTTGAACTGCATGGCTTGCTACACTGGTAATTAATAACAGCAGATGGCATTCATAAACTAGGTTTTCTTTTAAACAGTAATTGCAGTAATTCCCCAGTCACCTTTGCCCTTTCAAACACTTAGCCCTTTCTTCTTGGTTTATATAACTGAACATGAATATATTGTTGTTTTGAACTCAAGTGTCATGGATACAGTCCACTAAATTTCTAGATCAGTAACATAACACCTGTACAAACACATCAGCTAATAGATGAGGGAAGAGAAGAGCAGGAGAATATTAGGAAAATTGGATGCACATGAGGCTATTACCTTAAGACATAGGCCCATTCTGCCCACCATAAGACCATGCCAGATTTATTATTCCCTCTCAACTCCATTCTCCTCATCTCTCCCCATAACCTTTGATGTCTTTACTAATCAACAACTAATCAATCTCCACTTTAAATGTACCCAACGACCTGGCCTCCATAGGCCTTTGTAGCAATGAATTCCACAGATTCACCAACCTCTGGTTACAGAATCTCTTCCTCATTTTTGTTCTATCCTGAGGCTGCAACTTCTGATCCTAGACTTTCCACAGCATGTCATCTGACTGGTTCACCTGAAGCTTTTTTTTAAACTTATCTAAATTTCTACTAACATATTAATTCAGAAGTACCTGCAAATGAAAGTGCGGTAGTCACAGCTATTGGTTCAGTCATCACTGATGTTCGACAGTCAGATTCAACCAGATCCCCTTTTACAATCACTGGGGAAGAGGTGAAGTGCCGTAGTCCCACCTTTAATGGAGCGATCCAATTGAACTGAACTGAAGAGAGGCAGCCAACAAAACCCTGTGCATTGGCATTCAGTATCTCCTGGTCAAGATTGCCGATATCTGTAAAGGTGGAAGAGCACAAGAACTGGTTAATAGTATGTTAGATAGCAGTTGAAGAAGATGAAATATTTATATTAATGTTATACACAAAATACCATCCAGGTAAAGCAAAGGCAGCACTTCCATTGTGTAATGGTATTTGGTTCCGTGCCGGCAAAACACCTGAACTTACTTTGCCAATGGTAACTCTTGAGCAGCCAGCCTCAACTATGGACCAGCTGTCCTGGACAATGAATATCCATCACAACCACCTCAGTTTCTCTCCCCATAGTCCCACACTACCTCAGACCCCTTTGGGTATTTTGCCACTTACACAAAAGGACAATTTAATATAGCCGTTTCAAGTCAAGTCCAGTTTATTGTCATGTGCACAATTACAGTGAGGTTCAGGTACAAAGAAAAACTTGCCTGCAGTACCACCACAGGAATATAGGTGTAAACAACACAAGAAGCATAAAATGAACTTAAATCTACACCATAGAGTGAGAAACAAAGACTGAAGCAAAAAGTTTTTGAGTTTTTGAAGAGTGAACCACAAAGGTCAATGAGGGTCGGGTAGTGAATGTCATCTACCTGGACTTTAGTAAGGCCTTTGACAAGGTCCTGTATGGTAGGGTGATGTGGAAGGTTAGGTCCCATTCAATCCAAAGGAGCTAGTTTGGTGGACTCAAAATTGGCTCACAGGTAGGAAGCAGTAGGATCAAATGGTTGAGCAGATTCAATAGACTGAATGGCCTAATTCTGCTTCTATGTTTTATGGGCTAAGTGGACAGTAGTGGTTAACTGTGGGATGGAGACCGGCGGCCAGTGATGTGCTCCAGAGATCAGTTCTGGGATTCTTGTACTATTGAAATAGTTGATTTGGATGCAAATAGACAAGGCTTGTTCAGTAAGTTTGCAGCTGACATAAAATTAAAAGTTAAAAGGACATTTATTATCAAAGTACATATACTATATACAACTTTGAGATTCATCTCCTCACAGGCAGCCAGAAAACAAAGAAACCCAACAGAACCCTTTAAAAAACGACATCCAATGTGCAGACATAAAACAAATCATGCAAACAACAGAAGTAAGCAAACAGCATTCAGAAGTGTTCACAAAAGGGTGTCCACAGACACTAAGCCAGCAGCCAATTCAACCTCAGCTCAACACAGACATGAGTAAACCTCACAGAGTATGCGAGTTGAACAGGCCCATCTCTCGCTTCCGGTCTTGACACCCCAACTATTTCAATTTGGCCCAGCGCTTAAATCACCAAACCTCGGGTCATTCCTCGCTCCTGGACTAAGGCTCTACCACCTCGATTTGGCCCCTTAAATGGTCATTAAGATGGCACCTGTGTACAATGCTCCTTAGGTCAACAACTTCTGGATAGATCATAAAACCATATATTTGTGGTGAACTACATATACCTGTCCGGACTGCTCCTGTGGCTCCTCCCACAGACCCCTGCTGACTGCTCCTGTGGCTCCTCCCACAGACCCCTGTATAAAGGCGACTGAGGCCTGTTGCTCAGCCTCATTCCCCAGGATGTAGTCTTGTTCATTCTTCCAGTCAATAAAAGCCGATACCTCGCTTCCTACGTCTCAGAGTGAGTTATTGATGGTGCATCAATATTTCACATCTTTTATGTCCTTGATGATTGTATTTCATCTTGATTGTGATTCTGGAACTGTTGGAATCTATAATTTGCAGTTTGGTGATCATTTGGGTTCTTCAGTGCTCGGCAGTCTCCAAGAGCATTCTGGGAGGCAGAGGAAGTGTGCAGAAACTTCATGACAAGAAGTCTGGGGAACGGGGTACAAGCTGACTTCGATGCCATTTTGCCATTTAAACCTTCCATCGTCCGAAGTGACAAGGGAGTTAGAAACAGAGGTGAATGCAAAGAATGAGTGCCAGCTGCTTGCTTATTTATCACTGGTGAGATCACTCTACTACGGAGAGGGGAGACTGCCCTTTTATCACCGGTGAGATCACTCTACTACGGAGAGGGGAGACTGCCCTTTTATCACCGGTGAGATCACTCTACTACGGAGAGGGGAGACTGCCCTTTTATCACCGGTGAGATCACTCTACTACGGAGAGGGGAGACTGCCCTTTTATCACCGGTGAGATCACTCTACTACGGAGAGGGGAGACTGCCCTTTTATCACCGGTGAGATCACTCTACTACGGAGAGGGGAGACTGCCCTTTTATCACCGGTGAGATCACTCTACTACGGAGAGGGGAGACTGCCCTTTTATCACTGGTGAGATCACTCTACTACGGAGAGGGGAGACTGCCCTTTTATCACCGGTGAGATCACTCTACTACAGGGAGGGAAAGACCTGCCACTGTGCCCAAAGACTGTTACCCAGGTATTTTGAATTTGGGCTTGGATGATGGATATTATTTGGTCTTAGTTTTTTTAATATACTGTGTTTTTATCCAAACTTTCTCGTGGTTTTTTTTTAGCATGCAGAGGATGGGAATTTGGAGGATGAAGTGTCCATTCCATTTTTGTTCAATTTTTTTTTTGTGAGGGAAGGAAGGATTTGGAGTTTGATGATTGTGCTACCATTCTTTTATTTCTTTATTTCATGGCTCTCTGGAGAAGAAGGACTTCAGTGCTGTATACTTCGATAATAAATGAACCTTTGCATCTTTCCAATTCTGGTCAGAGCTAAAATTGATTAATCCTTGGATCTTTCTTTGCTCACCGGCTTGAGTCCAGGTTCTGCCTCACTTCGGTGCTGCCACATTCAATCACCTCCAAGTTTGCTCCAGCAATGGCCAAGCATTGCTTAATTCCCAGGTCAAGCTGCCTCAATTCGGTCCACACCCGCCATGCCGCAACTGTCCTGCAGCTTTGAGACATCAGCTCACACCGCAATAATGTCAGATTCACAAACTGAACTCCGAAAGGGAGGTTACAATCTATTGATTGCAGAGATTGTTTACCAGAAAGTGTGATTAATAAAGCAGTTAATAGTTTTCATTGTTTTGTTTGCTGCTAGCAAGTAGTCACTGAGCTTCACCAGCGCCATCTTAAACTGGAAGAAAAGGTGCTATTGCTAGTGAAGAGTGTTATTGTAGATTACAGAGAGATCTTCATCAGGTAGAGAAGTGGGCCTAGGAGTGGCAAATCAATTTCAGTATAGTTAAGTGTGAGGTGACACATTTTGGAAAGTGAAATCAACGTAGGACTGATACGATGACTAGGGAGTGTAATGGAACAGAGAGACATTGGAGTACAAGTACCTATTTTGTTGAAACTAGTCTCACAGTTAGACAGAGCATTGAGAAAGGTGTTTAGCACTCTGGTCTTCACCAGTCTGGGGCTTTGAGTATAGTGCTGAAATGGAGTGGACATACAGAGGATGTTTTCAATAATAGGAGAGTCTGGGACCAGAGGGCTTAGCCTTGTAATACAAGGATGTCCCTTTAGAACAGAGACAAGGAAGATTTTCTTTAGCCAGAGAGTGGTGAATCTTTGAAATTAATTCCCAGAGATGGCTGTGGAGCCAAGTCATTGGGTATATTTAAAGTGGAGGGTGAGAAGCTGTTGATTAAGTAAGGGTGTCAAAGTTTAAGGGGAACAGACAGGAGAATTAGGTTAAAATGGAAGTTAAAAACAGCCATATGAATAGAGGAGCAGACTTGATGGACCGAATGACTTAGTTCTGCTCTGATATTTTATCTCCATCAACTGGAAAAATAAATCATGTATAAGCTTAACTCACATGTATGTTCTTTTTGGAAGATTATTTCTCTTCAAACTATGAATCATTCTATTATTGAAAGGGTGCATACATCTGAAATAGCTACTGTTAAAAGTGACCTATTGTTATTACGGAAAATGTCACCATTTTTAATTAAACTTTATTGAATTTAATCTCTCGTGCACTGCTAAATGCCAAACACAGGTCAATGAAATTAAAGACGTCAATCTTGTTCAAATGTGTGTCAATTTGAAATATTGATGGGAACAGAAGTATGTTTTGGTCCCAGCACACACAAGTCTCACTGATCTGCTTTCAGAAACATGGTGTCTGTAGGACAGATGTTGATGCCTACAAAATAAACTAATGGATACAGCCCAGTCCATCATGGGAAAAGCCCTCCCTGTGGTGTATTAAATATTTTAGTAATATTATAAATAGATTGTGTGATTAAACATTCTTTGGTGTTTACATAACTTATTACGGGTTATATGTAAAACTCCCACCCAGTGAGCACATCTACACCAAGCACTGTCGCAGGAAAGCAGCATCCATCATCAAAGACTCCCACTGACTATGCCATGCTCTCTTCTCACAGCTGCCATCAGGAAGGAGGGACAGGAGTCTATTACCCATGCAATCAGGTTTAGGAACAGTTATTACCCCCAACTATCAGGCTCTTGAACCAGAGGGGATAACTTCACTCAACTTCACTTATCCCATGCCAGAACTATTCCTATAGCCAAACGCTCTTCATCTCATGTTCTCGATATTACTTATTCATTTATTATTTTATTTTTTTCTCAGCTCAAGCTGGAAGAATCTGAGGTGTGGGTATAGACAAGCATATTCATTTTTGAATTCCTAGGAACTTTGGACTATTCGACTGGTGTTTCATATTGTGGCTTTCTGGAGATTTACAAAATATTGCTGTGTAGGCCTAATTGTTTAATGTTAGTATGTAGTGACTTCAGGTTGAAACCAGCTGTACTTATTACCATTGGAACAATGTATACCCTGTTCATGTTCCATAGTCTTTCAAATTCCTCTTTTAATTTAGCATATTTCACTTATTAATTTTTTATATGTTATGTGTGTTTGGCTTTACCTATTAAGTAAGTTGTTCTTGCTTGTGTATCCTGTAATATTATATCTAGATGGTTATTATGGATTGTCCTATGTGTAATAATGGATCAGTTGTAATATAATTTGCAGGACTCTGACTTTAAAACTGGATCAGGCTTGTACTTATAGTAATGTACGGTGTCATTTATGAGTTCGTATTTTAAAGTAAGATTTTGTTGAATAATATTTGCCACTTGCTTGTGCCTGTGTAAGTAACCAGATTGAGTTAAACTGCTACAGGATTCTGTAATGTCTTGGATTGTTTCATGTTTCACTTGGCATTTGCTGCATTTATCGTCTTGAATTTGTTGTTTTTTTTTAATATATATTTTTGATTTTTTTTGTGTTAACCATCTGGTCCTGTTTTGCCACTGCGAACCTCTCTGTTTCTAAGAAGGGGTATCCAACTCTGAGCCAGGTATTTTAACACTTGTCGATATCTAGACTACTCAGATCATGGGAATGGCTTTCAAGAAGAGTCACATTCTTCCATTGGTTAACGTTTTCTTCTGTAGTGATAATTTCTTCATTTTTCTGGGTTGTGTTTTCATTTAAGTTTAGTGGTGTGTACATCTTATCAGGAAGATAATGCAGCTAAATGCATGGCTAAGAAGTTGGTGCAGGAGGGAGGGCTTCACGTTTCTGGACAATTGGGCCTTGTTCCACGGAAGGTGGGACCTGTTCTGACGGGACGGGTTGCACCTGAACTGGTGGTGGACTAATATCCTTGCGGGAATGTTTGCTAATGCTGCTCCAGAGGGTTTAAACTAGATTTGCAGGGGGAGGGGAATCAGAGTGTTAGAGCAGATAGTGAGGTGGTGGAGGATAAAGGTCATGTGAGAACTGCCAGTATAGTGCATGGAGTAAAGCCAGATCTAACATATAAAGAGGCTTTGAGGAAAGAGAAACAGAATAAAGGGTGTAAAGGTAGTAAGGTAGAAGGGCTAAAGTGCATGTACTTCAATGCAAGAAGCATCAGGAACAAAGGTGATGATCTGAGAGCTTGGATACATACATGGAATTATGATGTAGTGGCCATTACAGAAACTTGCCTGGCACCAGGGCAGGAATGGATTCTCAATATTCCTGGATTTCAGTGTTTTAAAAGGAATAGAGAGGGGGCAAAAGGGGAGGAGGGGTGGCATTACTGGTCAGGGATCCTATTACAGCTACAGAAAGGGTGGGTAATGTAGCAGGATCCTCTTTTGAGTCAGTATGGTTGGAAGTCAGGAACAGGAAGGGAGCAGTTACTCTATTGGGAGTATTCTATAGGCCCCCTGGTAGCAGCAGAGATACCGAGGAGCAGATTGAGAGGCAGATTTTGGAAAGGTGCAAAAATACCAATGGGTGTTATCATGGATGACTTTAACTTCCCTAATATTGATTGGCACCTGATTAGTTCCAATGGTTTAGATGGGGCAGAGTTGGTTAAGTGTGTCCAGGATGGATTCCTGTCACAGTATGTTGACAGGCCGACTAGGGGGAATGCCATACTAGATCTAGTATTAGGTAACAAACTGGGTCAGGTCACAGATCTCTCTGTGGGTGAGCATCTGGGGGACAGTGACTATCGCTTCCTGGCCTTTAGCATTATCATGGAAAAGGATAGAATCAGAGAGGACAGGAAAATCTTTAATTGGGGAAGGGCAAATTATGAGGCTATAAGGCTAGAACTTGCGGGTGTGAATTGGGATGATGTTTTTGCAGAGAAATGAACTATGGACATGTGGTTGATGTTAAGGGATCTCTTGCAGGCTGTTAGGGATAAATTTGTCCTGGTGAGGAAGATAAAGAATGGTAGGGTGAAGGAACCATGGGTGACAAGTGAGGTGGAAAATCTAGTCGGGTGGAAGAAGGCAGCATACATGAGGTTTAGGAAGCAAGGATCAGATGGGGCTATTGAGGAATATAGGGTAGCAAAAAAGGAGCTTAAGAAGGGGTTGAAGAGAGCAAGAAGGGGGCATGAGAAGGCGTTGGCAAATAGGGTAAAGGAAAACCCCAAGACATTCTTCAATTTATGTGAAGAACAAAAGGATGACAGGAGTGAAGGTAGGACCGATTAGAGATAAAGGTTGGAAGATGTGCCTGGAGGCTGTGGAAGTGAGAGAGGTCATTAATGAATACTTCTCTTTGGTATTCACTACTGAGAGGGAACTTGATGACAGTGAGGACAATATGAGTGAGGTTGAAATTCTGGAGCATGTTGATATTAAGGGAGAGGAGGTGTTGGAGTTGTTAAAATACATTAGGACGGATAAGTCCCCGGGATCTGACGGAATATTCCCTAAACTGCTCCACGAGGCAAGGGAAGAGATTGGTGAGCATCTGGCTAGGATCTTTATGTTGTCCACGGGAATGGTACCGGAAGATTGGAGTCCCCTTGTTCAAAAATGGTAGTAGGGATAGTTTGGGTAATTATAGGCCAGTGAGCCTTACGTCTGTGGTGGGAAAGCTGTTGGAAAAGATTCTTAGAGATAGGATCTATGGGCATTTAGAAAATCATGGTCTGATCAGGGACAGTCAGCATGGCTTTGTGAAGGGCAGATCATGCCTAACAAGCCTGATAGAGTTCTTTGAGGAGGTGACCAGGCATATAGATGAGGGTAGTGCAGTGGATGTGATCTACATGGATTTTAGTAAGGCATTTGATAAGGTTCCATACGGTAGGCTTATTCAGAAAGTCAGAAGGCATGGGATCCAAGGAAGTTTGGCCAGGTGGATTCAGAATTGGCTTGCCTGCAGAAAGCAGAGGGTCATGGTGGAGGGAGTACATTCAGATTGGAGGGTTGTGACTAGTGGTGTCCCACAAAGATCGGTTCTGGTACCCCTACTTTTTGTGATTTTTATTAATGACCTGGATGTGGGGGTAGAAGGTTGGGTTGGCAAGTTTGCAGAGGACACAAAAGTTGGTGGTGTTGTGGATAGTGTAGAGGATTGTCAAAGATTGCAGAGAGACATTGATAAGATGCAGAAGTGGGCTGAGAAGTGGCAGATGGAGTTCAACCCGGAGAAGTGTGAGGTTGTACACTTTGGAAAGACAAACTCCAAGGCAGAGTACAAAGTAAATGGAAGGATACTTGGTAGTGTGGAGGAGCAGAGGGATCTGGGGTCCCTGAAAGTTGCCTCACAGATAGATAGGGTAGTTAGAAAGCTTATGGGGTGTTAGCTTTCATAAATCAAGGGATAGAGTTTAAGAGTCACAAGGTAATGATGCAGCTCTATAAAACTCTGGTTAGGCCACACTTAGAATACTGTGTCTAGTTCTAGTCGTTTCACTATAGGACGGATGTGGAAGCATTGGATAGGGTACAGAGGAGATTTACCAGGATGCTGCCTGGTTTAGAGAGTATGCATTATGATCAGAGATTAAGGGAACTAGGGCTTTACTCTCTGGAGAGAAGGAGGATGAGAGGAGACATGATAGAGGTATACAAGATATTAAGAGGAATAGATAGAGTGGACTGCCAGCGCCTCTTCCCCAGGGCACCACTGCTCAATACAAGTGGACATGGCTTTAAGGTAAGGGGTGGGAAGTTCAAAGGGGATATTAAAGGAAGGTTTTTTACTCAGAGAGTGGTTGGTGCATGGAATGCACTGCCTGAGTCGGTGATGGAGGCAGATACACTAGTGAAATTTAAGAGACTACTCGACAGGTATATGGAGGAATTTAAGGTGGGGGGATATAGGGAGACAGGGTTTAATGGTTGGCACAACATTGTGAGATGAAAGGCCTGTACTGTGTTGTACTATTCTATGTTCTATAATCTTATACACCTCTGTCAAGATGCCTCTCATCCTCCTTCACTGCAAATAAAAACCTCCAGTTTACTCAACCTTTCTTACCTAAGACACATTCTCTAATCTTCAACTTTCTTTAAAGAGTACGAGTATGGCTGCCATACTCTTAAGTTTCTTCTTATGTTACCTGGAAATCTCCCAGAATAGAAAAGAGTACTCCCATGATGAGATGGGTGGAGGTCACAGATTCAGGTTCAGAGTTCCAATCACAGAGTCATAGACCACTACACCATGGAACAGGCCTTTCAGTCCCTGCTGAACTTTTTTACTGCCTAAACCCATCTCCTGCACCCAGACTATACCCTTCCCATCCATGTACCTATTCAAGCTTCTCTTAAATGTTGCAATTCAACACACATCCATCATTTCTACTGGCAGCTCGTTCCATGTTTGCACCACCCTCTGAGTGAAGAAGCTCCCCCTCAGGTTTCCCTTAAATATTTCATCTTTCACCTTAAATCTATGATTTTCAGTTCTAGTATCATCCAACTTGATGGAAAAAGCCTGCTTTTCTTTATCCTATCTACGCCCCTCATAATTTTGTATGCCTTTATAAGACAGCCACTCATTCTCCTATGCTTCAGGGAATAAAGTTCTAACCTATTCATCCTATCCCTGTAACTCAGGTCCTCAAATTCCAACAACATCTGTCTAAATGTTATTGATACTCTTTCAAGCTTATTGATATACAGTCTGTTTATCAATTCGAATCAGTACATTTTGGCCCAATTAAGCTGCTGACCCAAATAGCCAAATTTTCAAGGAAATAGTTAAAAAGGTATAAAAAAAACACAAACTACCATTTAACTGAGTCATAAATTATGTACTTAAAAGAAATGCAGAATAAATTAGAACACTACCAATGCCACTACAGTACTATAAAGCTGTGTATTATTTTCTAATAGTTATCGGCAGAAGAATTTATCCAGTATACACTGCTGTGTTCTATTGATTGATTGACACAGACACCTAATGCAGATAATGGACAGTCTTCGTACAATGCTTTCAACCATTACATCCTTCAAATCTTCATTTTCATTGTAACATTCTAGATGATACTGATACATTCAAATTTCTCATAGTTCCTAACTTGAAGTAGTAAAATCAGTTCATTTTCACTCCCGGTCATTCTGGCACCTCCAAGCCTGAATGATTGAAACCACAGTGAGGAAAACAGTTCCGAATTGTCTTACTGCTTGTTTCTCAACAACAATCAGTGACAAAATTCAGGGCTTTTTGAACACAAACACATGCAATTGACGCTTTTTAAAAACTATAATATCTAAGCACGGCATAGTGTCTAATGGCCATAGGAGTTCATGCGAATTATGCTAGTTATAAACAGTTCGAGGACTCCTGTCCCAATTCATGGCACAGTGTCTGAACCCGCACACCTTTGGGATGTGGGAATCCTGAGGAAACCTAAGTAGCCATGGGGAGAACATGTAAGCTCCACACAGCCAACAGGTAATAAAGTTTGAAAGGTTAGAGGTTAGGCAGGGTGGTAGGTCAGGCAGTGGAATGTTCCTCCTGTGAGATGCGGATTTCAGGGTGCCTACATCTGCAGGAAGTACACCCAACTTCAGCTCCCGACTGACAAGGTCAAGGAGCTGGAGCCTCTTAGATGATACTTTTACTGAGGTGCTCACAGCCAGAGTGCAGCCTTCAGATAGTGTTTGGCTGACCACCAGGGGAGGTAAAGGAATAAGGGGTTCCCCTGTGGTCGTTCCCCTCAGCAACAAGTATACCCCTTTGGATACTGCTGGGTGACCTATAAAGGCACAGCAGCATCAGCCAGGTCAGTGGCTGGCTCTAACGCTCAGCAGGGAAGGGTAAAGTCAAATAGAGTGATAGTGTAATAAAGAAACTACCTCTGACATCCTGCCTAAAATTTCCTCCACTGATCTTGCATAGATATCCTTGGGAAAAGGGCCTGGCTTTTCAGTGTCCCTGATGATCTTATAACTTCTATCAAGATGCCTCTCATCTTCCTTCACTCCAAATAAAAAATCTCGAGCTCACTCAACCTTTCCTTCATAAGAGTGATAGATAGGGAGATGGACAGGAGATCCTGTGGCCGTGAAAAAGATACCATGATGGTGTTTTGTCTCCCAGGTGTTAGGTCATGAGTGTCTCAGAGTGGCTGTAGAATATTCTCAAGAGGGAAGGTGAGCAGCCTGAAGTTATGCTGCACATTGGCACCAATGACATAGTAGAAAGGGAGGAGAGATCCTGCGCAGTGAGTATAGGGAGTTAGGGAAGAGGCGGAAGAACAAGGTAATATTCTCTGGATTACTCCCAGTACATGTGCTGATTAGGGCAGGAACAGATGATAGTACAGATGAAAGAGTGGCTGAGGAATTGGTGCAGGGGGCAGGGTTTCAGATTTTTGGATCATTAGGATCTTTTTTGAAGAAGGTATGACTTGTACCAAAAGGACGGGTCACATCTGAATCTGAGGGAGACCAGTATCCTTGTGGGCAGATTTTCTAGAGCTGTTGGAGATAGGAATCAGACTGAAAGAGCTGAGAATAGGGCAGTTGGTGTTAAATTGATATACTATACAGTGAGGCTGTGATGAAGGACAGGCAGGTGATTGGGCAACATTGTAGTTAGTGGGATTGGTTGAATTTTAACATGGGGGCAAAATGTGAAAGGGTGATAAATACAGGATTGAATATATTATATTTGAATGTACACAGTATATGGAATAACTTGTAACGCAGTTAGAGGTATAATGTTGTGGGCATCACTGAGTCATGGCTGAAAGAAGATCATTGTTGGGAGCTTAACATCCAAAGCATACACATTGTATCAAAAGGACAGGCAGGTAAGCAGAAGGGATAGGGTGGATATATTAAATCCTTAGAAACAGGTGACATAGGATTGGAAGATATAGAATCCTTGCGGGTAGAGTTAAAAAACTGCAAGGGTAAAAAGATCCTAATGGGAGTTATATACAGGCTGTCGAACAGTAGCCAGGATGTGAGATATAAATTTCAACAGAAAATAGAAAAGACATGTAATAAGGACAATGCAAGATTTCAATATGCAGGTAAAATTGGAAAGTTCAGATTGGTGTTGCATCCCAAGAAAGAGAATTTGTAGAATGTTTATGAGATGGCCTTTCAAGGCATCTTTAAGACCACTAGAGGAAAGGCAATTCTGGATTGGGTGTTGTGTAATGAGCCAAATTTGTTTAAGGAGTCTAAGATAAAAGAACCCTTAGGATGCAGTGTTATAATATGACAACAATTATGCTGATATTTTAGAGGGAGAAGATAAAATCAGATGTATCAATATTACCATGGACTGAAAGGAATTGATTGGAAGGGGACACTAGCAGGGATGACAGCAGAACTGTAATAGCCATTTTGCAGTAAGAGTTTCTCAGGGAAAGTTGGAAGATGCAGGATAGATACATCCCAAAGATGAAGATGTATTCTAAAGGGAATATGAGGCAACCGTGGCTGACAAGGCAGTCAAAGACATCGTAAAATCAACGGGATGGTATACGATATAGTGAAAATTAGTGAGAAAGGCAGAAGATTAGTAATCTTTTAAAAACCAACGGAAGGCAGCTAAAAACCCATAGGTGAGAAAAAAATGAAATATTAAGGTAAGCTAGCCAATAATATAAAAGAGGATACCAAAAGTTCTTTTAGATATATAAAGAATAAAAGAAAGAAATTAGAGTGAATATTGGACTACTGGAAAAGACACTGAAGAGGTGGACAATAAAATGACAATGATCTTAATAAATATTTTGTGTTAGTCTTCACTGTGGAAGACACTAGCAGTATACCAGAAATTTGAGTGTGTCAAGGGGCAGAAGTAAGTGCAGTTGCTATTAATAAGAAGAAGTGCTGGGAAGCTTTGAGTGTCTAAAAGTAGAAAAAGTCACCAGGTTCAGATGGATGATACCCCAGGCTTTTGAAAGAGGTAGCTGAAGAAATTATGAAGGCAGTCGTGATGATCTTTCAAAAATCACTAGATTCCGGAATGGTTCTGGAGGAATGGAAATTTGAAAGTATCACTGCACTCTTTAAGAAGATGGAGGCAGTAGAAAAGAAATTATAGGCCAATTAGCCTGACCTAAGTGGTTGAGAAGATGTTGAAGTCTATTATTAAGGATGCGGTTTTGAGGTATTTGGAAGTACATGATACAATAAGCCACAGTCAACATGGTTTCCTTAATGGGAAATCTTGCCTGACAAATCTGTTGGAATTCTTTGAGGAAATATTAGGCAGGATAGACAGAGGAGCGTCAGTGGATGTAGTTTACTTGGATTTTCAGAGTGTGTTTGACAAGGTGCATACAAGATAACAAGATAAGGACTCATGGCATTACAGAAAAAATACTAGCATGAACAGAAGATTGGTTGACTGGCAGGAAGCAAAGAGCAGGAATAAATGGAGCCTTTTCTAGTTGAATGTTGGTGACTAGCGGTGTTCTGCAAGGATTTGGGACTGCTTCTTTTCGTGCTATATGTCAATGATCAGGATGATGGAATTGATGGCTTTGTGGCCAAGTTTGTAGATGATTTGAAGAGAGGTGGAGGAGCAGGTAGTTTTGAGGAAGTAGGGAGTCTGCAGAAGGACTTAGGCAGTTTGGGAAAATGGGCATAGAATTGGCAGATGGAATAGAGTGTAGGGAAATGTATGGTCATGCACTTTGGTAGAAGGAATAAAGGCATAGCCTATTTTCTGAAGAGGGAGTAAATTCAAAAAAATCAGAGTTGCAAAGGACTGCATTCCATAATGGTTAACTTGCAGGTTGAGCCAGTGGTAAGGAAGGCAAATGCAGCATTCACATTCGTTTTGAGAGGACTAAAATATAAAAACAAGGATATAAGTCAGAAGCCTTATGAGGCATTGGTTAGACTGCAAGTGGGCTGTTGTGAGCAGTTTTAGGCAACCAATCTAAAAGATGTGCTGGCATTGGAGGGGGTCTAGAGAAGATTCACGAGAATAATTCCAGGAATGAAAGGCTTAACAAACCAGATCTGTTGATGGCTTTGGGCCTATGCTCACTGGAGTTTTGAAGAATGAAGGGGAACTCATTGAAACTGATTTAAAATTGAAAGCCCTAGATAGAGTGGATGTGGAGAGGATGTTTCCTATAGTGAGGGAGTCTGGGACCAGAGGGCACTGACTCAGAATAGAGGTACATCCATTTAGAACAGAGATGAAAAGGAATTTCTTCAGCTAGAGTGTGGTGAGCCTGTGGAATTCATTGTCACAGATGGCTGTGGAAGCCAGGCCATTGAGTATATTTAAAGCAGATATTGATATATTCTTGGTGAATCGGGGCTTCAAAAGTTACAGTGAGAAGGCAGGAGAATTGGGTTGAGAGGGATAATACATCAGTCATGATGGGATGGCAGAGCAGACTAGATGGGCTGAATAGCCTAATTCTGCTCCTTTGTCTTATTGTCTTCCTCAAAGGGGACCACAACATTGTCACGGTTTGGAGGCTTGCCTCAATGATCCAGAGAGCTATGTTAGTTGGAGTCAGGGCTTTATGCTTTAGCTCTTCATAGGGTCACCCATGTCAAACAGGTCTAAGGGAGAGACCAGACTAAGAGTGCTCTACCAGTCCTCCAGTTTTGGGGTATCAGCTCAGGGCTAACAACCATGACTGGTTTAACAAAACTGTTTTGGAAACAGTAATGAAACATCCTTCAACATCTAAGTGCAGCAGTATTTCTGAGACTCCACCAGGACTTGTATGGCTGACAGTAATGAAAACTGACAAGGAGCAACTGGCTCAAAGAAGGAAGCCCTGAACACCACCAGAGATGAAGACCTTCATTACTGCCCCATATGCTAATGGCATAATGGGCAGTAAGTAGGTAAGCCTTATTGTCTAATGGAAATAGGACTTAGATTACCTCAATAGGTGTATACATTCCGTGGGTCAGAATACTGATTGTCCAGAATAATGTAGTGATCTCCCAAAATGAGATACAACCACTGAATAGGAAAGGAATGGGGCACAGAGATCATACAGTTGAATTTGAGTCCCTCTGTATAAATCATTGATTTCCCTGAATGGAATATAGATTTCTCAGAAAGAAACATATATCTCTGAGAATGGGATATGGTTCCTGTAGGTACAATTGCTGAAAACTAAAAATTAATACAAAAATTATCAAAGAATATAAAGATTTCAGACACAAAACACTTCAGTCTATCAAGTATACCCAAATAAGATCTCAGACTTTCCTTTAGCACCAACGTTGTTTTCGTCAAGGAAAATTAACTTCCTTTCCCTACTTTAGAACAAAATATTTATGATCTTTGTTTTGCCCTTCTGTCTCCTCAACAGCTAGTGCTCCGGTGTAATGTTTCCTTCACAATATCTAAATTGCTTATCAATATTAACAAGCTCATTATTGATTAATCAACTTCAGAAACAACCCTGAAAAACAATAAACACTACAGGCAAGTCAGTGATCTTCTGTTGGGCACGAACATGCTGATGGATTTTTGAATTAGGAGTCATTCTATTGAAAGAGAATGAACCAAGTTTTTAATCTAATTGTCTTTTGGATTTGAGTTTGTCTCTGAAACATTTTGATAGACATAAATGTCGAGATTTACACATTCTGATCTGACTGCTGTCAACACTGGAAGACATGTCAAGATGAAATGCATGCTCCCTGCTCAAGATATTATCAGATTCTCCTTGCTCTTAATAAATCAAGTGTCTGGCTTTTCTAAAAGATTATGTGCAATGATAACTGTGTAATAACTTTTAAATGTGAAGTAGTTGCTAAATCTGAAATTACTTTACTCAATCTTCTTTCATTCTTAGAACATTGTTTAGAAGAATTTAACTCTTACATTTGGTGTAATTGTTTTAGAACATAAAACAATACTGCATCGGAATAGGCCCTTCAGTCCATGACGATGTGGCAAACTAATAAATCTAGTAATTAAATGCCAGATAAACAAATCTCTTCAACCTATACAATATCTATCTCTCTCCATTTCTTCCACATTTATCTGCCTATCTAAGAGCCTCTTAAATGCCCTTATCACCTGTACTATCACCCTTGACATTGCATTCCAGGCACTCAACACTCTTGTATGTGTAAAAAAAAACATCCTGCACATTTCCTTTGGACTTTGCCCCCTAACCTTAACTGCATCTCCTTCTGAATTAGACATTTTGACCCTATGAAAGAGATAATGTTTGTCTATTCTATGTATGACTTCCATAATCTAATAAACTTCAATCAAGACACCCTTGGCCTCTGACACTCCAGAGAAAACAACCCAAGTTGTCCAAATTCTCCTTTCATCACATGCTCTCTAATTCAGGCAGCATCCTCACAAACCCCTTCTGCACCCTCTCTAAAGCCATGACATCCCCATAATGGGGTGAACAGAATTGAATGGAAGTTCTCTAGATGTGGCCTAACCAGAGTTTATAAATCCAAATTTGTTTTAAAATTATATGAAATTATACAAAAACATCTTCCCATCTACTTTGTTACAACCTTACATCAAACCTTTCAGGCAATTCTGTCCAATGTGTCCTTGTTGGCTCTACGGTACACTTCTTTCTTCCTCGTTTCCCAATGCACCAACAATGTATGTATCATACTGCGGGAGTAACTCAGCAAGTCAGGCAGCGTTTATGCAGGGAAATCGACAGTTGATGATTTGTGCCGGAAACATTCATCAGGATATTTTGAATGTGTTGCTCTAGAGTTCAAGCATCTGCAGATTCTCTTGTACTTCACAGATGTAATGCTTCTTTTCTTCGGTACATACTTATGAATTGTTGCTTTTTTTGGATGAGATATTAAATGTATACAGTATACATTTGTATAAGTGTAAAAGATACAAATGGACAATTCACCTAGGAGCAGGAGTATCATTTGCTGTATTCTGTAAGTCACAGGTTTAGGGTAAAAGGTGAAATATTTAAAGGGAATCTGGGGGTGAACATCTTCACTCAGAGGCTGGCAGGATTAGAGAACCCTGGTTGACGAGGGATGTTAAGACATTTTATGTCAGGTGTAGGCAGCCAAGATCAAGGGAGTCCCTTGAGGAGTATAAGAAATATAGAAGACTTAAAAAATAAATTAGCAGCGCACTGGAGATCAGTGTGTTAATCAATGTGTGGAATAGTCAGAGATGGACAAGGTCTTAAATGAATTCTTGACTTGTTATCTATACTTACTGTGGAGAAGGATAGGCTGGTGAGTTCAGGGAAGAGAATGGTGATGTCCTGAAACATAGTGGTATTATGAAAAAGGAGATGTTGGTACTTTTGAAGCAGATCAAACCCTGGACTCAACTAGCCGTTGGACAATGTGGGAAGAAATTGCTGGGGTTCTGGCAGAGATTGTTCTATTTTCTTGAGTGTGGGTGAAGCACTAGAAAACTGATGGATGGCTAATGTTGTCCAATACGTAGGGCTGCAAGGACAAGTCAAGAAACTACAGACAAGAGAGCTTAATATTTAAGGTTACTGGAAAGGATTCTGAGGGACAGGAACAATCTGCATTTTGAAAGGTAAGGAAAGGAGTGGCCTTCTGCATACAATATTCTGCCTCTTGGACTTGATTACGTTATTCAAAATGGTGACCTAGATTACTGATAAATGTAGTGTGGTAGCTATTGTCAACATGAACTTTAGCAGAGCCTTTCACAAGATACTACATGGTAGACTGGTCCAGAAGGTTAGATCACATGGGATCCATGGTGAGGTAGCCAAATTGATACAAAATAGGAGGCAAAAGATAGTAATGAAGGGTTTCTTCTTTCAGACTTGGGTCCTGTGACCAGTGATGTGCCACAGAGATCAATGCTGGGTCCCTGTCATTGGTAATACATATTGATAACTTGGATGAGAATGTAGGTGGGGTGATTAGTGAGTATGCAGATGACACCAAAATTGGTGATATAGTGAAGAAGGTTGCCTCAGCTTCTGTTTAACCTCAATTACATTGAAAAGTGGGCAAAGGAATGGAAAGAAAAATAAAGGATGGAAATTAACTCAGACAAGTATGAAGTGATCCATTTTGAGAAGTTAAAGCAGTACAGGACATACATAGTGAACGACAGGGCTCTGGGGACGTTGTTGAAAGAGGGGCTGCAGTACAAGTAGCAACACAAGCAGAGAGAATGTATAGCAAGCTTTCCCTTATCAGTGGTACATTAAGTACAGGAGGTAGGATGTTATGTTACAACCACACAAGGTGTTGGTGAGACCACACTTGGATCTTATTAAGTTAAAGAGGGTGCAGAACAGATTCTCAAGGGTGTTGCCAAATGGAGCGCTGTGTTACAAGGAGAGGGTGAATAGGCAGGGGCAGATTTCCCTGGAGCAAACCTTGTGGATGTTTATAAAATGATAAGGGACATAAGTTCAAACTAAATTTATTATCAAAGTACACATATGTCACCATATACTACCTGAGATTCATTTTCTTCTCGGCATTCACAGTAAATACAAAGAAATACAATAGAATCTCTGAAACACTACACACAAACAAAGACAGACATATCACCAATGTGCAAAAGACATCAAAATGTGCAAATACAAAAAGGAAAACAAAATAATAATAATAATATGAAATTAATAAGTATTAAATAGTACTGAGTACATGAATTATATGGTCCTTGAAAATGAGTGCATAGGTTGTGGACTCTACTCAGTGTTGGGTGAGTGAAGTTATCCACGATGGTTAAAGGGTTTAACTGTCTCTGAACCTGGTGGTGTGGGACCTAAGGCTCTTGTGCCTCCTTCCTGATGGCAGTGAGAGGAGAGCATGGTAAGGCGAATGCTTCAGTTCTTTTTACTCAGGATTGGCGGTCCAATTCTAGAGGAGATGGATTAAAGTGAGAGGTTTAAAGATTTAAAGGGAATCTGAGAGACATTTTTCTTACAAAGAGGGTGCTGGATATGAAATAAGCTGCCAGAGGAGGTGTTTGAGGCAGGCACAATCACAACATTTAACAAACATTTGAACAAGTCCATTGAAGGTAATTATGTCTTTCTGTCCCTGTTGCACTTTATTCTACACTTTGTTACTGTTTTCCCCTGTACTACCTTAGTGCACTGTGTAATGAATTGATCTGTATGAACAGTATATCACTGTATATCAGAATGTGAAAATAATGAACCAATTACATGTGAAAATAATAAGCATTTGGGAGTCCTTGTGCAGCATTCCCTAAAGGTTCATTTGCAGGTTGAGTCTGTGGCAAATGCAATGTTAGCATTCATTTCAAGGGGACTAGAACATAAAAGCAAGGATGTAATAAAGCACTGACTTTATAAAGCATTGGTGAGGTCTCACTTGGAGTATTGTGAGCAGTTTTGGGCCCCTTATTATAGAAAGGATCTGCTGACACTGGACAGGGTTCAAAGGAAGTTCACGAAAATGATTCCAGAAAATGATCGTGTGGATAGCCAGAGGCTTTTCCCCAGGGCTGAAATGGCTAACATGAGAGGGCACAGTTTTAAGGTGCTTGGAAGTAGGTACAGAGGAGATGTCAGGGCTAAGTTTTTTTATGCAGAGAGTGGTGAGTGCGTGGAATGGGCTGCCGGCGGCGGAGGCGGAAAGGATAGGGTCTTTTAAGAGACTCCTAGATAGGTACATGAAGCTCAGAAAAATAGAGGGTTATTGGTAACCCTAGGTAATTTCTAAGGTAAGGACATGTTCGGTGCAGCATTGCGGACTGAAGGGCCTATTTTGTGCTACAGGTTTTCTATGTTTCTATGATTGAATGGCTTGTCATGTAAAGAGCTTTCGATGGTTTTGGGCCTGAATTCACTGGAATTCAGAAAAATGATGCATGACCTAATTGAAACCTACAGATTGTGGAAAGACCTTGACAGAGTGGATTTAGCCTATGATGGGAGAGTCCAGGGCCAGAGGACACAACTTCCAAATAGAGGGCCGTCCTTTTAGAATGGACACGAGGAGGCATTTCCTTAGCCAAAAATCTGTGGAATTTGTTGCCACAGGCAGCTGTGGAGGTCAAGTCGTTACGTATATATAAGGCAGAGGTTGGCCGGTTCTTGATCGGTCAGGGCGTGAAGGGACATGGTGAAAAGGCAGGAGATTGGGGCTGAGAAGGAACATAGATCAGCTATGATGAAATGGCGGAGTAGACTTGATGGGCCAAATGGCCAAATTCTGTTCCTATAACTTATGATCTTCTGGTCTTATTCCATCTCCAATAGGAACGGTTCAGAGGGATATGGCTAAACATGGGCAAATGAGATTAGCCTGGGTACAACTCTCCTTCCTGTCTATGACTCTCAATAATATCCCTTTGAAGAACCAATTGTATTTATAATTCATGGTTTCATAAAATTTTGTTAGCTATCTACCTTTCTATGAAGTGAATTTTACAGGGTTTGCTGCTGTCTCACATTTTGTTACAAATAAAAAGAAATCATTATTCTGAGCATTAATCTGCCTCAGTTATTTAGGATAGTTCTAAAATTGGGTTAATGTTCCCTTAAATGGATCTATTTTCTCAAAATGATATGCTTGATGACATTGTAGGGATGGATTAACAATTTTGACCTTGAGGGAAGGAGAAACAAATGAAGAAGAAACATTTTTACATTCTTGCATTTACCAATTTAATATGTACTATTTGATTTGCATTGCTGTACCTCTGAGGGACAATGCAATCTGTAGTTTAAACAAAGTAGGAAAATTAATGATTGAAGATGCAATCAAGCTGCGGTCACTGATTGTCACCACAGTGACCTGTTCTTCAATTTTTCTTATTTCTACAATGAAAGCACAAGCAATGTTACATTGATTTAGCCCAGTTGGATGATCATCCCAAGCACCAGTAAGGAAAAAAAGTCCTTTAATAACCTGAGGAAAGGATTAACTGCAATAGTGTCATACATCACTGAAATAACCCGCTGGCTTATGGAATAACTGAAAGTCAAAGTTTAAAGTAAATTTATTATCAAAGTAGATATATGTCACCATATGGGATTCATTTTATTGTAGGCATTCATTGTAGAACAAAGAAATACAATTGAATCAATGTAAAACTGGTAATGGGGGTAATGACAAAGAAATGGCAGACAAACTTAATAAGTATTTTTGTGTCAGTCTTTACTGTGAAAGAACACCAGCAGTGTGCCAGAAATTTGAGGGTGTCACAGGGCAGAAGTGAGCATAGTTGCTATTACTAAAGAAAGTGTGCTTGGGAAGCTGAAAGGTATTAACATAGACAAATCACCTGGATCAGATGGACTACACTCCAGCGTTCTGAAAGAAGTAGCTGAAGAGATTCTGGAAACATTAGTAATAATCTTTCAAGAATCAATCAGTTCTGACATAGTTCCAGAGGACTGGAGGGAGGCAGAAGAAAGAAGGCTATAGGTCAGACAGCCTGACTTAAGTTTTTGGGAAGATGTTGGAGTCCATTATTAAGGATGATGTTTTGGGGACACTTGGAAGCACATGATAAGACAGCATAGTTTCCTTAAGGGGAAATTTTGCCAGACAAATCTACTGCAATTCTTTGTAGAAATAGCATGCAGGATAGACAAAGGAGAGTCAATGGATGTTGTTTACTTGGATTCTCAGAAGGCCTTGAACAGCCACACATGAGGCTGCTTAACAAGATAAGAGCTGATGGTATTTACATGAGAGACTGGCATGGATGGAAAATTAGCTGAATGACAGGAGGCAAAGAGTCAGCAGAAATGGTGCCTATTGGGCCATAAAAGGAAACTAGTGATGTTCCCCAGGGGTTGGTATTAGGACCACTTCTTTTCACGTTATAAGTATGTCATGATTTGGGTGCTGGAATTGGTGGCGCTGTGACCAAGTTTGCAATGATCCAAAGAAAGATGGAGGGGCAGGTAGTATTGATGAAGCACGGAATCTGCAGAAGGGCTCAGACAGATTCTCCCAATGGGTAAAAAAGTTGCAGATGAAATATAATATAGAGAGTGTATGGTCATGCGCTTTGGTACAAGGAATAAAGGCGTAGACTATGTTGTAAATGGGGAGAAAATTCAAAACTCAGGTAGAAATAAACTTGGGAGTCCTTGTGCAGGATTCCCTAAAGGTTAACCTGCAGGTTGAGTAGGTGGCAAGGAATGCAAATGTAATGTTAGCATTCATTTTGAGAGGAGTAAAATATAGAATATAAGAGAAAAGATGTGATGGTGAGGCTTTATAAGACATTGATCACACCACACGGAGCATTGTGAGTAATTCTGGACCCCTTATAGAAGAGAAGATGTGCTGGCATTGGAGAGGGTCCAGAGGAGGTTCATGAATAAAAGGGTTAAAATATGAGGAGTGTTTGGTGGCTCTGGAGCTGTACTCAATGGAGATCAGAAGAATGAAGTGGGATCTCATCGAAACCTATTGAAAATCGAAAGGCCTAGATATGGATGTGGAGAGGATGTTTCCTATAGTGAGAGAGTCCAGGACCAGAAGGCACAACCTCAGAATTGAGGGACATCCAGTTAGAACAGAGATGAGAAAAAATATATTAGCCGGAGGATAGTGAATCTGTGTAAATGCTTACTTAGATAGAATGGAGGGTTGAGGATGTTTCCCAGAGGGTCTAGGAGCAGAGGGCACAGTAAGAATAGCTGGATGCCCTTTCAAAACAGAGATGAGAAGGATGATTTTAGCCAGAAGGTGGTGAATCTATGGAATTCTGTGGAGGCCAAGTCATTGAGTATATTTAAAGCCGAGGTTTAAATTAGTCAGAGATTAGTCAGAGTGTCAAAGGTTACAAGGAGAATGGGGTTGAGAGGGATAGCAAATCAGTCATGGTGGAATGGTCAAAGCAGACCTTATGGGAAAGTGGCCTAATTATGCTCCTCTGTTTTATGATCTATGGTCTTAACTACAAGGTTCTATTGATTCAAGATGGTGCCAGCAAACTAAACGACCAATGGTAATATCCTGCCAACAGCTCACAAAACTACTTTTACTCCTTCTTCTTCTTCTTTCAAATATGATTCTACTCCTAAGTTGCATGCAACTTACATGTTGATGGTGTGGTTTTGGGTTGACTGAGCAATCTGGTGCTTTGCGCCAAAGGAGTTCAGTGAGGTTTGGAGTGAAGTGTGCGTCATGGAGCCTTGGAAGACTGGAGATGAAGCCTGAGCCCAAGGTCAACTCCCTTGCTTCTCTCCATTGAGGCATCAAGCAAGTCTGAAGTCAATGAGAACAAGAATGGAAGACAGGCTGGTGTTTGCTGCTGTCTGCCTGCATTTGATTGGTCTTCTTCTCTCTCTTGCTAGTTGCTATCAGAGGAAAGCGCAGGAGTCTTGAGATCCATATTGCATGGATTGATTTGGTGAGACTCATGGTTACAGACTTGTTTTGGGGGACTTTGAGGTTTACATGTGTTTCTGGACTCAGATTATTCTTTATTTGCTTTTTTTGAGTGGGATGATCAATGCAGACTGGGGTGGTTCGGTGAAGAGTGGCTCTGTGGCCTGCAATGGGCTAGTAGTATGATGCTGAACTGAACTAAGCTGAATACTACTGGAGTCCTGAGTCCTGGTTTTATGTTTGATATTCTGTGTGCATTTAGCTATTTGTGTAATTTGTTCTTTTATCATGCGTTGGGCATTTCATGTTTTCTTGAACAGGTTCCATGGTATTTCTTTATTTTGTGATTGCCTGTGAGAGGATGAATCTCAGAATTGTATTTTTATACATACTTTAATAATAAATGTTCTTTGATTCATTAAATCTTCTTGAATATTTGATTGAATCAAATTCCAGCACCACTTTTTCCTGCAAGTTCCAGATATCAATTTTCCTTAATATAAAATACTTTCCCAACAAACATCCTTTTAAACTTATTCCTTTCACCTTACAGATTACATCCTTTCACGCTCTTCAAAGTTTCTACTGTGGAAAACAATTGACTTTCTACCACTTCTATGCCTCATAATTTTACATACCTCTCTCAGGTTAACACCTCAACCTCCTTTGCTCCAGGGAGAACCCAGTTGACCCAATCTTTCCTATAACTAAAATCCCCCAGTCTGCTCATTATTACCACATGTATTGAGATACTGTGAAAAGCTTTTTTTTTTGAAGATGTTCTAACAAATCTGATCATTACACAGTGCATTGAGATAGAACATGGTAAAACAATAACAATGCAAAATAAAGTGTAAAAGCTACAGTGAAAATACAGTGGAGGTGAACAATAAGGTGTAAGATTGTAACAAGCTAGTTTGTGTGGTCAAGATTCCGATTTATCTACCTCATCCTGGATTCAGTTGACCCCAACATTTTAGGCGAGTCTCACACAATGGACCTCATCAAAAGCCTTCTGAGGTTCGTGTAGAGTAAATTAATCACACTGGCCTCATCAATAAAAAATTCAGTCAATTTGATCAGAACTGAGCTGCTCCAATCAAAGTCCACCTTTGAATAATTCTTGGCTTTCTGGTTGAAGATTGGATCTGTCCCCTTAATAGATTCCTCAAGGTTGATGTTAGATCTCAGGACTGTAATTACTAAACTTATCCCTGCTGTTTTTCTCAAATAAAGGAACTGTACTTGCAGTAACTTCAGTAATTTGGTGCCACAGATCTGGCCAGTGAAGGTTCAAACCTCTCTGTCAGCAACCTCCCTCACCTTCCATTGCTACCTGGGATAGACAGCACTTCGAACATTATAGCATAGTTCAAGCCCTTCAACCCACAATGTTGGGCCGACTTTTTAATCTAGCCCTTCCCTCGCAGATAGCCTTCCATTTTTCTATCATCCATGTGCCTATCTAAGAGTTTCATAAATATCCCTTACGTATTTGCCTCTACCACCACCTATGCAGTATGTTCCACACACTCGCCACACTCTGTGTAAAAATTATCCCTGACATCCTCCCTATGCTTACATCCTATCACCTTAAAATTAACCCAACTTACAGCTCATCGAGCCATGAGGTTCTAACCACCTTTAAGCCTGGTGAGACATCTAGTTACCCCTCCTCTTTAATGGTAACTTTTATGAGACTTTTATCATTCACTTTCCTGAATTCACCAGTTACAATGTCCTTCTGCTTAGTGAATATACACTCAGTAGCCAATTTATTAGAGATCTCCTGTACCTAATAAAGTGACCACTGCGTGTATGTTTGTTGTTGTTTTGCTGCAGTAACCCATCAACATCAAGGTTTGACGTGTTGTGCATTCAGAGATGCTCTTCTGCACACCTTTGTTGCAACACATCATTACTTGAGTTAGTGTCACCTTCCTGTCAGTTTGAACCAGTCTGGCCATTCTCCTCTGACCTCTCTCACGAACAAAGCATTTTTGCCCACAGAACTGCTGCTCACTGCATTTTTTTTTTTGTTCTTCACATCATTCTCTGCAAACTCTACAGATTGTGTGCATGAAAATCCCACAAGATCAGCATTTTCTGAGATATTCAAACCACCCCATCAGCCACCATCAATCAGTCCATGGTCAAAGTCACTTAGATTACAATTCTGCCCTATTTCAATATTTGGTCTGAAAAATAACTGAACCTCTTGACCATGTCTTCATGCTTTTCTGCACTGAGTTGCCAATGATTTTTTGATTAGATATTTGCATTAATGAGCAGGTGTACCTAATAAAGTGGCCATTGAGTGTAAATGGCAAAGTAAAAACAGAAAATTATTCTTGGAGCTGCTAAGTCATCATTCAGGCACATAATCTGTATCTTTTAGCTCCATGCACGGATAAAGGTCCCTAATGGATCATGCTCTATTCCTGCTTGCCCTCATGTAATTATAAAATGCTTTCTGATTTGTCTTAATCAGGCTTTGTATCCCCTATATTTACTATATTCCCAAAGGGCATTTGCCCTTTTCAGTTCTCTTTATGTGTTATATGCTTCCTTTTTTAATGCTTTATCTAATCTTCAATGTGCTTCACATTCAAAGCTCCTTGAGCCCATTATGGGAGCACGTTTCCCTAGTTCAGTTTTGAAAGACTCTTTCTTAGCAGATATAGACCTATCTCCTTCCTCTTGGTTTGACAACAGGGGTTGGAATGTGATGTTGAAGTTGTGGACAATGGTGTGGCCAAATTTAGAGTATGATGTGTAGTTCCGGTCACCATCCTGCAGGAAAGATATCAAAACCTGGAAAGAGTGCAAAGGAAATTTACAAGGATGTTGCCAGGACTTGAGTTACAGAAATAAACTAAGTAGTTTAGGACTTTATTCACTGGACTGCTGGAGAATGAAGGAAGTTCATATGAAGTTGTACAACACTATGAAGGATTATACATAGGGTGAAATCCTGCAGGTTTTTTCATCTCATGTTAGGTGAAACTAGAATGAGAGGTCATAGGTTTAAACTGAAAGGTCTAAAGTCTGTTGCAGGGGAACATGAGAAGGAACTACTCATCAGGAGGTGGTGCAAGTCTAGAATGAGCTGCCAGTGTAAGAGCTAGGGTACAGGTTCAATTGCAACTTTTCAGACGAGTTTGGATAGGTACGTGGATGACAGGAGTAGGGAGGGCTATGGGCCAGGTACAGGTAGATGGGCCCAGGCAAAAAACTATGCCAGCATGGACTAGATGGGCCAAAAGGCCTATTTCTGTGCTGTAGTGTTCTGTTCTGTAAGATATAGACCCCTGTCATGACTACCAACCCAGTTTATAAAGGCTAAATAAAATAACATCAGTGTCTAAAGTTTCACTGAGAAGCAGATTACAAAATCCTTTAGCTCCATTTAGACCACATAGAATAGGACCATTCAAGTGTGACAGTGGGAAAGTGTGTATGGAACAGGAGGAGATAGCAGAGGTACTTAATGAATACTTAGCTTCAGTATTCACTGCAGAAAAGGGTCTTGGCAATTATAGGGACACAGCAGACTGAAAAGCTTGAGCATGTAGATATTAATAAAATGATGCACTGGAGCTTTTGGAAAGTATCAAGTTGGATAAGTCACTAGGACTGGATGAGATGTACCGCAGGCTACTGTGGGAGGTGAGGGAGGAGATTGCTGAGCCTCTGGCGATGATCTTTGCATCATCAATGGGGACAGGAGAGGTTCTGGAGGATGGGCGGGTTATGGATGTTGTTCCCTTATTCAACAAAGGGAGTAGAGATAGCCCAGGAAATTAGAGACCAGTGAGTCATACATCAGTGGTTGGTAAGTTGATGGAGAAGATCCTGAGAGGCATCTTTTATGAACATTTGGAGAGGCATAATTTGATTAGGAATAGTCAGCATAGCTTTGTCAAAGGCAGGTTGTGCCTTACGAGCCTGATTGAATTTTTTGAGCATGTTACTGAACACATCGATGTAGTGTATATGGATTTCAGCAAGGCATTTGACAAGGTACCACATGCAAGGCTTATTCAGCAAGTATGGAGGCATGGGATCCAAGGGGACATTGCTTTGTGGATCCAGAACTGGCTTGCCCACAGAAGGCAAAGAGTGGTTGTAGACAGGTCATATTCTGCATGGAGGTCGGTGACCAATGGTGTGCCTCAGAGATCTGTTCTGGGACCCCTACTCTTTGTGATTTTTATAAATGACTTGGATGAGGAAGTGGAGGGATGGGTTAGTAAATTTGCTGATGACACAAAGGTTGGGGGTGTTGTGGACAGTGTGGAGGGCTGTCAGAGATTGTAACGGGACATTGATAGGTTGCAAAACTGGGCTGAGAAGTGGCAGATGGAGTTAAACCCAGATAAGTGTGAGGTGGTTCATTTTGGTAGGTCAAATATGATGGCAGAATATAGTATTAATGGTAAGACTCTTGGCAGTGTGGGGGATCAGAGGGATCTTGGGGTCCGAGTCCATAGGACGCTCAAAGCTGCTATGCAGGTTGACTCTGTGGTTAAGAAGGCATATGGTGCATTGGCCTTTATCAACTGTGGGACTGAGTTTAAGAGCTGAAAGGTAATGTTGCAGCTATATCGGATCCTGGTCAGACCCTACTTGGAGTACTGTGCTCAGTTCTGGTCACCTCACTACAGGAAGGATGTAGAAACCATAGAAAGGGTGCAGAGGAGATTTACAAGGATGTTGCCTGGATTGGGGAGCATGCCTTATGAGAATAGATTGAGTGAACTCAGCCTTTTTTACTTGGAGTGACGAAGGATGTGAAGTGACCTGATAGAGGCGTATAAGATGATGAGAGGCATTGATCGTGTGGATAGTCAGAGCCTTTTTCCCAGGGCTGAAACAGCTAGCATGAGAGTGCACAGTTTTAAGGTGCTTGGAAGTAGGAACAGAGGAGGTATTAGGGGTATTTTTTTTATGCAGAGAGTGGTGAGTGCATAGAATAGGCTGCCGACAACAGTGGTGGAGGCAAGATATGATAGGGTCTTTTAAGAGACTCTTGGATAGGTACATGGAGCTTAGAAAAATAGAGGGCTAAGGGTAACCCTAGGTAATTTCTAAGGTAAGGACATGTTTGGCACAACTTTGTGGGCCGAAAGGCCTGTGTTGTGCTGGGTTTTCTATGTTTCTATATAGTCTCATTGATTAGGGATGAATTTTTAGGCAATCAAATATATATTTTATCCTATATCAGTTATATTCAACAATTTTATTAATTACCGATTCCTAGCAATGTTGGTCATTTTTGCCCATTCCTAACTGTTAAGAGCTACTTTCCCGACCCATTGCAGTTATACACCCACTGTACTGTTGAGTAGGAGGTTCCCAGAAGCAATGAAGGGAATGGAATGTACAATTATTGGAGTTACTCCTTGTATGTAGGGAAGGTGAACTAGTTTAACTCTTGAATAACACACATACAAAATGTTGGAATAACTCAGCAGATCAGGCAGCATTTAAGGAATGGAATAAAGACTTGGTGTTTATGGCCAAGGTTCTTTACTAGAACATCCCAGCAAATGATTTAGACTTGGTGTTTCAGGCCACGTCTCTTCACCAGGATTTAATTTTATTTTATCTTTCTTGGGTTATTGAATTACTGACAACATCAGCAGTAGCTGACTTACTGTAATAAGGAGCTGCTCTGAGAGCATTCAGCGACACTGAGTATGCCATTGTTAACCTAGCTCAGCCTGAGATTATTTGTCCATTATTCAACATCTTATCCCATATCGTAGTAAAGCAGTTTGTCCTCCTGTTTCACATTCGTGCTTGATCCAGACCTTGGGTGTGTTGGGCCTGTGTTGGATTTGTATGTCCAGATTCCCCCCCGCCGCCCAGTGCCCTGGTTTCCTCATCCCAAGTTCAATTATCATTCAGCCAGACATGAATATGAGTCCTGAAGAAGAATCTTGGCCTGAAACATAGACTATCTATTCATTTCCATAGATGCTGCCTGACCTGCTGAGTTCTTCCAATGTGTGTTGCTTTATATCTGTGGACTTTCCTGTGTTTATACATGAACATATCCAAACAAAACAGCATTCCTCCAGGGCCAAGGTGCAAAACACATTGCCAGCAGCACATAGCACACTGCACTTAACACAAGTAGTATATATGGTTATGATTTTTAAAAAAACATACTGTCACAAAAAAAAGTCCAATTTCCTGAGTGGAATGATTGTAGAATTGATGATATGTTGTGCTGGTCCAGCTTGTTCCACCACCAAACAAATACTGGAGGGCAACATCAACTGGCAGCTCCAAAGTATAGGTTCCAGTATGCCTCATTGAGGCTCTCCCACACCACCTCAGAGTCTCCTCTCCTGGCCTTGCATTATCAACAACGCACTAACCAAGCAACCAAATGGGTTGTCCTTCCATACATTTGAAATATCTCAGAAATGACAGCCCGACTGCTCCGAGAACATAGATTTTCAGTTGCACGCAGGCCAGCAGCAATGTTGAGGTGAGTATTTTGCAGAGTGAAAGAATGAAGCAAGTTATTAGACAAAGCCAAAGTGGTCTACAAAATCCAATGCAGGGACTGCAAGAAATATTACGTAAACCAGACTGGGAGAAAACTATCCATAGGATCCATGAACATCAGTTGGCTGAAAAGTGGCGTGACCAACTTCCCCAGTCTCTACTCATGAAGATCGAGAGAGACACAAATTCGACTGGACATCAGTGAAAGCCATGGGGCAAGCAAACATGTGGCATGCAAGAAAAGTCCTAGAAGCAAGATTTTCCGGGAACAATTCCATAAACAAACACATCGACCATGATAATATTTATGAGCCAATGCGGGCAAAATTTCAGACCCCAACGTACGGAGTCCATCACATAGTTGATCAGTGATGAGATTTCCTCCCCACATCACAACTGAGTTTCTGAAATGACATCCAATCAGTTGGTTGAAAAGTATATAAAGGTCAAGCATTCGGTGGACACACCACAATCAACCGCAAACCGCTGATGTCTTCTTGCATGTGACAAAACACTTGCAAGAAATTTAACAAGAGTGGTAACTGTGTGTCTTCGGAACATGGGAGGAAACTGGAGCAAGCAGAGGAAATCCACATGGTAACAGGAAGATCATACTTATATCCAGTGGCAGGAGGCGAATCCTGATTACTGATTGCTGGAACTGTACAGCAACTGCACTGACCACTATGCTACAGTGCCATTAATGATGAATAAAATAGCAAAGCAGATTTGATAGGCACGTATAAGAATAAGTTGTAGAGCTACAGATAATTTAGCAGGGAAGTGGATCAAGTGAAATTGTTCTGTGTGGCAATATGCATGTGATAGACTGAATTCTTCAACCTTAGTCACATAAAATAAATATTTTAAGCCCATTTGAGGTAAAAACTAAAAAAAAATGTTCATATTGTGGTGGTGAAAATTCTGCATTTGCAGAGTTGTTCCTTGCTTGCTGCTAGGAGACCCTGTTTGGAACATTCAGTTTAGTATGTGTGTCAAAGGTGATTAACGCTTTACTTCTGCAGAGCAACGTTCTTACGAGAACTGCAACAGCTTAGTAATTAACCACAGCCTAGAGCTTCTGCCTTAACGGCTAAGAGCAGCCCGTTCCAGCTAAAACCGCAGGCTAAGACGTGACATACGGTGTTATTACTTTCTTGTACGTTAAACCGTTTCATCTATCTGTATAAAGGTCAACTCGCATACGCGTCTGGTCAGAGTCAGTCTCTCCACCGTGAGGGTTGGCTCTCCGTGATTATCACGACAATAAAGGTTCTCGCTGCGAACTGAGCCCAGAGAGTCTCTGTCTTTTATTTTAAGTAAAGTGTTAAAACTCTGCTACAACAATATAGAGAAATATGATATTAACATGTGGGCTGCGTGATTGACACTTCTCACCTCCATTAATCACAATCACTTCCCTTCATTTGAATGTCAATACCATCAAATGAGAATTTCTCTCCAATTTTTATTGACATAAATTTCATGATATAGTGTCAATGAGTCATAGAGTAATGCAGCTTGGAAACAGACCTTTCAGTCCAACTCTTTCAGACTGACCATGGCATCCACTAAGCTGCATTTGGCCCATACCCTCTAAACTAATGGTCACCAACCCGTCGGTCGCAATCGACTGGTCGATCTTTGAGACTTTCCCAGTAGATTCCAAAAAAAAGAAAAATAAATACACAAATACTGTTGAGAGATTGTTTCCATGTTGCGGGGTTTTAGTTCTGTTCTTTCTGCCCAGTGCACATGTGTTTAGCTCCCCTGTACTACACTGTGTAATTCAGTGGTCCCCAACCACTAGGCCACGAGGAAACAATATGAGTCAGCTGCACCTTTCCTCATTCCCTGTCACAGCCACTGTTGAAATTGAACACACGCGAGGTCATCAGTCGCCTAAACGCAGTGATACCCTTGTGCCCGAGATCACTGGTTGGCCTTGGGTAACCGGCCACTTCGCACGATCGGCGGGAAGTGCCATTGCTACTGTCTGGAGCGCGGACAGATGGGCGCCGCCTCTAAACCTGTTTAGCACACCGAATGTTCTTGGGGAACCTGGTGCTAAAATATTCACAGACCTCATTTGGGCTCAGGGTTTCGTAATTAGAGCAGCTACCTCGCTGTGATCTACTTAAAGTCATCCCTCCAGCCAAACTTTTGTCAGCTGATAGATCCTACCGGGAGGGGGAGGCGTGCACCCTGTTGCACTCCTGCTCGCTCTCTCCGGACTGCGACCGCCGGGCCCCGGTATGGGGACCTCTGGCCCTTACCTTGTCCTCTCACCTCACCCATGACCAGCCATGGGTGGGTGGGAGGTTGTCTAATGAGGCAATGAAGCACTCAAACTGCTCCAATACCCTGAGTCCAAGCACCCTGCACTTAAAGACATATTTGTTGAGTTTTGTGAGCGGAAAAAACGTGAGCAAGCAGGACAGAAGCTAAGTGCTGAGAGCCACTTAAGCTAAGTTGCAGAATAGACTGGACATAAGGAACCTGTTTCGAGTATCACTGTATTCCGGTCGTGTTTAACACCCCCGCCCCCCCCCCCCCCGGTTGGCCAGTCCCCAAGAATATTGTCAATATTAAACCGGCCTGTGGTGCAAAAAAGGATGGGTACCCCTGGTGATTATACATTATTTTTACTTCCGGGTTGTGGGGTTTTGCTTCCGGTCTTTTCTGCCCCGGTGCACATGCGCGTAACTAATCAATCTGGGGTCGATCTTGTCTTTCACTAAAGCCGAGGTAGGGGATCTTGGGCTTAAAAAGGTTGGTAACCACTACTCTGAACCCATTTTTTCTATGCATTTGTTCAAATGTCTTTTGAAAGTTGTTATTGTACCTGCTTCAACCACTGACAGCTCATTCCATATACAGTATGTACCAACTTCTGAGTGAAGAAGTTGCCTTTAAAATATTTTTTTTTGAAAGAAGGTCTCTTTTAAATCTTTTTCATCTCACTTTAAAACCTGTGCCTCCTAGTTTTTAGTTCCCTTCCTTGGGGGGGGGGGGGGGTGGGGAAGACTATGTACATTCATCCTCTTTAAACCCCTCATAATTTTATACAACTCTATAAAATCACTCTTCAATTTCCTATTTTCCAAGGAATAAAGACCTACTCTGTCCAGCCTCATCCTATAACTCAGTCTCTGTTTCCCAGCAACATGCTGGTAAATCTCCACAGCACTCAGTCCAGCTCAGTGGCAAATTTCGTAAAACAGGCTGATTAAAGTTACTGTGCTGTATTGCTGGGGCATTTCAGATACAAGAGGAGGTAGCGTTGGGCCTCTTAAATAACATTAAGTTGGATAAGTTCCCAGAGCTTGATGGGATATACCCCAAGTTATTGAGAGAGGCAAATGATGAGGTTTCTCCGGTCTCGACCAAGATCTTTTTGTCCTCACTAGCCAAAATTTGGGAAGTACCAGAAATAAAATCGTACGTTCTGTAAATATTCAGCAGAACAGCCAAAATCTTTTCACAGAAATGAAGATCACAGTTCAAGCAATGACCACTGTCAGATCAAATCTCTATAGGACTGCCACATCCAATCAGGACTGGTGATGGATTATGAAACTGTTTAAGTAGACAGCAATTTCAGCAGATACAATAACAACATATAAAAGATAGCTGGAGAGGTACCTTATAGATGGGAAAGGTTGAGACTAAGCTGAAGAGTGGCATTCAGCATCAGCCAGAGTTATTGGATGAATAGTATATCTTGGTATCTCTCTGAGATCACCAACATTGCAGAGGCTAACTCTCAGCCAGCTTGATTCTCTACACATGGTCATAGGAACATATGGCATAGGAGCAGAAGTAGGTTATTCAGCAATCAAGTATGCTGTACCATTTGATCATGGCTAGTTTATTTTTCCTCTAAACTCTATTCTTCTGCCTTACCCATACCCCTATAGAATCTATCAACCTACACTTTAAATATACTCAAAGGTATAGAAACCACAGTCACAGTAACTGGAAATTCCACCTGATCTCTGTTCTAAAGGGCATCGTTCTACTCTGAGGCTGTGCCCTCTGGTCCTAGACTCACCCAGTATTGGAAATATCCTGTCCACATCCATTTTATCTAGGCCTTTCAATATTCAGTTGGTTTCAATATGTTCTCCCCTTACTCTTTTAAACTCCAGTGAGTACAGACCCAAAGCCAACAAAAACTCATCCCATGTTAAACTCATCCCTTTCTTTCCTCTGATCATCCTCATGAACCGCCTCTGGATGTATCACATATTTTCTTAAATAAAGGGGCCAAAACTGTTTATAATACCCCAAACACGAGGAAATCTGCAGATGCTGGAAATTTAAATACCCCAAACGTGGTCTCACCAATGCCTTATAAAGCCTCAGCATTACATCCTTGCTTTTATATTTTAGTTCTTTTGAAATGAATACTAACATTACATTTGCCTTCCTTACCACTGACTCAATCTGCAAGTTAACCTTTAGGGAATCCTGCACTAGGACTACCAAGTCTTGCTGCACCAAGGATTTCTGAATTTTCTTCCCATTTAGAAAATGGTCTACAACTTTATTCCCTCTACCAAAGTGCATGACTATACACTTCCCTACACTATATTCCGTTCGCCACTTATTTGCCCATTCTCCCAATCTGTTCAAGTCCTCCTGCAGACTCCTTGCTCCCTCGACACTACCTGTCCCTTCACCTATCTTTGTATCATCTGCAAACTTGGCCACAAAGTTATCAATTTCCATCATCCAAATCATTGACGTATAACATGAAAAGATGCATTCCCAATACCACTAGTCATAGGCAGCCGATCCAAAATAGGCCTCATTTATTCCCACTTTTTGCCTTCTGACAGTCAGAAAATCTTTTGTCCATGCTAGTATCACAATATGGCAGAGAACATTGGCTGAATTGCACAATATGGGATTTCAAAACAGTCCACTTTATTAGTTGTACTTTAAGCCCAGCTGTACCTTTAACCAAACTGCTCCAGAGCAATTACCCAGAAATTTCTGTGGAAAATTGCCCAGATACTTCCTGAACAGAAAAAAAGCATGACAAATCCAACTTGGCCATTACCAGTCCATCTGTCAATCAACAAGAAAGCACAGGAAAGCTTTGAAGCCACCTCAATTATTACGTCATCTCTAATGCTCAGTTTATGTTTTCCCAGGACTGCTCAGTCCTAAATACTGGGTCAAAGAGATAAGTTTCAGAGGTGAGATGATAAATTTGCCTTTGACATCAATGCATTATTTCACTGTGTGCGGCCGCAAGCAGCCCCATTAAAACTAAAATCAATGTGGAAGTTTCTGCAAGGAAAGAGTTAAAATGGTGCGCTAACAGAATAAAATGCAGGCACTTTGTACAGCCTTTTCTATGTACGGAGGTTCAGTAAGGCAACAGTCGGGATATGCTGACAGAGACAGTGTAGTCACTCAGTCTGAACACAGCCCTTGAAAACCTAATCTTTCCCTGTATAGACTTTCTGTTTAAGCGTGAGAATCAAGGTCATTAACAAACCAAGACAAGCTAAAGATGCAAATGACGCATTCTAGGATAACACTTACTATTGGACAGTTATTTCACTAACTCTCTAGTATTATTTACCTTTAGCACATAGATTTAATTGGTTATTACCACCTAAATTAGTATTATGATGGGTACTTAAATTATAGGATTCAGAAGTGTACAATTGAATCAATATTTGTATACAATAATCAATTTCAATATAAAAATAGGATTTCATGTTCAAACCTCAGAACAGTTGGTAACAGGAGCCATGTTGTTCTCTTGGTGCACAAGTAACTAAACTGTGATTGGGGAATGAGTGAAAGTTGTCAAAGCCCAGTTCATCGACAATGACTATAGTCACACTTCACATGTAAATTGTCTGTTGATATCAATCAGCCCAGCTTGAGGTAATCTCTGATTGAGGTAACCGCATGTTGATTTACAAATCTGATCAGTTTTTTAAAAAATTGCTTCAAAGGAAATCTCCCTCCTTTCCAAAAAAGGTTTCTTAGAAACCTTAGAAATTGTTAGTATCCTCTTCCAATCTCAACTTTTCATGTAATGATCAGACAGGCGATTCTGTGGACACAGGAAGGAATCTCGGATGGTAGTTTGCCTCCCAGGTGCCAGGGTCCGGGATGTTTCAGATCGTGTCCAAGATATCCTGCGGTGGGAGGGAGAACAGCCAGAGGTCATGGTACATATTGGTACCAATGACATAGGTAGGAAAAGGAAAGAGGTCTTGAAAAATGACTACAAGGAGTTAGGAAGGAAGTTGAGAAACAGAACCGCAAAGGCAGTAATCTCGGGATTACTGCCTGTGCCATGCAACAATCAGAATAGGAATAGGATGAGGTGGAGGATACATGCATGGCTGAGGGATTGGAGCAGGGGGCAGGGATTCAGATTTCAGGATCACTGGGACCTCTTTTGGGACAGGTGTGAACTGTACAAAAAAGACGGGATGCACTTGAATCCCAGGGGACCAATATCCTGGCGGAGAGGTTTGCTAAGGCTACTGGGGAGAGTTCAAACTAGAATTTTTGTGGGGTGGGAACCGAACTGAAGAGACTGGGGAAGAGGAGGTTAGCTCACAATGGAGAAAGCTTGGAGACAGTGTGTGAGGGAGGATAGGCAGGTGATAGAGAAAGGACGCGCTCAGACCGAATGCTTTAGATGTGTCTATTTTAATGCAAGGAGTGTTGTGAACAAAGCGGATGAGCTTAGAGTGTGGATCAGTACTTGAAGATGTGATATAGTGGCCATTACAGAGACTTGGATGGCTCAGGGACAGGATTGGTTACTTCAAGTGCCGGGTTTTAGATGTTTCAGAAAGGACAGGGAGGGAGGCAAAAGAGGTGGGGGCATTGCACTGTTGATCAGAGATAGTGTCACAGCTGCAGAAAAGGTGGACGCCATGGAGGGACTGTCTACGGAGTCTCTCTGGGTAGAGGTTAGGAACAGGAAGGGGTCAATAACGTTACTGGGTGTTTTTTATAGGCCACCTAATAGTAACAGGGATATTGAGGAGCAGAAGGGAAACAGATCGTGGAAAGGTGTAATAATAACAGAGCTGTCGTGATGGGAGATTTTAATTTCCCAAATATCAATTGGCATCTCCCTGGAGCGAAGGGTTTGGATGGAGTGAAATTTGTTAGGTGTGTTCTGGAAGATTTCTTGACACAGTATGTAGATAAGCCTGCAAGAGGAGAGGCTGTACTTGATTTGGTATTGGGAAATGAACTTGGTCAGGTGTCAGATCTCTCAGTGGGAGAGCATTTTGGAGATAGTGATCATAATTCTATCTCCTTTACAATAGCATTGGAGAAAGATAGGAACAGACAAATTAGAAAAGTGTTTAATTGGAGTAAGGGAAATTATGATGCTATCAGGCAGAAATTGGAGGCTTAAATTGGAAACAGATGTTCTCAGGGAAAAGTACGGAAAAAATGTGGCAAATATTCAGGGGATACTTGTGTAAAGTTCTGTGTAGGTACGTTCCAATGAGACAGGGAAGTTATGGTAGGGTACAGGAACCGTGGTGTACAAAGGCTGTAATAAATCTAGTCAAGAAGAAAAGAAAAGTTTAGCAAAGGTTCAGAGAGCTAGGTAATGTTAGAGATCTAGAAGATTACAAGGCTACTAGGAAGGAGCTTAAGAAGGAAATTAGGAGAGCCAGAAGAGGCCATGAGAAGGCCTTGGCGGGCAGGATTAAGGAAAACCCCAAGGCATTCTACAAGTATGTGAAGAGCAAGAGGATAAGACATGAAAGTATAGGACCTATGAAATGTGACAAGTGTGTATGGAACCGGAGGAAATAGCAGAGATATTTAATGAATACTTTACTTCACTATGGAAAAGGACCTTGGTGATAATAGTGATGACTTGCAGCAGACTGAAAAGCTTGAACATGTAGATATTAAGATAAAGAATCTGCTGGAACTTTTGGAAAGCATCATATTGGATAAGTCGCCGGAACCAGACGAAATGTGCCCTGGGCTTCTGTGGGAGGTGAGGGAGGAGATTGATGAGTCTCTGGCGATGATCTTTGCATCATCAATGGGGATGGGAGAGGTTCTGGAGGATTGGGGAGGGTTGTGGATGTTGTTCCTTTATTCAAGAAAGGGAGTAGAGATAGCCCAGGAAATTATAGACCAGTGAGTCTTACTTCAGTGGTTGGTAAGTTGATAGAGAATATCCTGAGGCAGGATTTATGAACATTTGGAGAGGCATAATATGATTAGGAGTAGTCAACATGGCTTTGTAAAGGGCAAGTTGTGCCTTACGAGCCTGATTGAATTTTTTGAGGATGTGACTAAACACATTGATGAAGGAAGAGCAGTAGATGTAGTGTATATGGATTTCAGCAAGGCATTTGATAAGGCTTATTGAGAAAGTAAGGAGGCATGGGATCCAAGGTGACATTGCTTTGTGGATCCAGAACTGGCTTGCTCACAGAAGGCAAAGAGTGGTTGTAGACAGGTCATATTCTGCATGGAGGTTGGTCACCAGTGGGATGCCTCAGGGATCTGTTCTGGGACCCTTACTCTTCATGATTTTTAGAAAAGACCTTGATAAGGAAGTGGAGGGATGGGTTAATAAGTTTGCTGATGACGCAAAGGTTGGAGGTGCTGTGGATAGTGTGGAGGGCTATCAGAGGTTACAGAGGGACATTGATAGGATGCAAAACTGGGCAGAGAAGTGGCAGATGGAGTTCAACCCAGATAAGTGTGAAGTGGTTCATTTTGGTAGGTCAAATATGATGGCAGAATATAGTATTAATGGTAAGACTGTTGGCAGTGTGGAGGATCAGAGGGATCTTGGGGTCCGAGTCCATAGGATGCTCAAAGCAGCTGCGCAGGTTGACACTGTGGTTAAGAAGGCATATGGTGTATTGGCCTTCATCAATTGTGGAATTGAGTTTAGGAGCCGAGAGGTAATGTTGCACCTCTAGAGGACCCTGGTCAGACCCCACTTGGAGTAGTGTGCTGAATTCTAGTCGTTTCACTACAGGAAGGATGCCATGGAAAGGGTGCAGAGGAGATTTACAAGGCTGTTCCCTGGATTGGGGAGCATGCCCTACGAGAGTAGGTTGAGTGAACTCGGCCTTTTCTCCTTGGAGCAAAGGAGGATGAGAGGTGACCTGATAGCTGTGTACAAGATGATGAGAGGCACTGATCATGTGGATAGTCATAGGCTTTTTCCCAGGGCTGAAATGGTTGCCACTAGAGGACACAGGTTTAAGGTGCTGGGGAGTAGGTACAGAGGAGATGTCGGGGTAAGTCTTTTACTCAGAGAGTGGTCAGGGCGTGGAATGGGCTGCCGGCAACGGTGGTGGAGGCAGATACGATAGGATTTTTTAAGAGGCTTTTAGATAGGTACATGGAGCTTAGTAAAATGGAGGGTTATAGCTAAGCCTAGTAATTTCTAAGGTAGAGACGTATTCAGCACAACTTTGTGGGCCAAAGGGCCTGTATTGTGCTGTAGGCTTTCTATGTTTCTAAAAATCTATTAATTATAAAAATATTTAAACTTCTCAACACAAAGGAATAATGACATAATGTTCATGGGTTCATGCACCATTCAGAAACCTGATTGGGGAGATAAAACTTATTTTGAATCATTAAGTGTGGGTCTTCAGGCTCCTGTACTTCCTCCCTGATGGTAGTAACAAGATGAAGAGGGTTCTTAGTGATGGATGCCACCATCTGGAAACACTGAGTCCTCAGCGATGTACCCATGATCAAGCTGTCTGAGTTAGTAACCCTCTGTGGCCTATTTTGATCCTGTGCATTGGAGGCTTCAAAGCAGGCTAGAAAACAACCTGTCAGAGTGCACTTCATCACACATCTATAGAAATTTGCAAGTGTCCTTGGTGACATGCCAAATTTCCTGAAACTTCTAACAAAGTAGAGCTGCTGGCATGCTGTCTTCATGATTCTTCATGGTATCATTGACAAATTTATAGAGATGTTTGAACTGTGCTTAGGCACATAGTCATGTGTGTAAAGTCGAGCAATGGGCAAAGTACGGATCCTTGAGGTGTGCCTGTGTTTATTGTCAGCGAGGAAGAGCAAACAAGAGCTAAACAATTACTATTTTTAACACACAGGAGTCTACCTTTTCTTCATATACAATATTTCCATCATTAAAATCCATCTCAAAATCCACACAGAAAATTTGGTCTGATTGTGCAAGTACTGTGGCTATGACAAAGGTCTGAACTTGATTACTTTGTGCTGCCTTCCAAACATCTACAGTAGGATAATGCTCAAAGATTTCTATATCTTCCAGGACACAACAGTTTACCTGCTTAGTGCTTCATCACCTCCTAAAGAATTCCTACTCCATACCGCCAGTGTACTATGGTGGTACTGAAGGCCAACTTAAGAGTAGGTAGCCCAGGCTTTTGACAGCATCTCACAAACACTGCAATGCTCCTCACTGGAAAAGGCAAGTGCAATACATATACACAAAACCACTGCCACTATGTTCCCATTCATCTGTGATACAGTGGATTCTAGTTAATTGGGACACATTGGAATGAGTACATTTTAGCCCAATTAAGCAGCTGCCCCAATTAGCCAAAATAATTAAAAAGGTATTAAAAAAAGGTGTGAAATGGAGACTGAGAGAGAGCCTGTGGTATTTCGAATAGAGCACAAGATAAAGGAACAGAAGTAGGCCATTTGGCCCATTGAGTCTGCTCCACCACTCCACCATGAGTTAAACCATTCTCCTATCTAGTTCCAATTTCCAGCTTTTTCCCCATATCCCTTGATACCCTGACTAATTAGATACCTATCAATCTCCTCCTTAAACACCCGCAATAATCGGGCCTCCACAGTTGTACGTGGCAGCAAGTACACATGGATACCGGGTGAACGAGTAGTCTTTGGGGTACTGCAAGTCTGTGTCTTTATACACGCTTGAGTGCTCAGTGGGGGGGGGGGGGGGGCACCGATGCTTGTTTTTTTTGCTGGTGGGGGAGGAGGTTTGTTGCCTTGTTGCTGCTTGTGTGTGGGAGGGGGAGCTGGGGGGGGGTGGTCTGGGGTTCTAACATTTAACTGTCATTCTTTCTTTGGGTCACTCTTCTGTTTTCGTGGATGATTGCAAAGAAAAGGTATTTCACGATGTATATTGTATACATTTCTTTCACATTAAATGCACCTTTGAACAAGAGAAACTACCATTTAACTAAGTAACAATTTATATATTTAAATAAAATACAGAACAAATTAGAACAGTACCAATATTTCTACTGTACTATGTAACTGTATTAGTTCCTAATAATTGTTGACAGAAGCATTCATCCAGTGTATGCTGCAACATGTTCTATTGATTGACTGTAAATGAACAAAATCTGCACTGACACCTAATGCCGATAATGGACTGCCTTTACACAATGCTTTCTATTATTGCATCTTCCAAATCTTCACTTTCATTGTAGCATTTGAGATGATACCTTCAAGTTCTTTGTAGTTCCTAACTTGAAGCAAGGAAATCTTTTGATTTTCAATCCCAGCTGTTGTTGGCATTTCCAAGTCTGAATATTTGAAACCACGGTGAGCAAAATAGTCCCAAATGGTCTTACTGCTTATTATCAACAACTCTCTGCTTTTTGAACACAAGCACATGCAAATGATGTTTTTTTTAAATAAACTGTCTGGTTCAAGTATGATATAGCATCTAATGGCCACACAAGTACACACGATTGAAACTAGTTAGAAACTGTTCAGCAACAGTCTCCTGTCCTAGTTAAACAACATCGTCTCCCAAATAAATGAAGAGAATCCCAGGTATTTGCTTGATTAGTTTTTGTTCTTTAAGTGCTATTCCAAATAAGCAGCTGCCCTGATTAACCAGAGTTCACTATATGTTCAGAAATACACTACTGTGGTGAAAAATATCTAATTGTCACTTAATTCTGGGGCTCCTCACCTAACAACAACTAGGAGTCATTTCAACAATGATGCACAGTAACTCAATGCGGAGGCCTGCTATTATCTATTGAGGGTGGTTAGCGAAAGAAAATAAAGACTGGTATTGCATCACCCTGTGAATGTAAGAAATAAAAAGACGCTCAAAAATGAGTTAATTCAAATACTTACGATACTAGACTCACTTGGGAATAAATTAGCCTGCTACAACTTATTTAATACTGACCCCTGCACGCCCGGTGAGTTATAGAATCCAGCAATTGACTTTCCTTTGGTACCTTTCAAACATGAGTTTGTAGGCAAATTGCAGTCATTGTGTACCAGGTCTCAGCTCTATCCTCACAATCTATTTCAGGAACAGATTTAATTATAATGTTTCTAGAAAATGACTGAACCCTCACACCTGTGCATAAATTATACTCAACCAATTCCAGGAGCCACCATTATGTTTTTTTTACCTATTATCTTGCCCAGGACGAGAGACTTGAGCCCATTAAATGCTGTGTCTGATGACAGCTTGTAGTTCATAGAATGTAAATGGTCAATCTGCAAAATATTAAACAGAGAGAAAAAAGAAACAATTAATACAAGCAGAAGATGCAGATGTTGGAAATCTGAAATGTAACAGAAAATACTGGACATCTGTGCAGCACAGTAGTGTAACGGTCAACACAAAACAAACACAGTGCCAACGAGCCAGGGCCCGTTGCTGCCACTGTCTATGAGAGGTTATGTTTTCCCTGTGGGCATGTGGGTTTCCTCCCACTTTCCAAAGTCATATGGATGGGCAGGTTCATTGGTGGTATGGGTGTAACTGGGTACTTCTGATGGTTACCTATCTATCAGAAGCCTGCACCTGGGTGTGACTACCTCAGTAAAAGACTCATCTGTCAGGTTTACCGCTTCTTGCATAGTCATGAGTGCCTGTATTGTCATTCAGGAATTGAAGTTGGGTGCACTTCCTGCAGATGTATGAGTCTCCCTTATCACTACATCTGCAGGAGACCTGCCTGAATTATTATCCTGTTTACACTTGTTATGCTGCTAATTTTAGTGCCAGCCTGTGCTTGTTGGCTGTGTGGAGCTTACTTAACATGCTCTCCAGCTCTCCCCATGACTGAGTAGGCTTACTTATGATTCTCTGCTTTATTCCCAAATCCAAAAGACATTCGGCTTGGAATCAGAATCAAAATCAGGTTTAAAATTACTATCATTTGTTGTGAAATTTGTGTTTTGCAGCAGCTCTATATATATTTAATAGGCAAATAGGCAGTGCAAAAAAAAGAGCAAAAAATCATTGTCTGTACAGAAATCTGATGGTGGAGGGAAAGATGCTGTTCCTGAAATATTGGTTGTGTGTCTTCTGGCTCTTGTACCTGCTCCTTATGAGAAGAGGCATGGCCTGGGTGATGGAATTGCTTAACGATGGATGCCACCTTTTTGAAGCTTTGCCTTTTGAAGATGCCCTTTAAACTGAGGAGACTGGTGCCCATGGCTGAATTTGCAACTTGCTGCAGTTTTTTTCCAATCCTGTGCAGTGACCCCTCCATACCAGATGGTGATGCAACCAGTAAGAATGCTCTTCATGGTATATCTGTAGAAATTTGTGAGTGCTCTTGGTGACATACCAAATTTCCTCAGACTCCTAGTGAAATATAGTTGCTGCCATGCCTTCCGTATGTTGGGCTCAGGATAGATCTTCAAAGATGCTGATACTCAGGTGACCACTGTAAATTGCTCCTGGTGAGTGTTGGAATCTGGGGAGAGTTGATTGGATTGTGGGGAGAATAAAAAATAAATATTCATAAATGTTTCATGGTCAGCATGGACTCAATGGGCCAAAGGGCCTTTTTCAGTACTGTGTCATGGTATGAACAAAATCTGCCCTTTCCATGATGTACTTGGGTTTACACTTTGGTTGTGCTAGTGAACTAGACTGCAGGATTCAATATCTTTTCCTAATGTGAAGCACCAACAGCTGCTTGGCACATCTAAGGTACTATAAGTTAAATTCCATTGATTTTGATTTCCTACATACAGCTGTTCTGAAGGCACTTGTTCCAGCGAATATTTCGGCACCATGAACTTCTCTTGCACCGATCAAGTATAAAGTAAGCAGGCTTTCTCTAACTTGTCTCAGAATCAGTGATCTCTTCAAAGTGCTGAAATCAATGCCTGTTTGTGGTTTCTAAAGAGGCTTTCAGTGCCGCGGATGGCCAATTGCAACCGGATTTGTTTCTGTCAAAGAAGCAACTATCTGCTTGTGCCAAGATAAAGCAGCAACAATTAACCAGCCTGGAGCATGTGGTGAGAGCAAAGAGCATCTATAATGAATGATAATATATAATAATGGCGCAGGTGCAAATTGGACACAGTGTAGTATTATGCAAAACATCCCACAATTAATCCTGTAACTGCCAGGAGGTTCAGAACACACTGTGTTACAGATGCAGCCCTGCATGTGGTGATTGGACACTGAATGGAATGTGTGTAAACACACTTGTGCCAATATTATCTATTCATGTTGCCCAGCAAATGGGGAGGAAAGCAGAGAGGGCCTCAGAACAGGAGCATCTCAGGTTATCAGAGTTCCAAAGTTCAAAGTAAATTTATTATCAAAGTATGTATATGTCACCATGTACATCTGAGATTTATTTCCTTGCAGGCATTTACAGGAAAATGTAGAATTTATGAAAAATTCTAAATAACAAAGTCTGACGAACAACCAATCAGCAAAAGAAGACAAATCATGCAAATTATAAAAAAGTAAATCAATAATATTGAGAAAAGGAGTTGTAGAGTCCTTGAAATTGAATCTATAGGTTTTGGAGTCAGTTCAGTGTTGAGGTGATGGAAGTTATCCACACTGGTTCAGGAGTTTGGGAGGGTCATAGGGCAAGTTGAGAGTGGAATAAACTATAACACTTAACTTGACCCCCATGAAGTCTTTCAACTACTTGCAAAGCTGAAGTCACCCATGCAGTTCTGACTGCTTCCTGGCTTAGTAAGGCAACTCCAATGAACAGGAATACAAGAGACTGAAGAGATCTCCCCTTTTTGGACTACGTTTATACTTTGCATAGCATTAGTAAAGGCGGCAGCAGGATCAAAGATCCCACCAACCCCAGACATTCTGCCTTCTCCATGTTCAACTGGGCAAAAGATTCAAAAGCTGAATGTATGTACCACTATGCTGAAGGACAGCTTTGTCCCCACTCTCATAAAACTATAAAAAATTCCTTAGTATGACTCTTTGGTCTCTTGACCTCACAATCTACCTCATTATGATCTTGCACCTTATTGTACATCTGCACTGCCCTTTCTCTCCAGCTGTTAAACTTTAGTCCCTATTCTTACTATTTTACTTCAATACACTGTAATGATCAAATCTGTATGGACATGTATACAAAAAAGTTTTTCACAATTTCACAATAATAAACCAATTCCAATTTTAATTTCAGTTCCAAGGTACATGGAATTGTTAAATTAGTTTATTATTACCCCACCATGAGAGACATTCACAAGAGGTGATGTCTCAGGAAGGTGGTATCCATCTTAGTGGATCCCTAGCATTTGGACCATGCTCTCTCTTTTGATGCCCCCTCCTCAGGCAAGATCTACAATTCAAGGGTAAACAATCCTCACTGCCATCAGGTTCCTGAGCTGACCTGTAAAACCTTTGTATTAGATCTGACTATTTTTATTTTTATCTGCACTAATGTTGTTATGTTTAATTTGCCATCTAAGTGTAGCACCTGTGTAGCACCAGTCTTATTTTGTGTGACTTGTCGTCACACCCTTTAGAGAAAATCAAATTGCACTAGGCACTAACAGGCAATCAGAAGAATTCAGGTATCAGAAGGAGGCAGTGAATAGAAAACACACACTTCTGGAAATAAAATTTCATTTATAAGAAAATCAATATGTACAAAATATTTACATGAGCAAGAACATTTCAAAATTCAAACATTCTGTTTAGGTTCCAATCTTAGATCTCAAACCAAAACAAATTCCTTTTTAGTTAGAATCAGTGATATTCACTAGAATAACCTTTGATACTCCAATTTCTCTAATTAGATCTAGTGTTATTCCCTATTTCAAAGTTTACAGACCAAACGTTCCTTTTTACTTAACCCTGCTTAGTTAGAAAACCAAATATAATTCCTATTCTCAAGTATTATAGTTAACTTCAGTTTCAGTTCCAGGCAGTATATATACATGTTTAAATTCAAAAATGCTATAAAAACAGTTTAACTGCTTTCACGGCAATTCTCCAACATCACAACTCTAAAGTAACTTATCAAAGTCTGTGCAAAAATAATCAGTTAATGGAGAAAATCAAATTCAGATTCTTTGTATGAAAATAAACTTATACATCCAACTGTATTAAATCCCGCGCTGGTTCTTCATCTGGGTAGCTCGTCATCTTGGTTCTTTGGAATGAAATAGTTTATCATCCACAGTAAGTCAATTCACAGACTTGTACAAAACTAGCAGTCAAGATTGGGCTAGGGTGTATGTGTGTGCATGTGTGAATCTACCTATGAAACTAGCTTGGTAAGATAGCAGTCAAGACTGGGATAGGATGGGTCTATCCATGAGACTAGCTTGAGAGGATAGCCATTGAGACTGGGCTCGGGTACCGGAGCTGTCCCACATTGGCCGGTCACCACTCCTGAATTCGAGTGGAGAACAAGAGGGGAAGCAGACAAAGGGACATAGAGAGCTCCAGGGGAATGAATTTGACCTATTAGGTAAGAGAGCGACAACCAAAGGGGGAAGAAGGGATTGTAAATATTAGTTGTGAGATATTCGTAGATATTGTATAGTTGTTAACAGAATTTTAACAGTGGAAAATGGATAATAACAATGGTAAGTATCATGAAGACAACATTCAAGGTAGAAGGCCAAAGGACGAATCATCGCTCCAGTCGAGGCCTGCTGATCTGCTGACAAAGGCGCTGATGAATAAAAATGCACGAATGAAGGTCGAAAGGTATAAGAAGACAAAACAACTCATAGGCAACCCATTCGTTCCACCGATGTTCCCCAGGTTTTGTTGGAAATGGGAGATAGCAGGTACTCTGTAACTTTTCTCATGATCTCTATGGGAGGAGTTGTGGTGATTGGCCGTATGTTGAGTCTTTCAATCTAAAGAAAATTCAGTACTGGAAACACAAAACTGAAGCTGGGGATGGAGATCCTAATTGGGATTTAGAGCATATGATGTGGTGTTTTAACAAATGCGAAGAGGTAGCTAACGCCACCAGCCTCTGAAGGTTAAATCCAAAAAAGAAGAACAAGTTATGCAAAAGGCCGAGGTCCCCCCATCTTTATTCGGCACTCTGATATTGTTAACTCTTGTTCTATCTTGATGAAGTTATGTAATGTAATTATCTTTAGGAATGGCATCATTCGAGATAAAGTTTTTTGCTGTATCTAAATACAAAGGCTTCAAAACTTTCAAGGTTTCAAAGGTACATTTAATGTCAGAGAAATGTATACAGTATATATCCTGAAATTCTTTTAATTCACAAAAAGAATCTACATGGGACAATAATAAACCAATTTACCAGGTTATGTGTACCATCTACAAGATGCTTTGCAGTAATCTGCCAGAAGCTCTTTGAAAACACCGTCAAATGCCATTTCATCAACAGCCTACAAGGACAAGAGCAGCAGGCGTAAACAAAATCATGGTTTTCACATTCCAGTTTTTGCTTGGCATCATCCTGACCTGGAAGTGTATTATTGTGTTCCTTAATTGTGGCTCAGGATCAGTCCAGAAAATTGCTACCCAACAGCAACGTCAGAATGGCTGCATTGATTGAAGCAGGTGTCTCACTCCAGGCATCTCAAGGACAATTAGGCAGTGGGCATTAAAATTCTAGCCTTCAGTAGCACAGCCACAGTCCAGGAGCTGGCATAAATAAATCATACAAACAAATTCTAAAGCACCATTTGAATCCTTCAATCATGCTTGTATTTAATTCAACTTCACTCATCCCATTACTGAAATAACCAATGGACTCTATTTCAAGGACACTTCATCTCATGATTTTGATATTTATTGCTTGCTTGCTTATTTATTTATCTAACTACTTATTCATTAATTCATTTGTTTATTTGTTTGTTTGCTATATCTTTTTCCCTATATTGTATTTGTACAGTTTATTGCCTATTTCACATTGGTCCTATTGGAGAGGGTCTTTCATTGATTCTATTTTATGTTTTGTATTTACTGTGAATGCCACAAGAAAACCAAGCGTTGGGTTGTATATATATGCAATTAGATAATAAATTTACTTTAAACTTTGATTTAACCACCTTGCTTCATAAGCCATTTATAAACTGTGATGGTGGGGACATTCTCCCCTCTCCCATTGGGTGGACGGTAAAAAAGTCTGAATGCACACATTACAATGCTCAAGGACAACTTTTATTAGACCACAATCAGAGCCCAGAAGGGGCCACTTGTACAATAGGATGGACTCTTGGGCTTACAATCTACCCCGTTATGAACTTGCATTTTATTATTTACCTGCATTGCACTTTTTTCCAATAGCTATTACACTTTATTCTGAATTGTTATTGTCTTAACTTATTCTAGCTCAAGGGACTGTTTAATGATTTAATTTGTAATAAACATTATGCAAGAAAAAATTTCCACCATATCTTGGTACATGGGAAATAATAAACCAATACCAAAACCATTTTTCCAAGAGTCTTTATTTTGAAGCTACTGTGTGGCATCAGAGTAAATGATCAAGAATCAACTTTTTGTGCCATATACAAGATTCAAGTTTGTTTAATGTGATTTCCAATACACAAATGTAAAGAACAAAATAATTATTACTTTGAATCTGATGCTGCACAAAAAATTATAAAATAAAGAATACAATAAAAACATAACAAATATAAATTCATAAGACAGCTTATATACATCGTTTGATAGTATATCCATGAAGAGAGCCTAGGTACAGTAGTGTCTGTACATAAGATGACTCTGACAGGAAATGATAAAGTAGTGATGGTTCGGGGTGTGGAGGGGTTGCTTAGTGGGTGGAGGTGTTGATCAGCCTTACTGTTTGGGGAACTAGTTTTTGAGTCCTGTAATCCTGGCATCAATACTACATAGCGTCCTCAATGATGGGAATGGGCCAAACAATCCATGAGTAGGGTGGGCGGAATCTACATGATATTGTTGGCCTTTATTCAGCACCTTCCTGTATATATGTCCTTAATGGTGGGTAAGCTGGTGCCAGTATTGTATTGGGTAGATTTGACTGTGCATTGTATAGCCTTCCAGTCTGCAGAACATTAGAACATTAGAAAGTTTTTAACAAGAATAGGCCATTCAGCCCAATAAAGCTTGCCAAAATCCTGTTCACATAGTGTGTTGAAATAACTATCGAATTTAGATTTGGAAGTCTCTAAGATACTACTCTCAGCTACACAACCAGGTAGTTTGTTCCATGTGTCCTCAACTTGCTTTGTGAAGAAATCCTTTCTGATGTTAGTCTGAAATCTCCCCTAAACCAGTCTCCACCTACATGGATTAATTTTCAAGTAGCAGCTGGCATCCACCTTAATGATTTTGAGCACTTCTATCATGTCTCCTCTCAGTGCAGGGCAGTTCAGTTTCCATGCCGTGCAGTGATGCAGCATGTTAGGTTGCTCTTTTCTGCACATCTGTAGAAAGTCATGGGTATTGATGTATATAGTCCAGCTCTCTTCAGCCTTTGCAGAAGCAGAGGCATTGATGAGCTTTCCCGACTGTGCAGGATGTTTCTGGGACCATGAGAGTTCGTGTGAGATGTGCACTTCCAGGAGTTTGAAACAGCTCCCACTTTTCACTGCTGTGCCGCTGATGTAAAGTGGTGCAAGTTCTCCTGAAGTCGAAGTATCTGCTTTGCCTTGTTGACATTGAGGAAGAGGTTACTTGTCTGGCACCAGGCCTCGATCACTTCCACCTCCTCTCTGTAGGTCGTCTCACTGTTGTTGGTGATTAGCCCCACCACGGCCGTGCCATCAGCGAAGCTGACAATGTGATTATTCAGGTGCTTGGCAGTGCAGTCATGTGTGAGCGGAGTGCACAGCAGTGGGCTCAGTTCATAACCCTTGAGTGCACCCGTGTCAAGGATGATGAGGGGAGCTGTTGTGCATCCTGACTATCTATAGATACTGTATAATACACTAACGTGCATGAGGATTTGGCTACGGTATGTTGGCATGACATACAACAAAAGACACATTCAACAAGAATAAAATGTCATAGATGTACAGATATAGAATAAAAAATACAGTAGCTTGCAGTCTGTTTTACAGTTGAACTGGTAATATTTTACAGTGATATTATTTTTTCTAATTCCTTTGTCATAGTGAATGGAGCATCCAGGAAAAATATGTAAAAGAAAACACTTTGTGTCCATTACTGATAATTGATCATGAGATTACAGGGAGCTCAAGCCAGTACAGAGATATTTCTGATACTTCTGACATGTGTATTGAAGCAATGCTAATGGTTGCAATTGTATTTGTAATAACCTGCCAGCACTCACTGTCTATATTCACAAAAGAACAATAGTCACTTGGACCAAATAGAGCATGGCTATTAGCAACAATTCACAACCAATTCCGCAAGGAGCTGAGGTGGATGAGAAACGTCTCTCAAAGACAGGATAGATGAAAAAAAATGTAGATAAAGAAAATCCTTTTTAGGTATTTGCATGTGTATAGTGTTTAACAATGACCTGCCCTGTCTCATAGACTGAAGTGGAGAAGCAAGCATTTTCACACTTTAAGGTTCAGGGGAACCTTGTAGCACATCATATTGACTGATAGAAAGCAAATGAAACAACAGGAAATGGAATAGACCATAGAACACTACAACACAGTGCAGGTGCTTCAGCTGACGATAGCAGTGCTGATCTTACAATTACTCTAAGATCAATCTACCCTTCCCTCCTACATAGTGCAAACACGAGGAAATCTACAAATGCTGGAAATTCAAGCAACACACACAAAATACTGGTGGAACGCAGCAGGCCAGGCCTGAAATGTCGACTGTACTTCTTCCTATAGATGTTGCCTGGCCTGCTGCATTCCACCAGCATTTTGTGTGTGTTGCTCCTACATAGCGCTCTATTTTACTATCATCCATGTGTCTATCGAAGAATTCTTTTTACAGTAAATGCCCCTTATGCACCTGTCTCTATCAACACCACCGGCAGGGCATTCCATGCCCCACAACTCTGTGTAAAGAAATTACCTCTGACATCCCCCCCCCCATACTTTCCTCAAATCACCTTAAAATTATGTCCCCTTGGATTGGCCATTCCCACTCCGGGAAAAATTCTTTTGATCCATGCCTCGTATCATCTGGTATACCTCTATCAAAATCTGAAACAATGACAGAAAATTCTGGAAGAAGTCTGCCAAAGACTAAAGATAGGAGATTAACTTTATTTGTCACCTTAGCCTAATCATGGGACAATTTACAATGACCAGTTATCCTACTGACAGTGGGAGGAAACCAGAGAAAGCCCATGCAGTCACGGGTGGTTGTAGAGATTCCTTACGGAGGACGCCGGGACTGAATTCTGAACTCCGACGCCCATGCTGTAATAACATCGCCTTAACCACAGCAGTCCCATATCACTCAATTTTAACCATGATCTTGCTTTTTTTTCTTCTTCCAACTTGAATGAAGCCACTATCTGAAAGCAGCACTTGCATCTACAAATTGTTTTACTCTATTTTAAAAGCAGTAAAACAGTGCCGTGTCACAATGTTGATGCCAGGGCCAAGAAAACATACCAGTACCTCTACTGTCAGCACAGAAGCCTTGGCACTGATGACAACAGGATCTCAGTTCTAATTCTCCTAGACCACAACATTCTCCTACATTACCCTGAGAGCCGGGTTGGCCTCTCTGGTAGTGCCCTTAACTGGTTTCATTCTTGGACATCATCTTCAAAACTGCCTAACACATCACTGATACCTGCCTCCCCACTATCAGGACGTATATACAGAAAGATGCCAGAAAAGGGCCAGTAACATTATGAAGGGTCCCACACAATACATTCATGGACTATTTGTCCCACTCTCATCAGGGAGGAGGCCACGTAGCATCCATGCCAGGACCACCAGACTCAAAAACAGTTACTTTCCCTAAGCAGTGAGGCTGATCAACACCTCCACCCACTGACTCCACCACAACTTTATTATTCCCTGCCTGTCAACTTATGTATGGACTAGTGTCACTTTATGGACATACAATCAATCTACTGTATGTATATAAGATAGCTTATGTATTGCTATTTATTGTGTGTTGTTTCCTTATTATTATGATCTTCATCATTTGTGTTTTTTTGCATGCTGCATCGAATCTGGAGTAACAATTACTTTGTTTTTACACTTGTGTACAGGCAATAACATTAAACAATCTTGAATCTTGCCTTAATTTGACTTCTCTGCACTTCTTCCAATGCAGGTGTAACCTTCCTTAAATAAGGAGACCGAACTGCACCTCTAATAAAGACCAACATTCTATTAACCTTTTTAGCATATCTGCTTCCACCACTAGCCCTGGCTGCATGGTCCACTCTCTACATTAAATACTTGACCCAAAGAGTAGTCCACAGGGCCATGAGTGGAATCTTCCCTCTTCTTCTATCCCTCACTCTGGCCTCATACTGCTTCTGCTCACCTGCCTATCACCTCCCCCTGGTGACCCTCCTTCTTCCCTTTCTCCCATGGTCCACTCTCCTCTCTTACCAGATTCCTTCTTCTCCAGCCATTCATTTTTCCCACCCACCTGGCTTCACCTATCAACTTCTAGCTATCCTCATTCCCCTCCCAGAACCTTTTTACTCTAGCATCTTCCCCCTTCTTTTCCAGTCCTGAAGAAGGGTCTTGGACTGAAATGTTAACCTTTTATTTATTTTGATAGATGCTGCTTGATCTGCTAAAGTCCTCAAGCATTTGTGTGTATTGCTGTCAATTTTCAGCACCTGCAGAATCTCTGGCCTGATAAAGCAGTTCAAAGGCATGTGCAAGGCTGCATTTATAGTCTTGAGAAATCGAAAATAAGAATGAAGATAAAAAATCAGTTTGAATATTGCATTTCAACAGCACAGTTTCATGAGGAAATAGGGCTACCAACACTTAGTTATTGAAAATCATAACTGCTATTTTTCAGACCAATGAGGTGGAAAAATACATTGCAGATGAATTTTAGGTATGACACTTTTGCAAATTTTATTTGGGGAAGTTCTTTTGTTGGGAAAATTTGCAATCACAAATGAAAATTCACCAAAAAACCAAGGATGAATTTCCTAATAAGCATGGATAGATGTTGAAATTAAAGTAATTTTGCTTTCCTCTGGTGTAAGCAGATGTTCACCAGCTCAACACTGTTATTTTTGTAATGACTGAAAATATTGTAATCTGTACTAAAAAAGAAACTGGAGGAACTCAGCCAGTCAGCACTCAAAATGCTGGAGGAACTCAGCAGGTCTGGCAGCATCTATGACGAGGAATAGGCAGTTGATGTTTGGTGCCAAGAGCTTTCATCAGGACTCAGGACTCGCTTTGTGGAGGCAGAGGGCCAAAGTTTTAGGTCAGGACCTTGATTCAGGGCTGGGTGTACAATGAAGACAGCTATTATAAAGAGGTAAGGGGAAGGGTAAAACAGGTGCTGGTAGTTAAAAGGTAGAATTAGCTGAGGTGAGAAATGATTGGCAGTCAGAACCAGGTGGGCCACAAAAGTTGAGAGACAGAGACGGATGTGTGACAGCTGAAAACTGGAAAACAAAACAGAAGTGGTGTGAAAGAATCTCCTGTCCCTTTCGGAGACTTGCAGTACCATTGATATTGTGACTCATATCATAAGGTTGGAGGAATCTGATCAGTAGATGAAGGGCTTTACGAAAACATTGATGATCTCTGATCCACCGAATTCTTCCAGCAGTTTATCTTTAGCTCCAGATTCCATCAACCGCAGTCTTTTGTTCTATGACAAAGTGGGTGCTATGGTAGCATGGCAGTTAGCGCGACACTATTACAACTCGGACTGTTGGAATTCACAGTCCGTACATCTTCCCTGTGTAATGTGCAGGTTTTCCCTGGGTTCCCCGGACTCCCCACCCCCCCAGATGTACCAGTTAGTAGGTCATTCTAAATTGTCCTGTACTTAGCTTAGGGTTAATTGGGAATTGTCGGGGGTTACTGGGTGGCATGGCCGATTCTGTGCTGTATCTCAAAAATAAAAAAAATAAATTTTATTGTACTGATAATTGAATTCAATCCTTCTGTGGCTACTAAATAAATACTTTCAAATTGTTAAAAAACTGTTGAATTAGAAAGTTGCCTTTAGTAATAGTGATGGCTTGCTATTAGATTATTGTAAAACCTGACTGATTCACTCACACGCAGTAGTTCAGACAAGATCTACCATCCTTAACCATTCTCAGCCTATAGGTGACTCTAGACCAGGCATGGGCAAACTATGGCCCGGGGGCCATATGCGGCCCGTTAAGCTTTTTAATCCGGCCCGAAGAACTTGATGAATTTATATTAATAAACCTTGTTAACGTTTTTTCCCCGCAGTTCTGGCGTTTTCCCAATAGATGACGCACTCTATATACAGTGACCTTTGTTGAAGTGCAGCGTATTATTCCACATTTGCGCTTTACTCTTTGACCTCTCACCCCTTCTGTAAAGATGAGTGGAGCTAAGAAAAGAAAAGTGGATAGAGAATGTCGGGTGTTTAATAAGGAGTGGACAACTAAATATCTTTTTACCGAACACCGATCAACTGCTGTATGCCTGATATGCCAAAAGACTGTGGCGGTTTTTAAAGAATATAATATCAGCCGTCACTTTGCCACAAAACATGCCAACTATGCTAGCAACCAGTCAATGAAAGAACGGGAAGCTAATGCTCAGAGGTTGGCAGCTAATTTACAGGCTCAACAAAATTTTTTTCACCGTCAAACTGCCATTCATGAGTCAAGTACCAAGGCGAGTTTTATGCTGTCATTCAAATTAGCAAAGGCCAGCAAGCCTCTGTCTGAAGGCGAGTTTTTAAAAGAATGTATGGTGGAGACAGCAGGTGTATTGTGTCCGGAGAGCAAAGACAAATTTGAAAAAATCAGTTTATCACGCAGGACAGTGACTCGCCGTGTGGAACTGATAGATGAAGATATAACCAGCGACTTAAATAAAAAGGCAGAGTCGTTCACGTTATATTCATTAGCACTGGATGAAAGCAACGATGTAAAAGACACTGTTCAGCTCCTCATTTTTATCCGAGGAATTAACAATACTTTTGAAATAACGGAGGAGTTTTTGACAATGGAGTCTCTGAAAGGAAAAACACGGGGAGAGGACTTGTATGACCGGGTGTCTGCTGTCATCGAAATATGAAGCTCCCTTGGAGTAAACTTATCAACGTCACCACAGATGGATCTCCTAATTTGACAGGGAAAAATGTCGGCCTGCTGAGGAGAATACAGAATAAAGTGAAAGATGAAAATCCTGATCAGGATGTTATTTTCCTTCACTGCATCATCCACCAGGAATCTCTATGTAAATCGGTATTACAGCTGAATCATGTTGTGAATCCTGTCGTAAAACTTGTCAACTTTATACGTGCAAGGGGACTTCAGCACCGTCAGTTCATCACGTTCCTGGAGGAAACTGATGCGGATCACCAGGACCTACTTTATCACTCCCGTGTCCGCTGGTTAAGTTTGGGCAAAGTGTTTCAACGAGTATGGGAGCTCAAAGAGGAGATCGGTGCATTTTTGGAGTTACTGAGGAAGGCCGGCGAATTTCCTGAGCTGAGCAACAAGAGCTGGCTTTGTGACTTTGCGTTTGCTGTGGATATATTTTCACACATGAATGAACTGAACGTGAAGCTACAGGGGAAGGATCAGTTTGTGCATGACATGTACACAAACATGAAAGCCTTTAAATCCAAGCTGGCTTTTTTCTCCAGGCAAATTTTGAATAAGTTATTCACTCATTTTCCCACACTAGCCACGCTGGAAGAGGCCGGCGCAAATGTGAAAAAATACAAACGAGTCACTGGATGCGCTGCACAGAGAATTCTGCCGTCGCTTTTCTGATTTTGAAAAAATTGACAAGTCACTTCAGTTGGTGGCCTGTCCCCTGTCACAAGATCCTGAAACCGCACCAGAGGAGCTACAGCTGGAACTGATCGACCTTCAGTCTGACCCCATCTTAAAAGAGAAGTTCAACTCTCTTAAACTGAATGACTTTTATGCTTCACTTGGTAAAGAGGTGTTTCCAAACCTCCGGAGGACGGCACAGAAGATGCTGGCGTTGTTCGGCTCGACCTATTTGTGTGAACAGGTGTTCAGCGTCATGAACATCAACAAAGCCAGCCACAGATCCAAGTTAACTGACCAACACCTCAGATCCATCCTGAGAATCGCCACAACAAAACTAAATCCAGACTTTGATGCGCTGGCTAAAAAGGGAGACCAACAACACTGTTCCCACTGAAATTAAAAATAAGTTTCTTCGTTGTGTTATGTAAAAAATGCATTTGAAAATATTTTTTTCAATAAGCCTTACACGTTACATGTCATTTCTGTTAAGTGATGGACATGAGTAGTGCGCAGGTGCACGTACACTCTCAAAATAAAAAATGCGCTCCAGATCAAATAACGCATACTGGCGTGCTGTCACTGTTCTGTCCTTGTGCTGGTCGTTGTTGAGTTTTGGCACAGGGGACAATTGAATAAGAAGGAGCAGGACAAGTAGACCTGCATCTCCTACCGTTTTTGAAATAAAGACAGTCAGGAGGAGAGTGATGATTATATTATCTTGAAGGATAACAGAATTTTCAGTGCTTTAAAATAATAACTGTTACTATTAAAATAAGCTGTATTTTATTCATTTAATTTTCAGTGTTTTAAAAGTCATTTCAGTAAATAGCTAAATACCATGGGACTTCAAAGACAGATATTTTGTTGTAATGCATTTGTTCATTTTCAATTGAAATTAAAGCACATGTTTTCTACATATCCCATGATATTTTATTTTCTCTTATGAGGTGTATTACCAAAACACTCCGTCCATCTGCTCCTGGTCCGGGCCCCCTGTCAAATTTTAGAACCCTTTGTGGCCCACAAGTCAAAAAGTTTGCCCACCCCTGCTCTAGACCTTGACACTGCTCACTGACCCAGCCCAGAAAAGTACTCATTTTCAAGGGGAGGCCTTGATAATGATTCCCAAATCACAAGAAGAATGAAAGATCTTTTCATGCATACTTACATACAATTTTGTGTTGCTAAACATTATAATTTCTTCAGTCAGAGGCTGGTGAGATTGTGGAGTGAGCTGCCAGTGGTGGATGCAGGTTTGACTTAAGCAATTAAGAGAAATTTGGATAGTTACATGGATCAAGATGGTCCAGGTGTAGGTCAATAGGACTCGGCAGAATAGTACTTGGCATTGAGATGGGTTGAAGGACATATTTCTGTGCTTTAGAATTCTATGACTCCAAATGGAACACTACAACATTTGAACAGCAATACCTCAAACAGTTTTATTGAAAGTGGCCTTTAACAGTGTATGAAATCCCCATCAACAAGGTGGAAAAGCTCAAAAGAGTGATCAGCACACATGTGAAACAGTGGCTTGGACTTCCACAATGCTTAAGTGCTGTTGGACTGTACAGGAACGGCAAATTAGAATTACCAATTGCAAGTCTTGTGGAAGAATTCAAACGCACCAAAGCAAGGTTGGTCATGACCCTCACTGAATCTGAAGATACTGTTATTCGAACAGCAGCTCCCCGTGTGGCAACGGGGAGGAAGTGGACCCCATCTGAAGCCATTCAGAGTGCTAAGACTGCTCTTCACTTCCGGGATGTGATTGGCCAAGTCCAACCTGGGAGACCCAGGCTTGGGCTTGTTCCAAAGGCACCTCAATGGTACAAGGCAACATCAGTGCAGAAGAGATGGCTTGTTGTGGAGGAGGTGAGAAGACAGGAGGAGGCAGAGTGACACACCAGGGCCATCTCAATGACCAAGCAGGGCCAATGGACTAATTGGGAGAGCCTGGAAAAGAGGAAACTCAGTTGGCGTGACATCTGGGAGATGGAGGGTTCTCGGCTAAGTTTTGTCATCAGAGCCACTTATGACCTCTTACCAACACCCCAGAACCTGAACCAGTGGTGGGGAGAAGACCCCACTTGCTCTCTTTGTCAAGCACCTGGATCACTAAGGCACATTTTAACAGGATGCACCACGAGCCTCAGCCAGGGGCGGTACACTAGGCAGCATAACCTAGTTCTCAGACAGCTGGCGTCAATCTTGGACCAGAGGCGAATTACCACAAATGCTCCCCCACAAACATCGGCAAGAAATGTCCACATGACACGATTTGTACCAGCAGGCCAACTTCCAGAGCACCATATAACAACAAAAGAGGTAAGCATTCTGCAGGCTGCTCGGGATTGGATAATGGACATGGACTTGAGAAAAAAAAGCTTGTGTTTCCCCCAGACATTGCGGCTACAACACTCCGGCCAGACATGGTCTTGTGGTCCACAACAGCCAAGCTGGCATATGTTGTGGAATTGACAGTACCATGGGAAGATGGTGTTGAAGAAGCTTATGAGAGCAAAAAGACCAAATACTCTGAAATGGCAACTGAAGCTGCCCAGAATGGCTGGAAGACCAAGATTTTCCCTTTAGAAGTGAGATGCGGGGGATTTGTGGCTACATCTACGACCAGCCTGTTGAAGCAGATGGGGGTGAGAGTTTACTCACTCCAACAAGCAATCAAATGCAGCAGAAGAAAGCAGTAATTGGATTTGGATTAAAAGGAAAGACAACAACTGGGCTGCAAGATGAAGACAGGAGGGTATGGAACTGAGGGGGGTATATCTGGGATGCCAGGTAGCACCGTTCAGCCCTCTGGCGACATCGTGGGCTTATCAACAAAACATCAAAGAAGGAGGGTGCCCACCTGATGACCCCAATGAGGTACCTACCCTCCTTGTCACCACTCCAAGCCTACTGCCAACATCGAGAGTGCTGACTTATCATAGGGATTGAAACATCAAGTCCTATTAGCTCTACTGTGCTTTAGTGTTCAATTACTCCAAATGGAATGCTACAACATTTGAACAGCAATACCTCAATTTTATTGAAAGTTATTCCACCGCTAAAAATACCATCACTAAAAATTAATGTAGGGTTTGGAAACTTCACCCCAATGGTCATCCTCCCTAACTGATACAACTTAAGGTCAGTGCAGAAAAGCAGACCTCAGAGAGAACCAGAACAATCGAGAGACAAATTATATGTAAATAAAGCAAAGAGGTAAAGAGGGAAGTAAAAAGGTCTGCAGGAAAGAAAAATAAAAAAGTTCAAACAAGCTGCATTGACAACTTAATGGTCTAAACATGAGATTTTAAAAGATTAGCTTTATTTGTCACATCAACATCGAAACCTGCATTGTTTGCATCAATGAACAACAGAGTCCAAAATTGCACTGGGGGCAGTCCACAAATGTTGGCATACTTCTGGCACTAAAATACCATTGACACAACTTACTATCCATGAACTATACATCTTTCGAATGTGGGAGGAATCCAGAGCACCTAGAGGAAACCAACGCGGTACAGGGGGAATGAACAAATTTTACAATCAGCGACAGGAATTAAACCTGGGTTGCTGGTGCTACCCATTGCACTAACTGCTATACAAAATGTGCCACCCCAGTTAGACGTGAGAACTGAAGACTCTGACAAATAGGACAGATGTGTGAAGTGACTGGTGGGTGCGGAGTTTGTGATGTGGTGACTCCTCCCACTGCTCACATGTGCTCCTATGATGAATGTCCAAAATTATCAGTTGTTTCCATTCCAAGTACAGGAGTGCCACGGCAGTGTAGCAGTTAGCATGATGCCATAACAGCTCAGGGCATTGGAGTTCGAAGCTCAATTCCAGCATCCTCTGTAAGGAATCTTTGCATGTCCTCCCCACAGAATGCATCGTTTTTCTCTGAGTGCTATGGTCTCCTCCCACAGTCCAAAGATGTACTGGGTGGGTTAATTGGTCATTGTAAGTTTTCCCATGATTAGGCTGGGGTTAAATCGGGTTGTTGGGGGTCCTGGGGCAGCACAGCTTGAAGGGCTGTTAGGGCTTATTCTGCGCTGTATCTCTAAATAATTATGTACAATAAATCACATTTTGAGCAGCATCACTAGAATATGAAGCACTACCTCGACATTACAGCAATACAAGATGTTGTGGCATTACATCAGCATTTCTCTGTGAGGAGATGGCAAAATTCCATGAGTTGTCGAGGAAATCATAGTTTATCTTTTCCCAAAACAAATTGTTGCATTTCAGTGTTAAAAGTTATGTTCATTTTCAACTCAATATTGACACTTCAGCAACCTCTGGACATATATACTATGTTGCCTGCAATTGATACATCCATTCCACGTTGGTTTGTTCAGCCATTATGCCATGATTTGAAAAACCTCATAATTACAGAAGCAATAATCTGCATCACCCTCTTAACAAAACTTTGCCTGGTTTTTCGTAATTATAAACCGCTGATCAAATTTTACCTGATGAAATTTGACAGCAATGAAAATTAATGCATCATAGAATCTATATTTTATTACCTTTAACTAAATTATGAGAAATAAAATCATAATTTTACATAATGGCTTGCTTAAATGAGTTGTTTTATCCAGAAGCCCTGTTAAATTGAATTTCCTACAGATGGAGCTCAAAAGAGCACGATTATTTTTTGAAGCTATGTAGTTTTATATCTCAGCATTAACTATTAACCATCTAAGTAGATCATTTTATTCTGCATCCCGTTACCTCAACATAGACACTTGGTCCTTCTCGGTTGATTTTGACACTGTGGAGAAGTCCATCTGCGAGGTTTCCAACATCAAAATTAAAGATGTCAGGATCTTTGTTATTGTCAAGCCTATATCTGACCTGCAAGCTCCCTGAAACAAAACAAAGGCATTCTTACATTTTTGTTACATTGACCAGATTATTTTTTTAACAGCACTCCGTAATCTCACACATATCAATGAATTGTCTCATCCATACAGTTTTACACACCATACCTTGGAAATGTTACAGTGAAGGGAAGACTATACTTTGTAGGGTTGCCAAGATCACTGGTGGATTCCAAGGGTCAAATCATGAGGAGAGATGATTGAAACTTGTCCGATATTTCTTAGAATTTTGTGCAAAGTCTTAATTGATTATAATATTGAATAGTTATAATGTTTATATATATAAATGTTATTTTTATATATTTTACTTATAGGTTGAATATTTATAACATTCGATTATAACATGGAGGAAAACCAGCAGGAAAGAACGAAAGAAAAAGTTGGTAGCTTAGGTGATTGCCTAAGA